>NC_057799.1:167784279-168096359 GCF_018294505.1 Triticum aestivum | reverse complement strand
CCTCTTTTATCTATGTATGAGGAGTGTCATACCTATGAATGTATTACTACATTTGTTTTTCTGTCCGGCACCGGGTTCGATCAGTCGGCCTGGGGACTTGCCGCCTTGAGTTATATTAAAGTTCTACATGCAGTCAGACAAGTAGTGTGCCGGCACCCAAGCCCTCTCTTGTTGAAATTCGCAGCTCGAAGAATCAACTGTCCGACTGGCAAGAGTCAAAGGCAGGAAAGGATGCCCACACGAAAAAACGACTAAGGACTAACGAACTTATATAACACAAGCCGGCCCCCACCCCGCCAACCGGCTGTCAGAACAGCCGGCTAGCCGGCTTCCCATTCACCTTGCTACAATCTAAGAAAGCTAGAGTACTTGCCCTCCCAAACGGCCAAGCCCTTCCCCAGCCACAGACTGCAGAGCAGCTGTCCGGCTGGGAAGGCGGCGACCAAGGGAGGGCGGCAAAGGAAACAGCCAAAAGGATGAAAAGCAAATACAATCGGAAGCCCAGCACATGCATGATTATATTTACACAAAAGGCCTTCGAAAGGCCGGCATTCAACATAGTTTGAATACACCCCCAGTGGGTGGAACTGCGCAAACTTAACAAATACTGTTCAAGAAGTAATAAACAGGAAAGCAAAGGTGGCGGATCAGGCTAAAGGTGCAACAAGCCAGCCAGGCAGGTCAGTGGAGACGGCAGTGCTGGCTGGAGGAGTGGCCGATTGGCGAGTCTCGGCTTGATCATCACCGGCTGCAGGCGGCGCGCTCACACGCGCCTCGTTGCTGGAGGCACGATCAAGCTGAGGCTGGCCGGTTGCTCCACCGTCTGGCACGGGGTCTTCACCATCCTCTCCCTCCTCCGCTTCGCCCTCGTCGCCGGAGTCGATCTCCTCTGCCGAGTCCTCACCATCCGCTAGGTTCAACCCAAACAACTCCTCCGGCTAAGCAACGCCATCATCATCCACCTCAGGGACAAAGGCACTGGTGTCGGTGTAGTCGGCGATCGCCGAGGCGCGCTGGATGATAGCCGGCCGCAACGCCTCCAGCACCTCGTCGGCCTCCTGCCGCCAGGTGGCCAGCTGGTCCAAACTCAGCTCAGGATACCAAGCTTTGACGAACTCCAGTGCCCGCCTGGCGCCTGACCGAGCTGCAGAAGCTTTCCAGGCCTCGAAGCGGCCAACCGCTACCTCCAGCCAGTCGGCAGTCCGACTGGGGGTACGGGGAAACACCTCGCCGGGCCAGAGGGCGGCCAGCACTTGCGCCCCAACGCCCTGAAGATGGCGGAGCATGCAGTGAGCCGGCTGGAGGCGGGCTTGGATCTCCAGAAGCTGCTCCTCAAGCGACCGGCGAGCATCCGGCGCGATCTCAGCTCCAGCCTGACTTTGCGCCTCGCGGTGGGCCTTGATGACTTGGTTGGCGGCAACGGAGTAACCAGGGAAGTAATCTGCACAAGTAAGAAAGGAAGAGAAAAAACGCAAAGTCAGGAAATGGACCAAAGGGCAGGCAGCAAGCAAAGGAACAAAGAAGAAGGCGGCCTACCATCAACCAAATCTTTGATCCGGCCATAGCCGTTGATCAGTGACTGCCTTGCCTCAGCCCAGCTTGCCGCCTCGGTCTCGTACTCGGCTTGGAGGGCGGCCTCACTGTCCTGCGCTGCCTTCAGGGCCGCCTTATGGCTCTCCTCCTGGTCGGCAAGCTTCTTGACCATGCGGTCACGCTCCTGAGCCAAGGCGTTGCACTCGACTTCCTTGGCGCGAAGGGCGGTCTGGGCCCACCCAACTGCTCCCTCAGGTCGGCATTAGCCTCTGCAGATATGGCAAAGAAGAAAAAAGCAATAAGAAAGAAGTCGCCAGGAAAGATCCGGCCCGACTGCTCAGCAGTCGGCCCGAATCTCGGGGACTACACCCAGTGGGTGCGCTGACGCGCCCCCACGTGAGATAAAAGATGAAGCACTTACTCCAGCTCTCAGTCAGATCAGCGGTCTTCTGGGTCAGCTCCTGAGCCTGGGAGTTAAAGGCAGCCGCGCGGAGGTTGTGATAGTCCTGCAAGTAGGATAGAGGAGCGAATAAGAACAAGATAGCAATCAAAGTCTACTAAGAAGTTCCAAGCCGCCTCCTCAGCAGCTGACTCAGAACTCGGGGACTACACCCAGTGGGTGCGCTGACGCGCCCCCACGGAAGAAATCAAGAACAAGAAACAAAAAAGCGGGAAGACTCACCCGAATGGCCGTCCGCGTCGCGAGGAACTCTTGGGTATACTGCTGCAGCACAGTGGCCTGGAATTGAAGCCGGCTCCGGACTTCTTGAGCCGCCACGTTCAGCACGGCCGTCCCACCACCCGACGTCCACCCCGAGCTGGCGCTGGCCATCTCCTGATCCAGGGCTGACGAGCTAGAGCCCGCGGCCCTCTGCGGGTCCAGCGCCAAAGTCGCCTTCCCCGCGCGCTGGCGCGATGGCGACCGGACCACAAGGTCTGCCCTCACAGCCGGCTCGCCCCCAGCCAGCTGCACGGGCGGCACGCTAGGCTGGCTGCCTTGGTCCACCCCGGTCGGCGATGGCGGTGCCGCCTCCCTCTCCCGGACGACGACGTCGTCCTCCTCCCTCTCCATCTCCAGTTGGTCGCCACCGGCTTCCTCCGGCGGGGGCTCCGGGATCTCAAGCGCCACAGCGCACAGGGGGACGACAAGCAAGGCCTCCGCCGCCCCCTCTGCGGCTACAGCCTCCGCCTGGGCCTTGGCTGCCGCGTCGGCTTGTGCCGCCGCCGACTCCTCCGCCATCTCCTGCGCCGCCTTGGCAGCGGCCGCCCTCAGCTCCTCCGCCTCACGCTCCTCCCGTGCCTCCTGCGCATTCCGCTCCGTCGCCGCTTGAAGCTCGGCACGGGGGTCCACGCGGCGGGCGCTTGCGGATCCTCCCGCCGATCCAACCACGGAGGCGGCAGCGGTCCGCTCAAGAGAAAGCGGAGCCCTGTTTTTTAAATCAAGACAAGGACTCAGAAGAATATCGAGAAAAAAGAAGAAGGAATACGTGAGAAGAATTGACACTTACGCCGAAACCATTTGTGGCTGCTTCACCACCATGCAGAAGCGGGCAGCCTTCACGGCCGCCTCGTCCCGCTTGGTCGCCGCCGCCGCGCTCTTGGGCTTCATCGGCCGACTGCCGAATAGGCCCGGCGCTACTGCGCGCCGCCTCGGGCAGCCGGCGCGGCAGATGAACCCGCGCCATGGTCGGACGCCGGCTGGCGGCGCGGGACGACTTCCGCCTCGTCATCATCCGGCCAGTCGTCGAAGCTGGCTCCAAGCCCGGAGCCGCATGCCTCGCCGCCTCCCACCACGGTGTTGTCGTCCAGAGCAGCCGCCCCCAAGTCGGGGTCGTCCAAGTCGTGCGTCGCCCGGTCGGGAAGAAACTGGCGCTCCACCCCCGCTGCCCCGGCCGCCGGTCGAAGGAGGGGGCTCTGCCAAGACAAACCGACTGGTCAGAGTGGGCCAAGAGAAACTTGCTGACAAAAGTAAAGAAGAGAAGAAAAAGAAAGCTTACCATAGGCGGGGGATTGGCACGGGAGTACGGCTCCTTGCCAAACTGCCACTCGTCGGTGAGCTTGCAGTTCGCGAGGTAGTTCACCATGAGAGCTACCTCGGCATGAGGCATCTCCTTGGTGCACATCCGACTCGGATCGAGTTGGCCGCTCATTTGACAAATCATATGAGGGCGGCCTTGGAGCGGGAGCACCTGGCGCACCACGAAGGCGGCCAGCAGGTCGGGCCGGGTCAGCCCCCCCGACTGGACCATTACCCCGAGTCGCACGACGGCGGCGGCTCCAGCAGGCGACAGCGTTCTGGCCCGATAGGACCACTAGGGCCGCCTCCCAGCCGACGGGCCGGCTACATAAGCCGGCAAGTTGACGAAGTCGCCTTGTGGAGCGACGTTCTTCACATAAAAGTAGGATTTCTGCCAGAGCTTCACCGACTGGATCAGCGTGATGGCAGGAAAAGGGTTGTTGGCTACCGGCCTCCGCACCGCGATGAAGGCGCCGCTCTGAGCCGGCACGCCCTACATGGCGGTGCCGAGCTTGGACTGGAGGAATTCCCCCCAGAGCTCGAGGGTGGGAAGGACGCCAAGGAAGCCCTCGCACAAAGTGACGAAGGCAGACAGCAGCACCACCGTGTTTGGAGTGAGGTGGTGCGGCTGGAGATGGTAGAATTCGAGGAAGGAACGGAAGAAGCCGCTCGCAGGCAGGCCAAGGCCGCGCATGAAGTGCGAGCGGAAGATTACCCGCTCGCCCTCCTCCGGCGCCGACGAGATCTCCCTCGCCGGCGCAAGACGGACCCGCACATGGTCCCTGCCGGGCAACCGCCGCATCTTGCGGAGGAAGTCGATGTGCTCCTCGTGGACGTTGGAGCCGTCCCAGTCTCCGCTGTGCAACATGAGGGAAAAAGCCGAGGAAAGGGGCGCCGCAACGGCGAAATCACGGCCCTGCGGCGGCGAAGCTGTGGGGTAGTGTGAAGGCTAGAGGGACGGCGCGGCGGCGAGGGTCTGCAGCGACGGAGAGGAAGAAGAAGAAGATGGCGGAGCGAGGGTGAGCGTGCGAGCGTCTGCCGCTCCCCCTCCTCTCCCTATTTATAGCCTCGTGTGGCGAAGCCGAGGAGGCAAGGCGTGGGGAGGACGTGGGATTAACTGCGCCCACTCCCCGACATCCCGTGATTATTGCGCCCTAACGGCGTGCAGAAACTGCCGTTGGAAGGCGAATGGCCCGTTTTGGGCCACAGAAGATCTACACTTAGGCCTAGGTGTGGAAGTGGTGGGCCCCGGCCTGCGGCGGCGTCCCGTCACGCGCGTGGGCAGGCAGGCTCTTCCAGCCGGAGGGTGCCACATGGCGCGCAGGCGGCAATCGGCCGGCCCGCAACCCGGCGTGCACGCCAGCTGGCTCCCGCCTTTAGACTTCAAAACCTCACCAAGACGGCGTACTAGATCAATGCCGGCTCCTAGCTGCTGACTCTTCAAGATAGGAAGCTGATTGAGCTTCTCGTCCTCCTTTCAACCTCAAAGCCCAACCAGCTTCGGGGACTACTGTCGGAGTAAATGACCATGGTTAGCCTAACCGACTCCCCCTGGCTCTTCAAGAAATTATCGGGCCGATCAAGCATTCAAGCACCCAAAGCACAGGGCCGCCTTCCCCTGGCCGGCTATCTCATAGGCCGACTACTGGAAGGCGACCCGGCCCTAAAAACCCTCCCAAAGAGAGCCACAAAATGGCCGACTCCAAGAAGCCGGCCACAAGAGGACCGACTCCAAGAAGCCGGCCATAAGAAGACTGGCTCCCGGCAAGTGGCCAAGATTGCACCCTCAAGGGTTGCGCCCACATAACGGTGACGAGACGGGGCGTGGCTACAGTACAGCCTTCCACCCCCGAATCCCGGAGCACGCATGGCCACAGTGCGCCGTACCGGTCGGCCATCCCCCGTCCGGCGCGGCACTGTTGCCATGTTGACTATGACGCCACCCACGACAGGTATCAGTACGGCCCGCGGGCGGCGGGCCCCTTAAGCCAGAGAGGTGCTCGAAGACAGCCAAGCCTCCCCCAGTTGGCCTAGGGCGTAGCCGGCTCCCAATAGCCGGCTACCTTCCCCCCTCGAAGTATGTGCATCATTAAGGAGACAAGACGAGGTAAGGCTACAGTGAGAGCCCGCCAGGCGGTGGCACTGCAGCCATGCTTACCTCGGGAAAGCCCTCGTCATCAGGGGTGATGCTACAGTAACCAGCCGCCGACAAGACCCCCAGGCGGTGGGGCCGGCCTATCGGCCAAGAGGCCGGCAGCTGGCGGGTCCCACCAGTCGGCGGGCCCCAGCGGCCGGCGGAGAAGCCGGCGAATACAGACACTGACGGCTAGGACCCACGTCGAGCCAGATTACCATTGTACCCCTGGGGGGTAAGCCTACATAAACCCCTCGGGGCACCCATGCAAAGGGTTGATCTCATAGAGTTTTAGACACCACATAGAGAGAAGAGGAGAGCTAGCCTTGCCCTTCTTCTACCTCTAGCCAAACGGCTCAAGGAGCCACTTGTAGCCACTTGTGTTGATCTAGTGATCATGCGGAGACCCCGCAGAGTAGGACTAGGGGTGTTATCTCCACGGAGAGCCCCGAACCTGGGTAAGATTCGCCGGCGTGCATGTCTTCGCCTTATCCCGTTTCTAGGCACCGGCGATGTCTTACAGGCTCCCACAATGATAAGCCACCCGTTGGCATATGTCGCACCTACCACCCGACACCAAGGAATTGAGTGCCATTCTGGATGCAATGAAACTCATACACTCACCACCTATTGATTCTTGTTTAGAATACGATCCTAATGACTATTCTAACCTCGAGGAGTCAAAGGCAGATGGCCCGTCCTGTTCACCCATCAAGGCGCATGTTCTAATTTGGCAAGGTTTTATTGATTGCGCGTATCTTGCATATTCTGCTTAGTTTACTCATCATATATGTCGAGATGCCATGCCCATCCATTATCAATACATATTCCATCTGTCATCATACCATGTTTTTCCATTCAAATGCTGTTCTTGTGCATCAGACATCAAAAAGGAAGAGGGTGATTGCCGAACCTGAAGGAGCACCAGCAAATTCCTTGAAAAATGTGGTTGTGCCGAAGAAATCAGACAGCACCCCACTTATATTGGCTGTACAACCAGTGACACAAAACTTAGGACCCACTCCAGCAGACTATACCCATACTTCACTCGCCACACCACTAGCCGCACAACACAGGACCTGCACTCCAGCAATAGGTATGCCGATTTCAGTTGTCATAGCACCAGACGTACCACAGAAAAATCCCACTCCAGCATAAAGTACAGCAAGTCCACCGGCCGAAGACCTATCCCAACTGCAGAGACGGCCAATTCCTATAGATTGGAACCCCATTCCAGTTATTCCCAGTTTAAAAGGCAATGCTTTCAATGTTGTTAGGGACTACGTGCATATATTCCCATCATGGGAAGATTATAGTGAAGACAAACACCATTTTCACATCTTCCTGTCCCACTTATGTGTAAGTGCTATTATTCATGGTGATTATTTTCCTGTTTTCTGCTGATTGAACACATCAATGATTTACATTACATTGTTGTAAGTAGGCGAGGGTCAATCTGGATAATCATGACGAGCAAAGCTTGCTTGCGCTTTTCAAGGAAGCATTGCAGCAGTATCGGTGTTACCTGAGGAAATCACACTTTGATGGCAAGTCTATAAACGAATTTCTGGTGAAGTCTCTTGTCCTAAATTTAGAAGACATTGAATGGAAAAACCTTGTTATGCACTGGTCTCGTTCCGAGGATGAGGTACTGTCTATGATATCGCATGAAAATTTGAACTTCTACTTTTCCGCATGTGCCTTACGGATATTTTTGCAGGAAATCTGCTTGAAAAAGAATTCCGGTTTGAAAAGAACGACAGGATATCGCAAATATGCTGCCCGCTGCTTTGCTCTTGTTAGTACCTGTTGTCTTGTATCACTGTACTTGCAAACATTCCTAGTTCATTATTTGACAGCAGTATGCATGATAGCTTTCTTATCAATTGTTCGCTCCAAATTATCTGATCTGTATGAATGTTTACATTAGTGTAGAATATATCCAATGCCAATGAATTTTTCTTAGCTCTGCATTGTTCTTGTAAGTACCTGTTGTCCTTTATTAGTGTACTTATATTGACAGGTAGTTATTCATGTACCATCACTCTGCAGCTTATTTTCCTTTGCCCTCCATTTTCTACACATAAGATCTATATTTACTCTTACCATAAGGTTGGATAACACTGATGGTACTGAAGAAGTTTAGCTCTGCATTGCTCTTGGCAGTACCTTTTGCCTGTATCGATGTACTTACATTTATAGCTACTTGGTTATGTAGCATCACTCTTCATCTTATCTTAAATATTCTCCATTTTTTCTTATATTGTCACATCTATATTTACTATTAACAAAATGTAGAATAAAGGCAATGCTTATGAAGAAGATTCTGTGGTAAACTTCTTGAATTGCCCCCCCCCCATTAGCATGGACAAGGGCTTTATAGAGCCTGCCTTCACCAATAATGTAAGTTTGTCCTTCTCAAGCCTTCAAAATTTGTTGTGTATATTTGGTTAGGCATGACTGCAACAACTATTTATTTTTGGTGTTTGCATCAAATTGCATGTTTATAGTTTATTATGTACTCCAGTTCATAAACAAAATTTTGTCCTTCTCAATTTAAGTTTTTAGTTGTACAACCAAGTTCCTTCTTCATACCATGTAAATTAAACTATACAGAGCAAGTGATCTTATTTTGCCAATCTGAAATGGGATAAATTGACAGCACACTAACCGTTGATACTTATGAGTTCTTGATCTGTAATCCAGTGGTGTCGTGAAGCTGCCAACTCCTTCACAATGTCATTTCCTGCCGTGTCTTGACCTGAACAATACCATATTGTGTTAATGCTATTTTAAACTGTGTCACTTTATTCGTCAGTAAGAAATGTGATGAATTGTCAGCACTGATACTTATATGTGCAAAACCTGTCATCTGTCTGCTTGTTTATCTTTCAGAGTGAGGAGGATATAAGTGTCAAACAAGTGCAGTCTCACTAGCTTGCTCAGCTGCTTGCGCTGCAACTCCCGAGCAGGGCCCATTTAAACTTTATGGGCCACTTTTGGGCCGGTTCACGTGTTAACATATCATAGGCGCATCTCGCCCATTGGATGAGTGACACCTGTGCCAACACATAGCTGACATGTGTTTCCTCCAGCCAATGATTATTTTACACATGGAAAATCCCCATTGGTCGGGGCTGTTAACGGGTTATCGATTCCAAAACCGGACCCGATAGCTTAACGGCGTTCCGTTACGGTGGATGCCACGTGTCGGTCACCCTTGACGAAAGCACTTCTGTGACGCGTGATTTATCGTCATGGAAGTGGACACTTCCGTGATGATAATTTTGGTAATGTCATGGAACACTTCTACGACAGCACAGGTATGACTATCTTGATTCTGTCATAAATTTGTCATGGATGTACATGCGTAATAGAAAACGTGACCTACTGTGACAAACACGTATCATCACGGAAGTGTATTTTTTTGTAGTGGCGCCTTCCGCGCGGCAGACCCGAGCAACCTCGCCCCAGCCGCGGGACATGAAGATCTTGCCTGGGGAGACGGTTTCGACATCCGCTCCAGTCGCCGGGGCGTCACAGTCGGCGTGCTGCAGCCAAAGCTCAAGGGCGCCCCTCGGCGGCATCTCGGCGGAGGAGAACTGCGGGAAGCGGATCCAGGTGCGTGGAGGCATCGCCGCCCACATCACTAGCACGCGCGAGGAGTCCGCGGCGTGGACTCCTGGGGTGACGGCGTGTGTCACCACGGCGCGGCGACCACGACCCCGGCGCGGGCGGCGGCGCTTGTTGCCTCTCCCTCCGGAGCACTCAGCTTGGGCATACAGAGGCAGCGGGTACCCGTGAGGAGGCCGCTCGTACCAAGGCCTCAACACCTCTGGCCTCACGACCATGTCGCGGCGGTGGCTCGGCCTCTTCTTCAGCGGAAGCGGCCCGGGCTTGTCGCGGGGGGTTTTTCCCTTCTCCGCAGCCGAGAACCTCTGAATAGGCGGCATGGGGGTTGCTACTAGCAATGAAGCGAGGAAGGAGAAGCGAACAGAGCAGGAAGAGATGAGCAACGGGGGCTCCGCCCCCTCCTCATTTATAGCCGGAGAAGGCCAACCGACGACCCCCACGATCATAGGTAATGATGATTCTTCTGCATGCAGCAGGGACTCGTCAAATCAGGCGGTTGCTGAGGCAGCGTGGGGAGGCGGAGACACCCACGTCCAATCAATCACCATGCGTCAAACGGGGCTGCAGGCTGTTGGGGCCCGCGACGCTCCGCACTTGCCCCTTGGCTTCGCCTCGAAGCCAAGTTCAAGCGCGCCTTGGGCCCGGGGGCTACTGTCGGCGTCCTGGAAACGGGGGTCCCCAGACTTGCCTGCCTGCGGCCCACAACGTGGCTCTACCAGCGGCCCTGTACGACCCATCTTCACCAGCAAACGCTCAAGACCCTCGCGAGGGGCCAAGCCTCGCAAGGAAGACGACGCAAGACCTCCTCGGGACATCCTCACCAGGCTGGCTCGCAAGGGGCGGAGAGATCAAGGCAAGGGACACCTCGCGAGGTTTCTGTGACGCAAGCCATGACGACTAGAGCCAGGCGGGCGCCAGCGCGCGTAGTGTCCTCGCTTCCTCTTTGGTGCTAAAGGGGCAAGCACAGGAGAGGAGTCCCGAGGCATCAGGCAAAGGTTTCTGTATCGGTGCAACGAGACCAAGACCAGCAAGACGACAGGACGGAGGTCAACGTGGAGCCCAAGACGGCGTCACCACCAGAGCCTTTGGCAGGCGAAGAGCACCTTTAGTCAGGATAACTTGTACTAGTTGTCTCCCTTCGAATTTGGCCGTTGTTGGACCCCTTTTAGCTCAATATTTGGGAAGAGGACCAGGGCCTCTATAAATAGGATTAGCCACCACCATAGAGGGAGACGGATTCAGATCATCCTCAACCACACACAAGTTCACCAAGCACAAGAGCACCTCTCCTCAGGAGGCTGTTCTTCCCTTGTAACTGTTCATCCTCAACCCAAGAGGCAATCCACCACACCACACTGGAGTAGGGTATTACACCACATTGGTGGCCCGAACCAGTATAAACTCTTGTGTCTTTCTTTCTGTGGGTTCGACGCGCTAAGCTTTGAGATCGCTGTGAGGATGAGGGCATGATTAGGTAGGGAGAGATCTTCGTGCGCACCCCAGTGTTCGAACCTCGAGGGTTTTGCCGGAACCCGGAATCCGACAATAAGTATATGAGTTCTTTATGACTAATGTGACTCCATGGATCATACGCACTCTTACCTTTCTGCAATTTTCTAGCCTCTACGGTACCGTGCATTGCCCTTTCTCACCTTGAGAGTTGGTGAAAACTTCGCCGGTGCATCCAAACCCTGTGATACGATACGCTCTATCACACATAAGCCTCCTTATATCTTCCTCAAAACAGCCCCCATACCTACCTATTATGGCATTTCCATAGCCATTCCGAGATATATTGCCATGCAACTTTCCACCGTTTCATTTATTATGACACGCTCCATCATTGTCATATTGCTTTGCATGATCATGTAGTTGACATCGTATTTGTGGCAAAGCCACTTTCATAAGTTTTGCATACATGTCGCTCTTGATTCATCGCATATCCCGGTACACTGCCGGAGGCATTCACATAGAGTCATATTTTTGTTCTAGTATCGGGTTGTAATATTGAGTTATGAGTAAATAAAAGTGTGATGATCATCATTATTAGAGCATTGTCCCATGTGAGGAAAGAAATAAAGAGATGCCAAAGAAGCCCAAATAAAAAAAGAGGCCAAAGAAGCCCAAACAAATAAAAGAGAGAAGGGCCGATCAAGCATTCAAGCACCCAAAGCACAGGGCCGCCTTCCCCTGGCCGGCTATCTCATAGGTCGACTACTGGAAGGCGGCCCGGCCCTAAAAACCCTCCCAAAGAGAGCCACAAAATGGCCGACTCCAAGAAGCCGGCCACAAGAGGACCGACTCCAAGAAGCCGGCCATAAGAAGACTGGCTCCCGGCAAGTGGCCAAGATTGCACCCTCAAGGGTTGCGCCCACATAACGGTGACGAGACGGGGCGTGGCTACAGTACAGCCTTCCACCCCCGAATCCCGGAGCACGCATGGCCACAGTGCGCCGTACCGATCGGCCATCCCCCGTCCGGCGCGGCACTGTTGCCATGTTGACTATGACGCCACCCACGACAGGTATCAGTACGGCCCGCGGGCGGCGGGCCCCTTAAGCCAGAGAGGTGCTCGAAGACAGCCAAGCCTCCCCCAGTTGGCCTAGGGCGTAGCCGGCTCCCAATAGCCGGCTACCTTCCCCCCTCGAAGTATGTGCATCATTAAGGAGACAAGACGAGGTAAGGCTACAGTGAGAGCCCGCCAGGCGGTGGCACTGCAGCCATGCTTACCTCGGGCAAAGCCCTCGTCATCAGGGGTGATGCTACAGTAACCAGCCGCCGACAAGACCCCCAGGCGGTGGGGCCGGCCTATCGGCCAAGAGGCCGGCAGCTGGCGGGTCCCACCAGTCGGCGGGCCCCAGCGGCCGGCGGAGAAGCCGGCGAATACAGACACTGACGGCTAGGACCCACGTCGAGCCAGATTACCATTGTACCCCTGGGGGGTAAGCCTACATAAACCCCTCGGGGCACCCATGCAAAGGGTTGATCTCATAGAGTTTTAGACACCACATAGAGAGAAGAGGAGAGCTAGCCTTGCCCTTCTTCTACCTCTAGCCAAACGGCTCAAGGAGCCACTTGTAGCCACTTGTGTTGATCTAGTGATCATGCGGAGACCCCGCAGAGTAGGACTAGGGGTGTTATCTCCACGGAGAGCCCCGAACCTGGGTAAGATTCGCCGGCGTGCATGTCTTCGCCTTATCCCGTTTCTAGGCACCGGCGATGTCTTACAGGCTCCCACAATGATAAGCCACCCGTTGGCATATGTCGCACCTACCACCCGACACCAAGGAATTGAGTGCCATTCTGGATGCAATGAAACTCATACACTCACCACCTATTGATTCTTGTTTAGAATACGATCCTAATGACTATTCTAACCTCGAGGAGTCAAAGGCAGATGGCCCGTCCTGTTCACCCATCAAGGCGCATGTTCTAATTTGGCAAGGTTTTATTGATTGCGCGTATCTTGCATATTCTGCTTAGTTTACTCATCATATATGTCGAGATGCCATGCCCATCCATTATCAATACATATTCCATCTGTCATCATACCATGTTTTTCCATTCAAATGCTGTTCTTGTGCATCAGACATCAAAAAGGAAGAGGGTGATTGCCGAACCTGAAGGAGCACCAGCAAATTCCTTGAAAAATGTGGTTGTGCCGAAGAAATCAGACAGCACCCCACTTATATTGGCTGTACAACCAGTGACACAAAACTTAGGACCCACTCCAGCAGACTATACCCATACTTCACTCGCCACACCACTAGCCGCACAACACAGGACCTGCACTCCAGCAATAGGTATGCCGATTTCAGTTGTCATAGCACCAGACGTACCACAGAAAAATCCCACTCCAGCATAAAGTACAGCAAGTCCACCGGCCGAAGACCTATCCCAACTGCAGAGACGGCCAATTCCTATAGATTGGAACCCCATTCCAGTTATTCCCAGTTTAAAAGGCAATGCTTTCAATGTTGTTAGGGACTACGTGCATATATTCCCATCATGGGAAGATTATAGTGAAGACAAACACCATTTTCACATCTTCCTGTCCCACTTATGTGTAAGTGCTATTATTCATGGTGATTATTTTCCTGTTTTCTGCTGATTGAACACATCAATGATTTACATTACATTGTTGTAAGTAGGCGAGGGTCAATCTGGATAATCATGACGAGCAAAGCTTGCTTGCGCTTTTCAAGGAAGCATTGCAGCAGTATCGGTGTTACCTGAGGAAATCACACTTTGATGGCAAGTCTATAAACGAATTTCTGGTGAAGTCTCTTGTCCTAAATTTAGAAGACATTGAATGGAAAAACCTTGTTATGCACTGGTCTCGTTCCGAGGATGAGGTACTGTCTATGATATCGCATGAAAATTTGAACTTCTACTTTTCCGCATGTGCCTTACGGATATTTTTGCAGGAAATCTGCTTGAAAAAGAATTCCGGTTTGAAAAGAACGACAGGATATCGCAAATATGCTGCCCGCTGCTTTGCTCTTGTTAGTACCTGTTGTCTTGTATCACTGTACTTGCAAACATTCCTAGTTCATTATTTGACAGCAGTATGCATGATAGCTTTCTTATCAATTGTTCGCTCCAAATTATCTGATCTGTATGAATGTTTACATTAGTGTAGAATATATCCAATGCCAATGAATTTTTCTTAGCTCTGCATTGTTCTTGTAAGTACCTGTTGTCCTTTATTAGTGTACTTATATTGACAGGTAGTTATTCATGTACCATCACTCTGCAGCTTATTTTCCTTTGCCCTCCATTTTCTACACATAAGATCTATATTTACTCTTACCATAAGGTTGGATAACACTGATGGTACTGAAGAAGTTTAGCTCTGCATTGCTCTTGGCAGTACCTTTTGCCTGTATCGATGTACTTACATTTATAGCTACTTGGTTATGTAGCATCACTCTTCATCTTATCTTAAATATTCTCCATTTTTTCTTATATTGTCACATCTATATTTACTATTAACAAAATGTAGAATAAAGGCAATGCTTATGAAGAAGATTCTGTGGTAAACTTCTTGAATTGCCCCCCCCCCATTAGCATGGACAAGGGCTTTATAGAGCCTGCCTTCACCAATAATGTAAGTTTGTCCTTCTCAAGCCTTCAAAATTTGTTGTGTATATTTGGTTAGGCATGACTGCAACAACTATTTATTTTTGGTGTTTGCATCAAATTGCATGTTTATAGTTTATTATGTACTCCAGTTCATAAACAAAATTTTGTCCTTCTCAATTTAAGTTTTTAGTTGTACAACCAAGTTCCTTCTTCATACCATGTAAATTAAACTATACAGAGCAAGTGATCTTATTTTGCCAATCTGAAATGGGATAAATTGACAGCACACTAACCGTTGATACTTATGAGTTCTTGATCTGTAATCCAGTGGTGTCGTGAAGCTCCCAACTCCTTCACAATGTCATTTCCTGCCGTGTCTTGACCTGAACAATACCATATTGTGTTAATGCTATTTTAAACTGTGTCACTTTATTCGTCAGTAAGAAATGTGATGAATTGTCAGCACTGATACTTATATGTGCAAAACCTGTCATCTGTCTGCTTGTTTATCTTTCAGAGTGAGGAGGATATAAGTGTCAAACAAGTGCAGTCTCACCAGCTTGCTCAGCTGCTTGCGCTGCAACTCCCGAGCAGGGCCCATTTAAACTTTATGGGCCACTTTTGGGCCGGTTCACGTGTTAACATATCATAGGCGCATCTCGCCCATTGGATGAGTGACACCTGTGCCAACACATAGCTGACATGTGTTTCCTCCAGCCAATGATTATTTTACACATGGAAAATCCCCATTGGTCGGGGCTGTTAACGGGTTATCGATTCCAAAACCGGACCCGATAGCTTAACGGCGTTCCGTTACGGTGGATGCCACGTGTCGGTCACCCTTGACGAAAGCACTTCTGTGACGCGTGATTTATCGTCATGGAAGTGGACACTTCCGTGATGATAATTTTGGTAATGTCATGGAACACTTCTACGACAGCACAGGTATGACTATCTTGATTCTGTCATAAATTTGTCATGGACGTACATGCGTAATAGAAAACGTGACCTACTGTGACAAACACGTATCATCACGGAAGTGTATTTTTTTGTAGTGGCGCCTTCCGCGCGGCAGACCCGAGCAACCTCGCCCCAGCCGCGGGACATGAAGATCTTGCCTGGGGAGACGGTTTCGACATCCGCTCCAGTCGCCGGGGCGTCGCAGTCGGCGTGCTGCAGCCAAAGCTCAAGGGCGCCCCTCGGCGGCATCTCGGCGGAGGAGAACTGCGGGAAGCGGATCCAGGTTTTTCCCTTCTCCGCAGCCGAGAACCTCTGAATAGGCGGCATGGGGGTTGCTACTAGCAATGAAGCGAGGAAGGAGAAGCGAACAGAGCAGGAAGAGATGAGCAACAGGGGCTCCGCCCCCTCCTCATTTATAGCCGGAGAAGGCCAACCGACGACCCCCACGATCATAGGTAATGATGATTCTTCTTCATGCAGCAGGGACTCGTCAAATCAGGCGGTTGCTGAGGCAGCGTGGGGAGGCGGAGACACCCACGTCCAATCAATCACCATGCGTCAAACGGGGCTGCAGGCTGTTGGGGCCCGCGACGCTCCGCACTTGCCCTTTGGCTTCGCCTCGAAGCCAAGTTCAAGCGCGCCTTGGGCCCGGGGGCTACTGTCGGCGTCCTGGAAACGGGGTCCCCAGACTTGCCTGCCTGCGGCCCACAGCGTGGCTCTACCAGCGGCCCTGTACGACCCATCTTCACCAGCAAACGCTCAAGACCCTCGCGAGGGGCCAAGCCTCGCAAGGAAGACGACGCAAGACCTCCTCGGGACGTCCTCACCAGGCTGGCTCGCAAGGGGCGGAGAGATCAAGGCAAGGGACACCTCGCGAGGTTTCTGTGACGCAAGCCATGACGACTAGAGCCAGGCGGGCGCCAGCGCGCGTAGTGTCCTCGCTTCCTCTTTGGTGCTAAAGGGGCAAGCACAGGAGAGGAGTCCCGAGGCATCAGGCAAAGGTTTCTGTATCGGTGCAACGAGACCAAGACCAGCAAGACGACAGGACGGAGGTCAACGTGGAGCCCAAGACGGCGTCACCACCAGAGCCTTTGGCAGGCGAAGAGCACCTTTAGTCAGGATAACTTGTACTAGTTGTCTCCCTTCGAATTTGGCCGTTGTTGGACCCCTTTTAGCTCAATATTTGGGAAGAGGACCAGGGCCTCTATAAATAGGATTAGCCACCACCATAGAGGGAGACGGATTCAGATCATCCTCAACCACACACAAGTTCACCAAGCACAAGAGCACCTCTCCTCAGGAGGCTGTTCTTCCCTTGTAACTGTTCATCCTCAACCCAAGAGGCAATCCACCACACCACACTGGAGTAGGGTATTACACCACATTGGTGGCCCGAACCAGTATAAACTCTTGTGTCTTTCTTTCTGTGGGTTCGACGCGCTAAGCTTTGAGATCGCTGTGAGGATGAGGGCATGATTAGGTAGGGAGAGATCTTCGTGCGCACCCCAGTGTTCGAACCTCGAGGGTTTTGCCGGAACCCGGAATCCGACAATAAGTATATGAGTTCTTTATGACTAATGTGACTCCATGGATCATACGCACTCTTACCTTTCTGCAATTTGCTAGCCTCTACGGTACCGTGCATTGCCCTTTCTCACCTTGAGAGTTGGTGCAAACTTCGCCGGTGCATCCAAACCCTGTGATACGATACGCTCTATCACACATAAGCCTCCTTATATCTTCCTCAAAACAGCCCCCATACCTACCTATTATGGCATTTCCATAGCCATTCCGAGATATATTGCCATGCAACTTTCCACCGTTTCATTTATTATGACACGCTCCATCATTGTCATATTGCTTTGCATGATCATGTAGTTGACATCGTATTTGTGGCAAAGCCACTTTCATAAGTTTTGCATACATGTCGCTCTTGATTCATCGCATATCCCGGTACACTGCCGGAGGCATTCACATAGAGTCATATTTTTGTTCTAGTATCGGGTTGTAATATTGAGTTATGAGTAAATAAAAGTGTGATGATCATCATTATTAGAGCATTGTCCCATGTGAGGAAAGAAATAAAGAGATGCCAAAGAAGCCCAAATAAAAAAAGAGGCCAAAGAAGCCCAAACAAACAAAAAAACGAGAGAAAAAGAGAGAAGGGACAATGTTACTATCCTTTTTCCACACTTGTGCATCAAAATAGCACCAAGATCTTCATGATAGAGAGTCTCTTGTTTTGTCACTTTCATATACTAGTGGGAATTTTTCATTATAGAACTTGGATTGTATATTCCAACGATGGGCTTCCTCAAATGCCCTAGGTCTTCGTGAGCAAGCAAGTTGGATGCACACCCACTTAGTTTTTAGTTGGAGCTTTCATACACTTATAGCTCTAGTGCATCCGTTGCATGGCAATCCCTACTCCTCGCATTGACATCAATTGATGGGCATCTCCATAGCGCGTTGATCAGCTGCGTCAATGTGAGACTTTCTCCCTTTTTTGTCTTCTCTCATAACCCCTATCATCATATGCTATTCCACCTATAGTGCTATATCCATGGCTTGCGCTCATGTATTGCGTAAGGGTTGAAAAGGCTGAAGCGCGTTAAAAAGTATGAACCAATTGCTCGGCTTGTCATCGGGGTTATGCATAATGGGAGCATTTTGTGTGACGAAAATGAAGCATGGCCAAACTATATGATTTTGTAGGTATGAGCTTTCTTTGGCTATGTTATTTTGATAAGACATAATTGCTTGGCTAGTATGCTTGAAGTATTACTATTTTTATTTCAATATTGAACTTTTATCTTGAATCTTTTGGATTTGAACATTCATGCCACAATAAAGGAATTACATTGAAAGATTATGTTAGGTAGCATTCCAAATCAAAAATTCTGTTTTTATCATTTACCTACTCGAGGACGAGCAGGAATTAAGCTTGGGGATGCTTGATACGTCTCCAATGTATCTATAATTTTTGATTGTTCCATGCTATTATATTATCTATTTTGGATGTTTAATGGGCTTTAGTATGCACTTTTATATTATTTTTGGGACTAACCTATTAACCGAAGGCCCAATGCAAATTGCTGTTTTTTTTGCCTATTTCAGTGTTTTGCAGAAAAGGAATATCAAACGGAATCCAAATGGAATGAAACCTTTGCGAGGATCGTTTGTGGAACAAACGCAATCCAGGAGACTTGGAGTGGACGTCAAGGAAGCAACGAGGCAGCCACGAGGTAGGGAGGCGCGCCCCCCACCCTCATGGGCCCCTCGTGGCTGCACTGACCTACTTCCTTCGCCTCTATATACTCATATACCCTGAAAACATCCAGGAGCACCACGAAACCCTATTTCCACCGCCGCAACCTTCTGTACCCGTGGGAACCCATCTTGGGGCATTTTCCGGCGCTCCGCCGGAGGGGGGATCGATCATGGAGGGCTTCTACATCAACACCATGGCCTCTCTGATGATGCGTGAGTAGTTTACCACAGACCTTCGGGTCCATAGTTATTGGCTAGATGGTTTCTTCTCTCTCTTTGGATCTCAATACAAAGTTCTCCTCAATAATCTTGGAGATCTATTCGATGTAATTCTTTTTGCGGTGTGTTTGTCGAGATCCGATGAATTGTGGGTTTATGATCAAGATTATCTATGGACAATATTTGATTCTTCTCTGAATTTTTATATGCATGATTTAATATCTTTGCAAGTCTCTTCGAATTATCAGTTTGGTTTGGCGTACTAGATTGATCTTTCTTGCAATGGGAGAAGTGCTTAGCTTTGGGTTCAATCTTGCGGTGTCCTTTCCCAGTGACAGTAGGGGTAGCAAGGCACGTACTGTATTGTTGCCATCGAGGATAAAAAGATGGGGTTTATATCATATTGCTTGAGTTTATCCCTCTACATCATGTCATCTTGCTTAATGCGTTACTCTGTTCTTATAAACTTAATACTCCAGATGCATGCTGGATAGCGGTCGATGTGTGAAGTAATAGTGGTAGATGCAGAATCGTTTCGGTCTACTTGTCACGGACGTGATGCCTATATACATGATCATGCCTAGATATTCTCATAACTATGCGCTTTTCTATCAATTGCTCGACAGTAATTTGTTCACCCACCGTAGAATATGTTATCTTGAGAGAAGCCACTAGTAAAACCTATGGCCCTTGGGTCTATCTTCCATCATATTAATCTTCCATTAATTAGCTATTTCTGTCGCCGTTTATTTTGCAATCTTCACTTTCCAATCTATACAACAAAAATACCAAAAATATTTATCTTATTATCTTTATCAGATCTCACTTTTGCAAGTGGCGGTGAAGGGATTGACAACCCTTTTATCACGTTGGTTGCAAGGTTCTTATTTGTTTGTGCAGGTACGAGGGACTTGCGTGTAGTCTCCTACTGGATTGATACCTTGGTTCTCAAAAACTGAGGGAAATACTTACGCTACTTTGCTGCATCACCCTTTCCTCTTCAAGGGAGAACGAACGCATGCTCAAGAGGTAGCAAGGCCCTCCAAAACTACATCTCTACACATTCTCGCATGCTACATCTAACAACTATGCACTACAGCACTATTACTACACTCTAACACAATAAATCATATGTTTTTTAAGTTTTACTAGATATCATATTGGTACTTAATTATTCGGTTTGCATACTTCAAATTGCCTTTGAAATGTATGGCCAGTATCATCTACCGCGCGGGAAAAATCCCGCCCTTTCCTATTTCATCGGGTTTGTATCGATGGATCGTGCGAAACAGCAAAACTATAGTACTACAGTACAAGTAACAGTTCACTGGGCCGCCGTGTCGTGTACTCCTCCGTCGTAAGAGTGGAGCGCTCGCTTTCATAAATGTTCCAGTCCCTTTTGCCGACATGTGGGACATCAAGCTACCAGGTCCACGTGCCATACCGAAATATAGTGCAGAGTAGCAGGGGTGAAGCACCCCAGTCATGGCGCCGGGGTAGTAATGAGCAATGAGGCATCAAATCACATAGCTGCACCTTTCCCACAGTTAAGTTGGAGGGACAAAGTAATAATGCTAAAAAAGAAGTTGGAGGGACGAAGCAACCATCATTTCACTCATTGTTGAATCCGCTTCTCCCTCATCTTCTTCAAGTTAACCATGTGTTGCTTCTGCCATTGTTCTACCTCATGTGGGATGCGCATCGGCTTGGTAAAGCACTGACACGTGGGACCGCATGTTAGCAAACTGCCAGGCCAACGTCCTCTAAAAATAAGAAACCTCCCCCGCCATCCGCGTGGCAAAATCACCTCCTTTTTACTAATCTTGATTCTATAATTTTTTAGATCAGTATAATTGAGATTTGTATAGATAGCACACATGAGCAAAACCAAGTGGTACGATTAAGGGCATCAACAATGTGTAGCCAAATGTGAAAATAGCTTTTGGCATCGATGGGAACCATTGTGGACGGTGCTGCCAAAGCCAAAAAGATGGAACCGAAGCTCCCTGATTGATTGATCAACGTCTCTCCTCTTTCTCCCGTGCTTGGACGCATGTACAGTATAGAGCACAGAGTCTACTCCACTGTCCCTTCTATCACAAATCACAAAGCACTGAGGCATCAAATCACAAAGCACGGATGAAGCAACCATCATTTCACTCTTCGCTGACTCAACTTCTCCATCGTCTTCTTCGAGAAACCACCTCACCGCACTAAGCTGGACGGACGATGCTATTGTGTACTAGTACTAGTACATTTATGCGCCATTGGTTCAACGGACTTCCTCCTCCTGGCTCTCCTGGCTCCTGGCTCTCCAAGACAACGCATTAGGCCCGGTTCACATCCATGACATCCGGTTCCTCCTACAGGTGAGCCTCGATGGCAGCGGCATGCGCGCGCTCCGCGTCGAGTTGAGCCTCCGCCTCCCGGTCCTTTAGTATTGCTAGGTTGAACCGCTGGTCCGCCTGCACCATGGGGGACCCGGACGCCGGCACGAAGTTGACGTCCATCGTCTCATACGCATCGGGGGCCTTCTGCGCTGCGACCTCCGCCATGAACATCAGATCGGCTTCCTCCTCCTCGTAGCTTGGCTCCAGAGAACTCGGGGATTGGCCCGCCACAAAGCGAGCTTGGGAACGGAGGTCTGTGGCGCCGACCGCCGCCGCAATTTCTGCTCGGCGCTCCGGCGTCAACATATTGTAGTACGTGATCTTGCGGTGCACCATGGCTTTCTGGCGATCTAGGGGACGCTTGATGCAGGCTAGGGGATCGAAAGGTGGGGGAATAGGCTGGAGAGGAGGTGTGGTTTTGGGGCAGTGGCTGACGTAGGCCGAGAACCGAAGGTTCTGGTGTGAATAGTGGTTCCGGTGAAGACCGGTCAATCAGTTTTGACTGTACATCGCTCTTGTCGCGTTCGCATTGCACCCCGGCACGCTGGACCCTCCACGTCGCTCACCGGTTGCAACGCGCTTCGTCTTGCGTTTTCACTCGCTTATGGACCGAGGTTGAGAGAAAACCGACATCCCTCCCCCTTTCCCGCCCGCGTCATTTATACTACTACTCCCTCCGTTTTATGCGGAGTAAATAAAAATAGAGGGAGTATACGATGGATGAGGATCCCCTGACGTGGCAGAACCCATTGAGTAACTGACATGCGGGGCCTAGCAAGCATGGGGCCCGCCAGTAAGTGACCGAAGGGAGGGTAAGGCAGGGATACTTACGTCAGAGGATCCACTTCCACTACTACTCCTTCCTTCCATCTATACAGGGCCTAATGCGTTTTTTGATGCTAACTTTGACCAAATGTTAGAGTAATAATATATGACATGCAACTTACACAAAGCATACGGTCAAATTCATATGTGAATGGAGCTTCCAATGATATAATTTTCACATTATACATCTCATGTACTACTATTAATCTTGTCAATAGTCAAAGGCGGTTTTGAAAAACGCATTAGAGCATGATTAATAATGTAGCCGGCTGTTGGCTATAAAGAGATGCCACCTCACTTAGAGCAATCATAAAAAATACTCATATAAGAATTTAATCTTTGCATGGTTAAGTAATAGGTTGGCTCTTAGAATGGCTATTAGGTTGGCTCTAAGCATTTAATATTAGGTTGGCTCTAAGCATTTTAATATTTGCATGAGCAAGGTATATGATTGGAAGAGAGTTGCATGCAGACTATTTTTTCTTGATCTATGTGTTACCGCCGGGCTGTAGAATAAGAGCCCACTTCACTCTCTCTCCTCTCTTCTCACTCCTCCAAGTAGGATTTTAATGACATGGCAAGTCTTATAGCCTTCTACTAGGCCTTATTAGACTTGCTCTTAGGCCCTAAATAAATGGAAGGAGGGAGTACTATGAGCACTGCATACTCTACTACAGATGTTGTCAATACTCCACTAGTACTATTGGAAAGGGAGCTTAAAAAGTTACTATTGGACTGGCTATATGTGGTGAAATCCTAGTAGGAAGAGCATGCGCGAGAACAAGCACATTCACGTGGTAGAAAACAAATTGGAAACTATCTCTGTTTGAATATAAATCTAGGAGTACGTACGAATCTAACAATATTGATTGGGCATTGTTGAATGTTGATAGTTTTTTCTGTAAGTTTTATCAAAGTAAAGATACTTTGACTACACATAAAACTTATATGTAAACTAGAAAGGATCGGAGGGAGTATATTGTACGTTCAAAAGCAAAACGAACATTGAATACCCTTTATCTATGATTTGCGGATGCTATGATCACCGGTTCAAAATTTTGAATCCGCCTTAGGTATCACACATGCACCCACTCGTTCTCTCTCGATTTCATCTCGGGGTCCGGAGATCGATTGAAAGAGGACTAGGGTGGGTACAATACTTTCGTTTCGCTTATGAACGTACAATATACTCCCTCTGATCCCCCATAGACCCCTCCCTCGCGAGTCATTTCTATCATAGAACCAGACCAAACCTTTATCTCCTTGCACGACACGCAATTTATATCTCAACATCAATCGATCTCGTCAAGATGTGTCGGGGCATGAACCGAATGGGATGTCAAAACTAAGACAGGAAGCGACATGTATTGGAGGCAAAGTGAAACTTTAAAAGAACCGTTTGTTTGTATGCATGTCAGACAAATCACAACATTGGAAATACAAGCATGGTCTAGGCCCACATGCGAATGATACTCGGCGGAATGTTCAAATGAGGCATGCGGGAGGATGGACTCGACAGGAGGGCGACATGATCGATGGAGAAGAGGGTTGGAGAGGAATGAGAAATAAGCAACGCCACATGATTATACTTGAAGGACTCAAATAAACAATAAGTTGTCTCGTTTTCCCTTCCGTCTTGGTCACGGAGTAAGATACTCCCTCTGTTTTTATTTACTCTGCATATTAGGTCTGGCTGAAGTCAAACTTCATAAAATTTGACCAAATTTATAGAAAAATATGAACATTTACAATAGCAAATCTATATGATGTGAAATTATATTCAATAATGAATCTAATGATATTGATTTGTTATTGTATATGTTATTATTTCTGTCTATAAACTTTGTCAAAGTTTGACTTTGAGCAAAGCTAAAATGCGGAGTAAATAAAAACAGAGGGAGTACGTAGGGACTAGTATAGTTACTACTGCCGGAACATGGTAAGTTGGACTCCTAAACGCGGGCACGGACTGGGCACACCTCAATTATTCCTTCAAATAGTTGGACACCTACATTTAGCACACCATCCGGCTACTTAATCAAGTGTTACGCTTCACTAGTTGAAAACGATAAGGGTGGTACCGTACCCAAAACCACCACACTTGGGGCTAGGGTAACAACTTGGTACTGTACCACATTTGAACCAGGGCATAAAAACCACCTGTCCTGCGCCTAATATGCAACGCGGAGCACTGACGCTCGAATTTGGCCGAGAAAATAGGGAAACCGACATGTGGGGCACACCAGTCGGGACGACGTGGCGCGGACTAGTCCAATGGAGGAGCTAGCCCATGACCTCCTCGCCACCGGCAACCGTTCATGTGGGTCATGGGGGCCAGCAATGTAGCACAGCTCCCGCACCGCCTCTGGACACGGCGACCGCGGTGAGCGACACGCTCATCGTCGCTGGACACGGTCGGCTTCAGTGTGCCGAGGGTGGTGTTAGCGCTGTGGCACGACCAGCAGATCAACACCCGGCTCGTCGAGGATGCACGGGGCGCCGAAGTGCGCGCGCGCCGTGAAGCATCCGCGGAGTGGTGTAGTGCAGCCAACTGCATCCCCAGGACCTGAGACCATGCGGGGTCGTCTTGCTTTTTCAATGACATGTGGGGATTGCATGGAGCAAAGGGCATCTCCAACGTTGCCAGGACCGCAGTTGACTACCCTGGCACACCAAAAACCCTCGTCCCTTGAACTGTCGTGCGATGCGTTCCCAGGCGGCGCCAGCTGCCTGCATTCATGTCGTCCATCCGTATGCCGTCGTTAAGAGGATCGGTGCCCGAGGAACAACCTCCGACGACTTAATGACACACCCGGACGCTTGGCCTCACCGGAATGCACTACTTAAAGCGGCAACGCCCAGCTAAACTCCACACCATAGTGCATCGTCCTGCTACCTGGCACCACATCCACCATGACCGCGAGCAAAAATGCTCTACGAGAGAGCTTGTCTTCGGGGATGAAGCTCGAGGTCGCCGTCCTCGCTCAAGTCGCCGCTCGCGACATAATAGCGGCGTAGCCGGACACGAACATGACCGCACAAGCGGTGGCCACGCTCGCGGCCGACGATGGGAGCACTGCCAGCCACACATCCTACTTGCCGCAGGGACAACGTCCGGCACCGCCGAGGTCGGGGACTCCTCCGAGGATGAGTAGGGCATGGGTGGCGGCAGGGCATGGTGTGCCAACTGGCCGGTCCATCTCCCGTGTTCTACTCTTCCTCACCGGAGACCACACCTTCACTTCATGAGTCTTGAACCCCGCCCCTGTACATGGAGATCGCAGATGGAGGACGTCGGTCGCCACCGTAGAATAGGTTTAGGGTCGGGTTTCTTTTATTTTTCTGTCCTATAAAAGTTCAAAATGTAATGAAAATCTCGTGTGTTTGCATTAATCTCGTCCGGTGTATATGAACTTTCACAGTAATAGTAAGATATATATATATATATATATTGTAGGAGTATATGGAATGATGATTCGTTTTTGTGTGTATAAACTTAGAAGGTTTGACCCGAGACAAGGCTAACATGTGAAGTAAATAAACAGATAGGGTCTACATACAAAATTTATCTTAGGCACTCCAATAGTACATCCACTACACATTCACGCATTTCACATCTTTCTACATCTACCGGAACCTACGAAAGGGGTAACGTAAATTGCCTCTCTCTCTCCTCCTTGATTTTCATGGTGGTCGGCCCCTCCCTCCCCCAATCTACAATCAACAGCTCACACATTTCACATTACGTTAATTACGTAATTGGGATTACATAGGTGTAGCATTACTTGTCCTAAAAAACCAACTAAGCCAACCTCCCAGCATATCGCGCGGGAAAAGACCCAACTGCGTCGTTTTAGTCGGGATTACCGGATTACTAGTAGTAGTATCGATGGATCGCGCGAAGCACCAAGTTTTTTTTCGAGGGGGCGAAGCACCAAGTTTAAAAGGAAAAAAGGCGGTACACTCATAGCACCTCTGTTGCAGTCGCATTGCACCCCACACACGTTCAGTCCTGCACACGGCTCACGCAAACGGAACGCGCTTTGGCTTGCCTCTTCACTGACACGTGGAACTGCACTTGGAGAAACCGACCATGCGCCAAAACTCCCCCCGTCCACCGCGAAAATCCCTCCGAAAAATTCCCCCCAAATCCCAAATTCAACCGCCCTGCGGCCAACTAGCCAATAATATTCCCCAAACCCCCCTCCCCCCGGCCCCCTCCACTCCATTCGCTCCGCCAAAGCCGCCCTCCCCGTTGCGCCGACACGTCGGTGCCGCAGTTCATCAAGGGGACGCACGGCGATCCTCTCGCTCCCACAGTACGCTCTAGTAGACTGTCGTCCTCTAGCCGCGCCGCCACCGCTGGCGATGTTCTTGTGGAGACGCACGGCTGTCAGCACCGCCACCACTGGCAACATTCGTGTGGAGACGCAAGGCGGCCAGCTTCTCCCACGGTACGCGCATTCTGGACTGAGGCCCTGTGCATGTCGATGTAGCGCTGAATATTAGCTGATAGACGCTGTTAATCTCACTGTTTGCTGAAGTAGTTTACAGTCAATATGCTCTACTTAAGAAGCTTCCTTGCCCTGTTCTGCACTCAATCTGCTTAGCTGAGATGGCATGCCAAGCTCGATTAGTTGCTAAAATATCCCGCCATATATTTATTGTGACGTAGATTGCCATGGTCTAGTAGCCAATCTGTTTGGTGAAATAGCTCTACACCGTTTTATACTCGATCTTTGTTGCTGAGATGGCCTTCGATAGTTCGATGGTTATGTGCTCGGCCTCATTGACTACTGAAACAGCCTGCCATAATTGAGCACTCAAATCAGTTTGCTGAATTCGCTTTACATGTATTTCGTTACTTAGATCTTCTTGTCCAAATATCTTGCCATAGCTTTAGACATCGACCTAGGTATTTTTTTCTGGACTTCATAAAAAAGCATATATGTTTTTCCTGTAATATCTAGTAGAAGAACTAATTTGTATGTCCAACTGATGGACATGACTTGGATAACTTCAGCTTGGAGATTCTCCGCTGCATATGTCAAGGGGGTTGAAAACTTCATGAACTTTATCAGAGCTGAGTACGGTGGTCCGAAATCAGATGTGCTCTGCCCGTGTAGCAGTTGTATGAATTCAGTTACAAGACCCCAGTCAACTATGCAAAATCATCTACACTTGTACGGGATGTCGGTCACATATACTAGGTGGGTTCATCATGGTGAAATTGTGAACGTCAATGTTACTGACTATGTGGAAGCAGCAGATCACCATCTTGATTTGCCTGATGCTCAGGTGGAAGAGGAGGAGGAGGTGGTGGTGGCAGAGCCAGTGAGTTTGACCAACATTGAAACAATGCTACGAAATGCTCATGCATTTCGTGAACTTTCACCTGCAGAAGAAAAATGGTGGGCCCGCATGTTGGAACAATACAACGTGGTTGTTGATGTCGCTTGAAGCTACGTCGGTATTTCCCCAAAGAGGAAGGGATGATGCAGCACAGCGGCGGTAGGTATTTCCCTCAGATGAGACCAAGGTTATCGAACCAGTAGGAGAACCAAGCAACACAACGTAAACAGCCCCTGCACACACATAACAAATCCTCGCAACCCGATGTGTTAAAGGGATTGTCAATCCCTTTCGGGTACGGCGCCTCAAGTGGCAAACGGATGTCAGATATTTTGTAGTAAATTGATAGATCGAATGCCAAATAAAATAAATAAGAATAAATTGCAGCAAGGTATTTTTGTATTTTTTGTTTAGTAGATCTGAAAATAAATGCAAGGAAAAAGTAGATCACAAAGGCAAATAATATGAGAAAGAACACCCGGGGGCTGTAGGTTTCACTAGTGGCTTCTTTCGAGAAAAATAGAAAATGGTGGGTGAACAAATTACTGTTGGGCAATTGATAGAACTTCAAACACTCATGACGATATCCAGGTAATGCTCATTATATAGGCATCACGTACAAGATTAGTAGACCGACTCCTCCCTGCATCTACTACTATTACTCCACACATCGACCGCTATCCAGCATGCATCTAGTGTATTAAGTTCATGGAGAAACGGAGTAATGCAATAAGAACGATGACATGATGTAGACAAGATCTATCTATGTAGAGGTAGACCCCATCGTTTTATCCTTAGTAGCAATGATACATACATGTCGGTTCCCTTTCTGTCACTGGGATCAAGCACCGTAAGATCGAACCCACTACAAAGCACCTCTTCCCATTGCAAGATAAATAGATCAAGTTGGCCAAACAAAACCCAAATATCAGAGAAGAAATAGGAGGCTATAAGTAATCATGCATAAAAGAGATCACAGAAACTCAAATACTTTCATGGATATAAAAAAGATAGATCTGATCATAAACTCAAAGTTCATCGATCCCAACAAACACACCGCAAAAGAGTTACATCATATGGATCTCCAAGAGAGCATTGTATTGAGAGACCAGAGGGAGAGAGAGAGAGAGAGAGAGAGAGAGAGAGAGAGGAAACCATCTATCTACTAACTATGGACCCGAAGGTCTACAAAGAACTACTCACGCATCATCGGAGAGGCACCAATGGAGGTGGTGAACCCCATCTGAGATGGTGTCTTGATTGGATCTTGTGGTTCTGGACTTTGCGGCGGCTGGATGAATATTTCATTGATGCTTTTAGGGTTTCTGGAATATTGGGGTATTTATAGAGAAAAGAGGCGGTCCGGGGGGCACCCGAGGTGGGCACAACCCACTAGGGCACGCTTGGGCCTCCTGGCGCACCCTGGTGGGTTGTGCCCTCCTCAAGGCACCCCCAGGCGCAGCCAGGGCCCATTACGTTCCTTCTGGTCCAAAAAAATCTCTGTAAAGTTTCATTGCATTTGGACTCTGTCTGATATTGATTTCCTGCGATGTAAAAAACATGGAGAAAACAACAACTGGCACTTGGCACTGTATCAATAGGTTAGTACGAAAAAATGATATAAAATGATTATAAAACATCCAAGATTGATAATATGACAGCATGGAACAAGCAAATATTATAGATATGTTGGAGATGTATCAGCATCCCCAAGCTTAACTCCTACTCGTCCTCGAGTAGGGATGTGATAAAAATAGAATTTTTGATGTGGAATGCTGCCTATCATGTCATATGATATTCTTTTCTTTATAGCATGGACATTTGGACTTTTATATTATTCAAAGCAATGGTCTAGTTTTGACATGGTAATTTAAATACTCAAGCATATCAACAAGCAACCATGTCTTTCAAAATATCAACGGTAAAATAAGTTATCCCTAGCCCATCATGCTCAACCATTGATCCATTCATGAAGCACACTCGCATATTAGCTACACCCAATACTGAAGTACGATCATATTGCCTCCTAGTTGGTGCTTTTATAAGAGAAGATGGAGACTCAAAAATAAAAATTGCATAAAGTAAAAGAGAGGCCCTTCACAGAGGGAAGTAGGGATTTGTAGAGGTGCCAGAGCTCAAAGCGAAAAAGGAGGTGTATCCATTCCACCAACTAAAACGACTTAGAGTTCCCAACACTTTCCATGCTAGATATATCATAGGCGGTTCCCAAACAGAAACTAAAGTTCATTCCTTTTTCCACCATACTTTCACTTTCCATGGCTAGCCGAATCCACGGTTGCCTTCCATACCAACACTTTCCAAGGAATTTATTATTTGACAACATAAAGTAAATTCATTTTTCATTTCGGGACTGGGCATCCCAAATACCTTTGCCTTACTCTCGTGCAATGACAAGTGAATAAACACTCATCTTGAGAATAACACATCTAGCATGGAAAATATTAGACACCCCTCATCGCTCCGCGAGCGAAACAAACACACAAAAGAGAAGTTTATTTTGAAAAATAGAGATGGCACATGCAAATTTGCTTAGAACGGAAAAATAATACCGCATATAGGTAGATATAGTGGACTCATGTGGCAAAATTGGTTTAAAGGTTTTTTGGATGCACAAGTAGAGATCATACTTAGTGCAAAATGAAGGCTAGCAAAATATTGAGAAGCGACCAACAAAGAAACGGATAATATCATAAGCGAGCATTAAGCATAATTAACACCGAATAATGCACCATAAGTAGGATATAATTTCATTGCATGACTATTGACTTTCGTGCTTGCATAAGGAATCACAAACCTTAACACCAATATTCTTACTAAAGCATAATTGCTCATCAACATAACTCACATATCACATCATCATATCTTAAAACTATTACTAAGAATCAAGTTTATTTTGTCCAATGATCTTCATGAAAGTTTTTATTATATCCTTCTTGGATATCTATCACTTTGGGACTAATTTTAATATGTTGCTTTTCATAGGCTCAAACAAATATAAGTGAAGATCATGAGCATACATTTTTCTTTCTCTCAAAAATAACTTAAGTGAAGCAAGAGAGAACTTCTTGAAAATTTTACGAACTCTCAAATAAATCTAAGTGAAGCAAGAGAGCGGTTCTTCAAAAATACTAAAGCACACCATGCTCCAAAAGATATAAGTGAAGCACTAGAGCAAGTCCATAGCTCATAAAAAAATTAAGTGAAGCATAGAGAGCAATTCTAACAAGTCATGGCATAATTTTGGCTCTCTCAAATAGGTGTGTCCAGCAAGGAATCAAGACTTAAACACACAAAAAAAAACAAGCAACGACTCATATCATACAAAATCTCCAAGCAAAACACATAATATGTGACGAATAAAAATATAGCTTCGAGTAAAATACCGATGGTCCTTAGAAGAAAGAGGGGATGCCACTCAGGGGAATCCCCAAGCTTAGTTGGTTGCTCATTTTGGATAATATCTTGGGATGCCGGAGCATCCCCAAGCTTAGGCTCCTCAACCCTTTATTCCTTCATACATCGTAAGATAACCCAAAACTTGAAAACTTCAATCACACAAAACTCAACAAAACCTTCGCGAGATCCGTTAGTAAGAGAAAGCAAATCACTACTATAACTACTGTACCAAACCAATTCATATTTTATTTTTGCATTATATCTACTATATTCCAACCTTTTCTATGGCAAAAACTCATCAAAGAAAACCATAGAGCCATCAAAATAAGCACACAACGCAAAGAAAACAGAATCTGTCAAAACAGAACAGTCTGTAGCAATCTGACTATTTCGAAAACTTCTGGAACTCCAAAAATGCTGAAAAATTAGGACGACCTGTGAAATTTGTATATTAATCTTCTGCAAAAATAATTGGCATTAAAGCACGCTCTGATAAAAAATGAGAATTGTTTTCGTGAGCGCAAAAGTTTCTGTTTTTTAGCAAGATCAAACAACTATCACCTAAGAAGATCCTAAAGGCTTTACTTGGCACAAACACTAATTAAAACATAAAATCCATAATCATAACAGTAGTATAATTGTGCAAACACTGAAGAACAGAAAGCAAAAAGCAAAAATAAATTGTATTCATTGGGTTGCCTCCCAGCAAGCACTGTAGTTTTACTCCCTTAGCTAGGCATAATTTTTATTGATGCTCATAAGGATGATAATAATTGAAACACAAAGAGAGCATCATAAAACATGTGATGAACACATTTAAGTCTAACATACTTCCTATGCATAGGAATTTTATAGGAAAACAAATTAGCAAGACAAGCAAGATATAGCATATGCATGGAAGAAAACAATAGCAATCTCAACATGAAGAGACGTAATTTAGTAACATGAAAATTTCTACAACCATATTTCCCTATCTCATAATAATTACATGTGGGATCATATTCAAACTCAACAATATAGCTATCACATACAATATTCATGATCCACATGCATGCAAAGTTGACACTCTTCCAAAGTAGTGGGATTATCATCAAATAAAGTCATGACCTCTCCAAACCCACTTTCAATATTATCGCAAATATATTCATCATGAGGCTTAAATAAATTTTCAAGATCATAAGAAACATTATCACCCCAATCATGATCATTGCAATAAGTAGCGGACAAGACAAAACAAGCATCCCCAAGCTTGGGGTTTAGCATATTATTAGCACAATTGACATTAATGGAATTCATAGTAAAATTATTGCAATCAAGCTTTTCATTCAAGGAGCTATCATGAATCACTTCATAAATTTCTTCATCACAATTTTCAGATTCACGATTCTCAAGCAAAACTTCATAAAGATAATCTAGTGCACTCAACTCACTAGCAATTGGTTCATCATGATTGGATCTTTTAAAAAGATTAGCAAGTGGATGGGGATCGATATCAATAGATTTTTAGCAAGCAAAGATGCATGCATATAGAAGGCGCATTGCAACACAAGCAAACAAAAGATCTGACGAGAAAAAGGTGAATGAAAAAAAGAGGGCGAATAAAACGGTAAATTTTTGTGAAGTGGGGGAGATGAAAACGAGAGGCAAATGGAAAATAATGTAAATTGCGAGGACATGATATTTGTGAGTAGGAACCTGGTATATGTTGAAGATCCTCCCCAGCAACGGCGCCAGAAATTCCTTTTGATGTCGCTTGAAGCTATGTCGGTATTTCCCCAAAGAGGAAGGGATGATGCAGCACAGCGGCGGTAGGTATTTCCCTCAGATGAGACCAAGGTTATGGAACCAGTAGGAGAACCAAGCAACACAACGTAAACAGCCCCTGCACACAGATAACAAATCCTCGCAACCCGGCGTGTTAAAGGGATTGTCAATCCCTTCCGGGTACGGCACCTCAAGTGGCAAACACACGTGAGATAATTTTGTAGTAAATTGATAGATCGAACGCCAAATAAAATAAATAAGAATAAATTGCAGGAAGGTATTTTTGTATTTTTGGTTTAGTAGATCTGAAAATAAATGCAAGGAAAAAGTAGACCGCAAAGGCAAATAATATGAGAAAGAAGACCCGGGGGCCATAGGTTTCACTAGTGGCTTCTTTCGAGATAAATAGCAAACGATGGGTGAACAAATTACTGTTGGGCAATTGATAGAATTTCAAATACTCATGACGATATCCAGGCAATGATCATTATATAGGCATCACGTCCAAGATTAGTAGACCGACTCCTGCCTGCATCTACTACTATTACTCCACACATCGGCCGCTATCCAGCATGCATCTAGTGTATTAAGTTCATGGAGAAACGGAGTAATATAATGAAATAAGAATGATGACATGATGCAGACAAGATCTATCTATGTAGAGATAGACCCCATTGTTTTATCCTTAGTAGCAACGATTCATACGTGTCGGTTCCCTTTCTGTCACTGGGATCAAGCACCGTAAGATCGAACCCACTACAAAGCACCTCTTCCCATTGCAAGATAAGTAGATCAAGTTGGCCAAACAAAACCCAAATATCAGAGAAGAAATACGAGGCTATAAGTAATGATGCATCAAAGAGATCAAAGAAACTCAAATACTTTCATGGATATAAAAAGATAGATCTGATCATAAACTCAAAGTTCATCGATCCCAACAAACACACCGCAAAAGAGTTACATCATATGGATCTCCAAGAGACCATTGTATTGAGAGACCAGCGAGAGATAGAGGAAGCCATCTAGCTACTAACTACGGACCTTAAGGTCTACAAAGAACTACTCACGCATCATCGAAGAGGCACCAATGGAGGTGGTGAACCCCATCCGAGATGGTGTCTAGATTGGATTTGTGGTTCTAGACTCTGCGGCGGTTGGATGAATATTTCGTCGATGCTTTTAGGGTTTCTGGAATATTGTGGTATTTATACAGCAAAGAGGCGGTCCGGGGGGCACGTGAGGTGGGCACAACCCACCAGGGCGCGCCTGGGCTTCCTGGCGCGCCCTGGTGGGTTGTGCCCTCCTCGAGACACCCCCAGGCGCAGCCAGGGCCCATTACGTTCCTTCTGGTCCAAAAAACTCTCCATAAAGTTTCGTTGCGTTTGGACTCCGTCTGATATTGGTTTCCTGCAATGTAAAAAACATGCAGAAAACAACAACTGGCACTTGGCAGTATGTCAATTGGTTAGTACCAAAAAATGATATAAAATGACTATAAAATGATTATAAAACATCCAAGATTGATAATATAACAGCATGGAACAAGCAAAAATTATAGATATGTTGGAGACGTATCAGCTGTCACCCCAGGAAATAAGTTGTCAGTATTCTCAGCTATGGTCACCTTTCTTCAGGTGAAGACATCTGAGCGGATGACCAACAAATCATTCGATGCGATGTTGGCTGCTTTCCACAAATCTTTGCCGGATGCATCTGAGTTGCCACACACCTACAGTAAAATGAAGAATTTCCTTCATGCAGTTGGAATTGGATATGAAATGATCCATGTTTGTAAGAATAATTGTGTTCTGTTCCGGAAGGATTATGCCAACTTAAGTGAATGCCCGAAATGCAAATCATCAAGATGGAAACATGGCGATGCTGTGAAGAGGATTCCTCATAATTTTCTGAGATATTTTCCAATTATACCAAGATTGCAGAGGTTGTTTCATGATGTTGAAACAAGAGAGGATGTACTGTGGCACTCTAGGAACAAGGAGTACAGAGATCAGAATGTAATGAGCCATCCATCTCATGGTAGTGACTGGAAAAGCTTCAATCAGAAACACAAAAAGTTTGATGCTGACCCAAGAAACATTAGACTTGGCTTAGCTTCAGATGGATTTAACCCATTTGGCCACCAGAGCGCCACATATAGCATGTGGCCAGTGCTTCTTATCCCTTACAACATGCCTCCAATGTCTGCACCAAAGAATCAAACTACATGATGGACTTGCTATTCCCAGGTCCAAAAAGTCCTGGAAAGGATTTTGATTTATTCATGGAGCCTCTTGTGGAGGAACTTCAACAACTACGGAGGGGTGTTCTCACTCGAGACCTATATAGCAGCCCACCAGCTAATTTCTTTCTGCTTGCTGTTATAATTTGGTGCATCCATGATTATCCGGCTTTGGGCACTATGTCAGGGCGAATGACACATGCTTGCAATGCATGTGTTCGCTGTGACAGGAATCCGCTGTCATACGCAATACTTAGCAAGATCTGTTACATTGGACACCGCCGTTTCCTTGCCAAGGACAATTCGCGTCCTACAATATACCGAAGACATGTGTTCAATGCAAAGCATGAAAACCGTGATGTGCCAAAGAGGCTCACCGCCGATGAGTTGCAAGTGGAATTAGAGAAGGTCAGGCATATTGCACCAGGAAACCATCCTGGTAATGGTAGCGGGAAAAGGAAGCATGGCAGGGCAGAAAAGAGATTATTGTTTACCCGCAGGTCCACTTTGTGGTACTTGGAGTATTGGAAAGATTTGGATCTGCGGCATAATCTTGATGTGATGCACATCAAGAAAATAAATGTGACAGCATTATCAGCACACTTCTTAATATTGAAGGCAAGACGAAACATACCTTAAAATCTAGGGTTGATTTGACACACCTGGGTATCAGAAAGGATTTGCAGGTGGAAGATGAAGGTAAACCACAGGATATGGCACCAGCTGTGTACGTCTTGGACAAGGTAAAAAGAAAAGAATTCTGCGAGGTCCTGCACGTATGAGATTCCCACATGGATTTGCTTCCAACCCTGAAAGGAGAGTCAGTGCAGATGGGAACAAGGTACAAGGGTTGAAAACTCATTACTGCCACGTCCTACTTCAAAGGGTTTTACCTATTATCCTTAGAGGATTGGGCCGCCCTGACTTATACAGAGCAGTTGCAGAGTTGGGACGATTCTTCAGGGAACTCGGCAGTAGAAATATCAGGATAGATGCTTTGGAGTGTCTTAGAGACAAGATACCAACTATCCTATGCGACCTTGAGAAGATATATCCTCTAGCCTTCTTTGATGTAATGGTGCATTTGGCTGTTCATCTACCTGATGATGCACTACTTAGAGGTCCAGTACAGTATGGCTGGATGTACCCTATTGAAAGGCGGCTAGGCACTTTCAAGGGCTATGTTAGGAACAGAGCTAGACCCGAGGGTTCCATTGCAGAGGCCTACATTGCTACAGACGCGTTGACATTCTGCTCAAAATACATTGAAACAGCTGATCAGCTTAGCAAAGAGGCGGGTGAAGACAATCCCGGGCTCAATGTTTTCGATTATTCTGTTCGAGTTACAGGGAAGAGTCAACAAGAGGACAAACCTAAAGATTTGGACAAAATGGTTTGGTATGTGTTGAATAACTGTCCTGCGATACTACCTTATATCAAGTAAGTGCTAAGCACTACAGCTTATACATCGTAATCTACTAAACTTGCAGCACATTCTTATATATTTAGATGTTTGACGCGATCACTATGTTGTGCAGCATCTACAAAAAGGAGTTACTGCCGCAAAATTCAAGAAACATTGACAAACTGGTTATAGCAGGATTTGCGAAATGGTTCAAGAGCCATGTAAGCTTTTGAATTGCATTGTCAATTTTTTTTAATATATTGAGTACATAAGATGATCAGCTTGTCTATTTTCTATCCATAGGTTAAGAAGATGCGGGAGGATGGGCAGGCAGTTGATGATGCCCTTTATGCACTAGCAATGGGTCCTGATACTCGGGTAACACATTATGAATCTTGCATTGTTGGAGATGTGCGCTACAACACCCTTGCACGCGACAAAGGCAGGAAGACACAAAACAGTGCCATCATGAGCACAAATACGTACGGCAGAGAGACAACTGAAATGTATGCTAACATAACAAACATTGTTCAGTTGCAGTATATCTCCAGTTTCGAGGATCATCGGTGTGTGGTTCTGTTGTGCTGTCGTTGGTATAACCTGTTTTCCAGGATCGCAAAACCCAGAGCTGATGATTATTTCAAATCCATCAATGTCAAGGCGGCATACCAGACCAATGAGCCTTTTATTTTGGAAAATCAAGCAACACAGATATTTTTCGTGGAAAGCACATTTGCACGTAGCGATGACTGGAGAGTATTGCAAAGGTTTGAGCAGAGGAATTTGTTTAATTAAGTTGTACAACAAGATGATGCTTACACTGCTCCTAGTGTCAATGACGCTGGCGAAAAGATTGCCTGTCGTGTTGTGGACATACAAGAGTTGATCAAGAAGAAGCCAACGTTCGAGGACATTGAGGATGAAGAACAAGATAACACTGTGGGGAATTATGATTCAGATTGATACACATAGCGAAGATGTTGACGTTGCTGCTGTGGATGATGATTAGATTGCTTTTGTCGTATTTTCCTGTCAGAAGACGTTTTTTTATCTACTATGTGAAATTGTGTTTGCTATGACAACTGAAACCTGATGAACGTGTTGTTTAGTATTTTGCTGTGAGAAGATCACTTGTTATGTATGTTGATTTGTGTTTGGTGATTGTATGAGGACTAAAACATGATGACATTGTTGTTTAGTTGTACTCATATTTGGCTGTGAAACTTGAATTTGATGACATAGTTTGCTATTGGACTGCAATTTGCTCGACGTCTTTGAATGGGAACAAAGCTGACCCGACAGGGCCTCTGCTAATTTATTTATTTATTACCAAAAGGGCCTCTGCTATTTATTTATTTATGAGCAAAAGGGGATACCCCCTGATTTCCGTTAATAGAAATCATTATGCCCAGCCTGCTAAACAGGTTTCATTCATTACTTGTTTCAGCAAAGTGCTCATGTCATAGCCATTGAATACATCATGAGTGCTACATACACTACAAATAAAGAGACAATCATCCTACAGAGCACATCGATTTTGCCCATTATCTTCACAAGATCTTTCATCTCCTCATTGCTGTCAAGGTTGTTCAGCAGTTGTTGCTTGGCCATGATTAGAGGAACTGCATCTTTAACCTTCTTCTCTACATCTTCCTATTCTGCCGTTCCTTTAGTTACTTGTCCAACACCCCAACCTGCTGGTATTGGGATTCCTAGGCTAACCAAATAATCAGCGTAGTTGCATTCCCCCACATCAGCAACTTCCCAGAAATACAAATCACACGAATCTTCCCTTTTCTGCACAAATCAAATTGGAAGATCATCAACCAAACTATTAAAAAATCTCCAACTGAAAGCAACAGAACAACACTTAAACATATTATTACCCCATGATTCGGGCATTTGTAGAAGACTCGGCCAGGGTTGAGGATTGTGGTTGAGATGCGACGGATGACTCTGCATGATTTGCAGCAGTGGCACCACACCAATGACAGCGGGTTGCAATGAGAAACCGGTTGCGGTGCGTGTGCCGGCAGGGGTGTGATGAGACCCACAAGCGATGGTACGGGTGGCGACTTGGCGCATATCTAGTTGTTGCCTGCTGAAGAGCAGGTGGACGAGCAGCCAGCGGACATGGTTGTTGCGGCCAGAGCTTCTGATGCTAGGCAAGAGGAGAAGCGAATGTTGGATATGTCAGTTTCATTACTTGCAGAGTAGCATAGCACCATATATAGTCATAGTCTAGGTTTGGATTCGAACCAGCTACAGGAGCACGTCTCTCTTTTTTCTAAAACTCAGCAACGTCTCTTTACTGGTACACTAGCTTGTTCTGTACGCCTTCTCAAGTCTTTGATTTTCTTTCTATTTTTTGCGAGGAAGGATGGAGGACAAAATTGAGAGTGCCTGGGACTCGAACCCAAGACCTCTCGGTCGAAAACCAAGGGTGCTAGTCACTTATGTGGTGAACGTTCCCTGGGAGGAGGACGACAGACAAACGCATTTTCCTCGCAGTTTTAGTTGCGACGCAAGATCGAACGGTCGCAGTTTCGGGAATGTTTTCAGGCGAACGAGCCCAGATTTTCTTTTCTTCCTATATATAAAAAAGTATGCTACTTGGTGTCAGCTTAGTCAATAAACGATTGTGCCAACCTTGACTGTTGGATTGACATTCAACGTTTGTCGTGTTTCTTCAATCTCTTCTTCCTCTAGCCGCCAAAGCCAAACCAGCGCCAGCGGGACCGCCTGCTCCCGCCTCCCACGGCTGGCCGTGCTGCCGCGCATGCGTCGTGGCCACATCGCACCCTAAAACTCTGTGCATCTTCCCCGACTCCTGTTCGTTCCCGTCCGAGGCCTCACCATCGTCCTCTACCTTGGTACACTCGCCACGGCGCCACCCTCCGGTGTTGTCAACATGGTCAACAACCGAGAGGAATAAGGAGATGACTGTACATGGTGAGGATGATAGTAGGGACCCAGCAGCGCGCGCAGTAATTTTGTTTTTTTCGGGACGGAGAAGGGTATCAACTGGGTTGTGCGGGAGCTGTGGCCCATCTAGCCCAGGCTTTTATTTCATATGTTTACCACATGACCAGCCCAGTTTGTTTTTTTCCTCTCTGAAAATGGCTAGCCCAGCTATTTTGTTTTTTTGCAGAATAACCAACGTAGGCCTACTTGCTTTTCTACGCCCTGCTGGGCCGGAAATCTTTCAAGACGAGGAGGGATGCATTCGGGCTTGCCCAGAAAATGGGCTATAAGTAATAATAAATGGGCTGTAAAATGATAAAATATAGCAAACAGGCAATTAGTTCCAAAATACTTTTTTCTTTCGGATTTTGATATTTTAAATTTCATTGTTTTTGTGCGGGTAAAATTTCATTGGATTTAAATTAAGGTATGTTTAGTTTTTAAATTAACTTGAATTTGGCTAGAAATTTCGGGTTGTATGCTGTTTGGGACAGATTTGGAGGCTGACTTGTGGGTCTACTAGGTTGACGTGTACAAAAGGCTTTGTCAACTTAGTCCACAAACGATTCTAGCAGCAGTGATCGTTGGATGTAAATCCAACGGCTGTGCTGCTTCTTCAATATCTGATCTTCTTGCTCCAGCCGCCCAGACCAGCGCCAGCGGGACTGCCTGCTCCCGCCTCTCATGGCCGGCTGTGCTGCCACACAGGCCGCACCGCCCCACCCTACTCCATCGCTGGCCAGGCCATTCCTCTACTCACCCACACCTCCTGTTATTTTCTGGCGACGGCAGCCGAACCAGTAAACCCTCGTACTCCCCACCGCATGGGCAACCACTCGCGAGTCTTCCCCGGCTCTGTGTCGTTCCCTTCCTAGGCCTAGACGTCGTCCACCGTCCTGGTGCTCTCGGCGCGGCATGGTCAACGTGGTCAACAAATGACATCCATCGGAAGTGGACTGTACGTGGAGAGGCTGACAGTTGGGTCCATGGCCGCACACAAGGAAATGCCTCCTTATTACACACAAAATAATGATTCCTCCACCTGAAAGCTGGGACCCACCGTAAGGGCCTCTGTATTTCACGAAAAAATGGTCCCCTCACTGACAGCTCAGACCCACCAGTTATATCTTCGCACGCAAGGAAGTGCCTCCTTATTACGCACAAAAAACGAATACTCCCCCTATTAGCTGGGACCCACCATAGTGGGAGGCTGCCTTGTGGGCCTAGTAACTTGATGGGGAAGGAGGGCTTTGTCAACTTAGTCAACATGAATGATTCTAGCTCCACTGACCGTACGATGTCCATCAAACGACCGTAGTGCTTCTTCAACCTCTGGTCTTCTTGCTCCAGCCACCTAAACCAGCGCCGGTCGTGCCGCCTGCTCCTGCCTCCCGTGGCCGGCTGTGCTGCCGCGGAGGCCTCACCGCCCCCTACTACTCCACCGCTGGCCAGGCCATCCCTCTACTCACCCACACCCCATGTTATTCTGCAGCGACGGCAGCCTCACACCACAGTTGAACCAGTGAACGCTCGTACTCCTCTCCGCGTGGGCATCCACTGCCGCGTCTTCCCCGGGTCCGCGTCGTCCCCTTCCTAGGCCTCGCCGTTGTCCATCGCCCTAGTGCTCTCGGTGCGGCGTGGTCAACGTGGTCAAGGAATGACTTCCATCGGAAGAGTACTGTACGTGGAGAGGCTTACAGCTGGGTCCATGGCCGCAGCAAGGAAGTGCCTCCTTATTATGCGAAAAATAATGATTCCTCCACTTGACAACAGGGACCCACTATACGGGCCGCCGTATTTTGTGAAAAAAAACGTTCCCCCCTGACTGCTGGGACTCACCAGCTACATCTTCGGACGCAAGGAAGTGCCTCCTTATCCTCCCTGACAGTCGGGACCCGCCTGGTCAAAGCGTACATAGCGTTGTCATTCTGGTCGCGAACATGTACGTACATATGATCGCTCTGTCTACAGGTTGCAGCGATGAACCATGGCCGAGTAAGGAAAGGAACGTGTCGTAGTAGAGGCGCGCACGTAGCATGTCATGCAGCCCTGTTAATATCGTGTGCACGTACGAATAGCCAGGGTGCAAGAAAGTAAATACGGCCACGTACGTACATACGGGCGGGGTCTCGAACGCCTACTCGCGCATACGTACGGCCAGGGCTCGTGTACATGGCTGGGTCGGAACAGAGAAACTGCGCCGTCGTGTTCGTCGAGAGCCAACCAGCTTGGACGGAACAGCCGATCGAAACGAGGCCTTGGCGTACCGCAGAACGGAGGAAACGACCTTATGTTCGACCGGCCATGGTCAAAACGGGATCCTGTTCATCGAGAGGGGTCTGGCTTACCGCAAAACGCAAGAAACGGACTTCTCTTGGACCTCCTACGGTCGAAACGGGGTCCTGTTGATCGGGAGGGGTGTGGCGTACCGCAAAACTAAGGAAACGGACTTGCGTTGGAGCGCTACGGTCGAAACGGGGTCCTGTTCATCGGGAGGGGTGTGGCGTACCGCAAAACGGGAGTCCACGGGCTACTTTTCATCTCCACCGCCGACCTCCTCCAGCCTCCACGGGCTACTATTCCTCCACCGTCGACCTCCTCCAGCCTCCACCTGCACTGTTCATCCACGGGCTCCTGTTCATCCAGCCTCCAGCGCTCCTCCTCCGGCTACTGTTCAACCAGCCCTCTCCACGGGGTCCTGTTCAATCACCCCTCCACGTGCTACTATTCATCCAGCCCTCCACCCACAACTGTTCAACCAGCCCTCCATGGGGTCCTGTTCATCCACCCCCAACCGGCTTGATCGATCGGGGTCCTCTTCATCCAACCCCCCACCGGGAACTGTTCATTCAACCCCCCACCAGTGTTCACTATTCATCAAGGGAAGGAGGCAGCAGGTTCGATCGGCTTCAGTTAGCAGCAGTAGCAAAGGAATCGCTCGATCGTGTTCAGTTAACAGCCAGATCGATCGATCGCTCGGGTTCAGTAACGCGTGGCCTACAGTGCAATCGCTCGGGTTCAGTAGGTGAACGCCTCGCTCGGGTTCAGTTAGAGCCTAACGCCTCGCACCCACGCACGTACGTGTATGAGAGAAACGCGCATCGCTTGGCCCCCGACCACCCACCATAACCGGGAACTCCCCAATATTTTCCTCGCCCTCGCTTCTACCACGGTTTTTTCTGTCATGGACGGCCCAAAGAATGTCATGCAGCTGCGTCTCCAGCCCGTCCAGGATGAAAATCCCATTTTCTGTCATGATTTTTGTCATATAAGTAGGAGCCCACCACATCTATGATGATACCGGGTTTTGTCACAATTATCATGATAGAAGTGTCATAAGCATGACAGAAATTTTTTCCGTTCGGCCCAAAATGGCACGGATGTGTGTCTTTTTTTGTAGTGATATACGGCATATAGTTCACTCGCATGAACTGTTTGCGTTGAGCCAAGAGAACAGAAACAATTCAATTTAACAAGATGTGTGTGATACGCGACAAACAGGTCTGTAATCAGAAATGTGTGCGGAGACGGATAATAACACGGACGATTGCTGCTAATAAGACGTGTGTGTTGTGCATTGGGATTGCATACAAAACAACAACATATATATATACACACACACAAACACACACACACACACAAACACACACACACACACACACACACACACACTTATAAGGACATGGTTGCATAACCAAATTAAACATCCGAATACATAGGTGCTACTACACACAGGACATTTGCACACACCAAAGTAAACTATTACCTGCATAATTACATACATGGCTACTACACACATGACATTTTCACACACCAAAGTCAACTATATATTACATGCATGATTAACTAGGATAAACGATCATCTACTTCTTGGGACGCTTGCTCTGCTTGTGGCTCGATCCGGCCTCGTCGATTTGGGTAACGAGGCACTTCGTCATGTCAACGATCCGCATGTGCATCTCGTAGCATGTGTACACGCTCTTGGCCGCGAACCTGAGGTGAGGTTCATCCAGTTGCCACATCCAGGCCCCGTGCCAGGATACGGGACATATTCTGTTGGCATCCTGCTTCATCTTTTCGTAGTATGGGTCGACGATGGCCGAGGCGAGTTCAACCAGGGAGTCCTTCATTGTGCTGCCTCAGACCCTGTAGTGCTCATGGATTTCGACAAGGTTCTCGCAGGCCAAGCCCGTAACCCTCAGCGCTTTTACATTGTCGGTGGTTTCCACCATAGCGAACTTGTAGTCGGTGTTGTTGACAAACCTGGTGAAATGGTCGGAAGGCTCTATGGCCATGCATTATTGGTAGATGAGGACATGATGGCGCACACACAACTGGGCGACGACAACCTTCTCATTTATATTGGGACGACCGGCGGTGTACTGGAGGTCGCTGCCGACCACCTTGTACTTTTCTCGAGCAAGCAACTGCTCCACGGTGTTGATGTAGTCGTCCACCATGGCCGGATCGATGGTTTACACCACCAAGAGATCCGTCTCCCTCGCGTGGGTCTCCACTTTATGCTCGCCGAACTCCATTGGAGCGCCGCTAGACATCCCCTCTGTATGTGTCGTCGTGGGTGTGCTTGTTGTGTTGTGGGGCGCGGTCGAAAGGTTGAAGAGGCTAAGGTTATAATGGCCGCGGGAATTAAAGGGGAAGCTGGACGGCCTGGAATATCGGCACGCCCTGATGGCAGTTCTAATTTGCAGCGTGTAAGTCCATCGTGTCGCACGTAAATGCATCGCATGGCGACGCGCGCGGTGCAACTGCATGCATTTTGGGCCCCCTACGTGATCGTGCGCAGGCCCAACCGCTGGTAGAGCGCGCGCGGATGGACGCGAGCAGACCGCTCCGCGGTCGCTTCAATGGCGATTAACCATATATATGCATATAGCAGTTGAACACGCAAGGAAAAGCTGTCCACAAGCTGAGCGCGTCGACGAACGCGAGCAGATCGCGTCGCGGCGCCTAACGGCGAGTAGAGCTTGCCGAGGGACGCGAGCAGAGGCCACCACAGTGATACGTGGCAAATAAGACAAACTGTGGGCAAACACTTGCTGGTATATAAACTTGCAATTGATGAATTCATCGCTGACGGGATACCTAGTGCAGTCCGTGTGCGATGTGATATGCTCTATCTGCAGAACATCTATGCTCTGTGTACAGAAGAACAACATATATATACTTGTAACATGACATGATTGCAATACCAAATTAAACATCCAATTACATTATATAACAAATACCATAAATTTTGCAAGGTTCAAATTGAAAGATTACAATGCCCAAATTCAAACATTGCAAACCTCATCATTTCTACAAACGGATCATCCGCTGACAAGTCATGTATGGGTTTGACACAATGACTTCCAATTGTTCTGTCATATGCTCTTCCAATACGAAGTTTAGCTTTTTTGGAGCCTCTTCCATTCTGCAGTACCTGCCAGCTCTGATCAACATACCATTCATCTTTCCTAATTAAATGCGTGTTCAACCTCAGTACCCTTAGCACCCTTACTCTGGCAAGAAATAACCTGGCGAGTGTAATCTCCGGTAAGGTCCCTCAGAAGGATTTCAAAGTAATATTTGAGAGATGTAGATCCAGGCATTCGATGTGATTGTTGTTATAAACATTATCCACCTCCGGGCATATTATTATCTGCAAAAGAAGAGAACGTGTCAGTGCCTACATGCAGTTTTGAACACTACTACACGCCTATCTGGTTTGCAGGATTTGTAAAATGCACCAACGTGCCATCTTCGATCTGACATGATTAACATGGGCATTCGATTACAATCTAGAAACATGTAGCCTTCTTCACAAGAGGTTGGATTGGATGAAAATTCCCTAAGAAAACTAGTACAGATGAATCCAAAGGAGAAATGCTTATGGATTGTAACCATATATGAATCAAGAAACCAATATGGGGTGGGGTGTATGTCCTTGAATCCTCCAAAATTCCTTCAGAAATCATAGTACATTGTCATTGTAAACTTGGGAAAAGGTGCAAAAAATTGAACTCGCTTATGGTTAACATTTAACACGAAAGGAACATCACCTCGATATGCAGCTTCTTCAGGCACGGAAAGCATCTCAGGCAACTGACAACTTGGTCCAGGTTGGGGCCGACAGATTCTAGTGCCAAGACCTTCACTGTGCCCAGAATCTGGGTGAAGCTTTGTTGGATGACAGACGAACATACATCTTCAAAACTGGAAATATGTTGATATCAAGAAGGAGAGGTATAAGGCGACTATTGTACCTGAAAGTAGTAGTATTTGATGAACGAGTAGCCTACCGCTGTTAATTTCGGCGCGAAAGTGACATTGATTCTTGTTGGACCTTGTTGATCAACTACAAGTAATCTCTCAAGTGAAGGTGTGTCCTCAATGACCATACTGTGGTCCACCTTTTGTGATCTCTCGTTGTAGCACCAACAACACACATAAATAGTCCGAAGAGTCCTGGAGGTGATGTGGAAGGTACTCAACCAATTCATCGCCTAAAGATGAAGGAACTCGAGTGCAGTACAGCCGCGGAGCAGGCGCTCCATGTCATCCTTTGGGATGCAGATGGCGACGAGCTCGAGGTGCTTCAGTCGGGGTAGAAAAAGAGCGGTACTCCGAAAAATACACGAATTCCCGTATGGCCCATTAAGGCCCACTACCTCCCCCGGCGAATTCCCGTAACTCTCCGGTACTCCGGAAAATACACGAATCACCTGGAACCTTTGCGATGTCCGAATATAGCCTTCCAATATATCGATCTTTACGTCTCGACCATTTCGAGACTCCTCGTCATGTCCATGATCTCATCCGGGACTCCGAACAACCTTAGGTACATCAAATCACATAACTCATAATACAAATCGTCATCGAATGTTAAGCGTGCGGACCCTACGGGTTCGAGAACTATGTAGACATGACCGAGACACATCTCCGGTCAATAACCAATAGCGGAACCTGGATGCTCATATTGGCTCCTACATATTATACAAAGATCTTTATCAGTCAAATAGCATAACAACATACGTTGTTCCCTTTGTCATCGGTATGTTACTTGCCCGAGATTCGATCGTCGGTATCATCATACCTAGTTCAATCTCGTTACCGGCAAGTCTCTTTACTCGTTCCGTAATGCATAATCCCGTAACTAACTCATTAGTCACATTGCTTGCAAGGCTTATAGTGATGTGCATTACCGAGAGGGCCCAGAGATACCTCTTCGAAAATTGGTGTGACAAATCCTAATCTCGATCTATGCCAACTCAACAAAAACCATCGGAGAGACCTATAGAGCATCTTTATAATCACCCAGTTACGTTGTGATGTTTGATAGCACACAAGGTGTTCCTCCGGTATTCGGGAGTTGCATAATCTCATAGTCAGAGGAACATGTATAAGTCATGATGAAAGCAATATCAATAAACTAAACGATCATTATGCTAAGCTAACGGATGGGTCTTGTCCATCACATCATTCTCTAATGATGTGATCCCGTTCATCAAATGACAACACATGTCTATGGTCAGGAAACATAACCATCTTTGATTAACGAGCTAGTCAAGTAGAGGCACACTACGGACACTCTGTTTTGTCTATGTATGCACACATGTACTAAGTTTCCGGTTAATCCAATTCTAGCATGAATAATAAACATTTATCATGATATAAGGAAATATGAATAACAACTTTATTATTGCCTCTAGGGCATATTTCCTTCAGTCTCCCACTTGCACTTGAGTCAATAATCTAGTTCACATCACCATGTGATTTAACACCAATAGTTGACATCACCATGTGATTAGTTCACATCACCATGTGACTAATACCCAAAGGGTTTTACTAGACTCAATAATCTAGTTCACATCCCTATGTGATTAAAACCCAAAGAGTACTAAGGTGTGATCATGTTTTGCTTGTGAGAGAAGCTTAGTCAATGGGTCGGTCACATTCAGAGCCGTGTGTATTTCGCAAATTTTCTATGTCTACAATGCTCTGCATGGAGCTACTCTAGCTGATTGCTCCCACTTTCAATATGTATCTAGATTAAGACTCAGAGTCATCCAGATCGGTGTAAAAGCTTTCATCGGTGTAACTCTTTACGACGAACTCTTTATCACCTCCATAACCGAGAAATATCTCCTTAGTCTTCTAAGGATAATTTTGACCGCTGTCAAGTGATCCACTCCTGGATCAATATCGCACCCCTTGCCAAACTCATGGCAAGGTACACAATAGGTTTGGTACATAGCATAACATACTTTATAGAACCTATGGCTGAGGCATAGGGAATGATTTTCATTCTCTTTCTATTTTCTGTCGTGGTCGTGTTTTGAGTCTTACTCAACCTTACACCTTGCAATACAGGCGGGAACTCCTTCTTTGACTGTTCCATTTTGAACTACTTCAAAAAATCTTGTCAAGGTATGTACTCATTGAAAAATCTTATCAAGCTTCTTGATCTATCTCTATAGATCTTGATGCTCAATATGTAAGCAGCTTCACCAAGGTCTTTCTTTGAAAAACTCCTTTCAAACACTCCTTTATGCTTTCCAGAAAATTCTACATTATTTCCGATCAACAATATGTCATTCACATATACTTATCAGAAACAATGTAGTGCTCCCACTCACTTTCTTATAAATACAGGCTTCACCACAAGTCTGTATAAAACTATATGCTTTGATCAACTCATCAAAGCATATATTCCAACTCCGAGATGCTTGCACCAGTCCATAGATGGATTGCTGGAGCTTGCACACTTTGTCAGCACCTTTAGGATTGAAAAAACCTTCTTGTTGTATCATATACAACTCTTCTTTAAGAAATCCATCAACGAATGCAGTTTTGACATTCATTTGCAAGATTTCATAAAATGTGGCAATTGCTGACATGATTTGGACAGACTTTAAGCATCGCTACGAGTGAGAAAATCTCATCGTAGTCAACACCTTGAACTTGTCGAAAACCTTTTGCGACAATTCGAGCTTTGTAGATAGTAACACTACTATCAGCGTCCGTCTTCCTCTTGAAGATCCATTTATTCTTTATGGCTCGCCGATCATCGGGCAAGTCAATCAAAGTCCATACTTTGTTCTCATACATGGATCACATCTCAGATTTCATGGCCTCAAGCCATTTCGCGGAATCTGGGCTCATCATCGCTTCCTCATAGTTCGTAGGTTCGTCATGGTCAAGTAACATGACCTCCAGAATAGGATTACCGTACCACTCTGGTGCGGACCGTACTCTGGTTGACCTACGAGGTTCGGTAGTAACTTGATCTGAAGTTTCACGATCATCATCATTAACTTCCTCACTAATTGGTGTAGTCATCACTGGAATTGATTTCAGTGATGTGCTACTTTCCAATTCGAGAGAAGGTACAATTACCTCATCAAGTTCTACTTTCCTCCCACTCACTTCTTTCGAGAGAAACTCCTTCTCTAGAAAGGATACACTCTTAGCAACAAAGATCTTGCCTTCGGATCTGTGATAGAAGGTGTACCCAACAGTTTCTTTTGGGTATCCTATGAAGACGCATTTCTCCGATTTGGGTTCAGGCTAAAAAAATTTCACATAAGCATCGCAACCCCAAACTTTAACAAACGACAGCTTAGGTTTCTTGCCAAACCACAGTTCATACAGTGTCATCTCAATGGATTTCGATGGTGCCCTATTTAACGTGAATGCAGCTGTCTCTAATGCATAACCCAAAAACGATAGTGGTAAATTGGTAAGAGACATCATAGATCGCACCATATCTAATAAAGTACGGTCACGATGTTCGGACACACCATTACGTTGTGGTGTTCCAGGTGGCGTGAGTTGCGAAACTATTCTGCATTGTTTTAAATGAAGACCAAACTCGTAACTCAAATATTCTCCTCCACGATCAGGTCGTAGAAACTTTATTTTCTTGTTGCGAGGATTTTCCACTTCACTCTGAAATTATATGAACTTTTCAAATGTTTCAAACTTATGTTTCATCAAGTAGATATACCCATATCTGCTCAAATCATCTGGGAAGGTCAGAAAATAATGATACCCGCCGCGAGCCTCAACACTTATCGGACCACATACATCAGTATGTATTATTTCCAACAAGTCAGTTGCTCGCTCCATTGTTCCGAAGAACGGAGTCTTAGTCATCTTGACCATGAGGCATGGTTCACAAGCATCAAGTGATTCATAATCAAGTGATTCCAAAAGCCCATCAGCATGGAGTTTATTCATGCGCTTTACACCAATATGACCTAAACGGCAGTACCACAAATAAGTTGCACTTATCATTATCAACTTTACATCTTTTGGCATCAATATTGTGTGTATCACTGTGATCGAGATTCAGTAAACCATATACATTGGATGTAAGACCATAGAAGGTTTTATTCATGTAAACAGCAAAATAATTATTCTCTGACTTAAATGAATAATCGTATCGCAACAAACATGATCCAATCATATTTATGCTCAACACAAACACCAAATAACATTTATTTAGTTCCAATAGTAATCCAGAAGGTAGAGGGAGTATGCGATGGTGATCTTATCATCCTTGGAATCATTTCCAACACACATCGTGACCTCGCCCTCAACTAGTCTTTGTTCATTTTGTAACTCCTGTTTCAAGTTATTAATCATAGCAACTGAACCAGTATCAAATACCCAGGGGTTACTATGAACACTATTAAAGTACACATCAATAACATTTATATCATATATACTTTTGTTCACTTTGCCATCCTTCTTATCCGCCAAATATTTGGGGCAATTCCACTTCCAGTAACCATTTCCTTTGCAGTAGAAGCACTCAGTTTCAGGCTTGGGTCTAGCTTTGGGCTTCTTCATGGGAGTGGCAACTTGCTTGCCATTCTTCTTGAAGTTCCCTTTCTTTCCCTTTCCCTTTTACTTGAAACTTGTGGTCTTGTCAACCATCAACACTTGATGCTTCTCTTGATTTCTACCTTCACCGATTTCAGCATCGCGAAGAGCTCGGAGAATCGTTTTCGTCATCCCTTGCATATTATAGTTCATCACGAAGTTCCAGTAACTAGGTGATAGTGACTAGAGAACTTTGTCAATCACTATCTTATCTGGAAGATTAACTCCCACTTGATTCAAGTGATTCTACTACTCAGACATTCTGAGCACATGCTCACTCGTTGAGCTATTCTACTCCATCTTGTAGGCAAAGTACTTGTCAGAGGTCTCATACCTCTCGACTCGGGCATGAGTCTGAAATACCAATTTAAGATCTTGGAACATCTCATATGCTCCGTGACATTTCAAAACATTTTTGAAGTCCCGGTTCTAAGCCGTAAAGCATGGTGCACTAAACTATCAAGTTGTCATCATACCGAGCTTGTCAAACATTCATAACGTCTGCATCTGCTCCTGCAATAGTTCTGTCACCTAGCGGTGCATCAAGGACATAATTCTTCTGTCCAGCAATGAGGATAATCCTTAGATCACGGACCTAGTCCGCATTAGTGCTACTATCAACTTTGAACTTAGTTTTCCCTAGGAACATATCATAAATAAAACGGGGAACCTACACGCGAGCAATTGATCTAAAACGTAGATATGCAAATACTATCAGGACTAAGTTCATGATAAATTTAAGTTCAATTAATCATATTACTTAAGAACTCCCACTTAGATAGACATCCCTCGAGTCATCTAAATTATCACGTGATCCATATCAACTAAACCATGTCCGGTCATCACGTGAGATGGAGTAGTTTTCAATGGTGAACATCACTATGTTGATCATATCTACTATATAATTCACGCTCGACCTTTCGGTCTCAGTGTTCGGAGGCCATATCTGCATATGCTAGGCTCGTCAAGTTTAACCTGAGTATTCTACGTGTGCAAAACTGGCTTGCACCCATTGTATGTGAACGTAGATCTTATCACACCCGATCATCACGTGGTGTCTCGGCACGACGAATTGTCGCAACGGTCCATACTCAGGGAGAACACTTGTACCTTGAAATTTAGTGAGAGATCATCTTATAATGCTACCATCGTACTAAGCAAAATAAGACGCATAAAGGATAAACATCACATGCAATCAATATAAGTGATATGATATGGCCATCATCATCTTGTGCCTTTGATCTCCATCTCCAAAACACCGTCATGACCACCATTGTCACCGGCTTGACACCTTGATCTCCATCGAAGCATCGTTGTCGTCTCGCCAACTATTGCTTCTACGACTATCGCTACCGCTTAGTGATAAAGTAAGGCAATTACATGGTGATTGCATTTCATACAATAAAGCAACAACCATAAGGCTCCTGCCAGTTGTCGATAACTATTACAAAACACGATCATCTCATACAACAATTTATATAGATATCATCACGTCTTGACCATATCACATCACAGCAAGCCCTACAAAAACAAGTTAGACGTCCTCTACTTTGTTGTTGCAAATTTTACGTGGCTGCTACGGGCTTTAGCAAGAACCGTTCTTACCTACGCATCAAAACCACAACGATTTTTGTCAAGTTTGATATTTTAACCTTCAACAAGGACCGGGCGTAGTCACACTCGATTCAACTTAAGTTGGAGAAATAGACACCCACTAGCCACCTGTGTGCAAAGCACGTCGGTAGAACCAGTCTCATGAATGCGGTCATTTCATGTCGGTCTAGGCCCCTTCATCCAACAATACCGCCGAATCAAAGTATGACATGATGGTAAGCAGTATGACTATTATTGCCCACAACCCTTTGTGTTCTACTCGTGCATATAACATCTACGCATAGACCAGGCTCTGATGCCACTGTTGGGGAACGCAGTATTTCAAAAAATTTAACTACCATCACGCAAGATCTATCTAGGAGATGCATAGCAACGAGCGGGGAGAGTGTGTCCACGTACCCTCGTAGACCGAAAGCGGAAGCGTTTAGTAACGCGGTTGATGTAATTGAACATCTTCACGATCCAGCCGATCCAAGCACCGTACGTATGGCACCTCCGCTTTCAGCACACGTTCAGCTCGGTGACTTCCCTCGAACTCTTGATCCAGTTGAGGCCGAGGGAGAGTTCTGTCAGCACGGCGGCGTGGTGACGGTGATGTTGAAGTTACCGGCGCTGGGCTTCACCTAAGCACTACGACAATATGACTGAGGTGTGTAACTGTGGAGGGGGCACCGCACACGGCTAAGAGATTGTCGGTTGTGCTATTGGGGTGCCCCCTGGCCATGTATATAAAGGAGGGAGGAAGAGGAGGCCGGCCTAGGAGGGGCGCGCCTATAGGGGAGTCCAACTAGGATTTCCAATCCTAGTTGGAGTCCCCTTCCTTTTCCAAGAGGGGAGAGAGGGAAGGAGTGGGAGAGGGAGAAGGAAAGAGAGGGGGCGCCGCCCCCTTCCTAGTCCAATTCGGACTTGCCATGGGGGGGCGCGGCCACCCCTTGAGGCCCTTCTCTCCTTTCCCGTATGGCCCATTTGTTGGGGAACGTAGTAATTTCAAAAAATTTCCTACGCACACACAGGATCATGGTGATGCATAGCAACGAGAGGGGAGAGTGTGTCCACGTACCCTCGGAGACCGAAAGCGGAAGCGTCATAACAACGATGTTGATGTAGTCATACGTCTTCACGACCCGACCGATCCAAGTACCGAACACATGGCACCTCCGAGTTCAGCACACGTTCAGCTCAGTGACGTCCCACGAACTCACGATCCAGCAGAGCTTCGAGGGAGAGTTCCGTCAGCACGACGACGTGACGATAGTGATGATGATGCTACCGGCGCATGGCTTCGCCTAAGCACCGCTACGATATGACCGAGGTGTATTATGGTGGAGGGGGGCACCGCACACGGCTAAAAGATCAATGATCAACTTGTGTGTCTATGGGGTGCCCCCTCCCCCGTATATAAAGGAGTGGAGGAGGGGGAGGGCCGACCCTCTCTATGGCGCGCCCTAGGGGAGTCCTACTACCACCGGGAGTAGGATCCCCTTTTCCTAGTAGAACTAGGAGCCCTTCCAAGTAGTAGGAGTAGGAGAGAAGGAAAGGGAAAAGATAAGAGAAGGAAGGAGGGGGCACCGCCCCTGCCCCTAGTCCAATTCGGACTAAGCCTTAGGGGAGCGCAGCCTCCCCTCTCTCTTTCCCCTAAAGCCCAATAAGACCCATATACTCCCCGGTGAATTCCCGTAACTCTCCGGTACTCCGAAAAATACCCGAATCACTCGGAACCTTTCCGATGTCCGAATATAGTCGTCCAATATATCGATCTTTACGTCTCGACCATTTCGAGACTCCTCGTCATGTCCCCGATCTCATCCGGGACTCCGAACTACCTTCAGTCCATCAAAACACATAAACTCATATTACCGATCGTCACCGAACGTTAAGCGTGCGGACCCTACGGGTTCGAGAACTATGTAGACATGATCGAGACTCGTCTCCGGTCAATAACCAATATCGGAACTTGGATGCTCATATTGTCTCCTACATATTCTACGAAGATCTTTATCGGTCAAACCGTATAACAACATACGTTGTTCCCTTTGTCATAGGTATGTTATTTTCCCGAGATTCGATCATCGGTATCTCGTTACTGGCAAGTCTCTTTACTCGTTCCGTAGTGCATCATCCCGCAACTAACTCATTAGTTGCATTGCTTGCAACGCTTATAGTGATGTGCATTACCGAGAGGGCCCAGAGATACCTCTCCGACAATCGGAGTGACAAATCCTAATCTCGATCTATGCCAACTCAACAAGTACCATCGGAGACACCTGTAGAGCACCTTTATAATCACCCAGTTACATTGTGACGTTTGGTAGCACACAAAGTGTTCCTCCGGTATTCGGGAGTTGCATAATCTCATAGTCATAGGAACATGTATGAGTCATGAAGAAAGCAATAGCAATATACTAAATGATCGAATGCTAAGCTAACGGAATGGGTCAAGTCAATCACATCATTCTCTAATGATGTGATCCCGTTAATCAAATGACAAATCATGTCTATGGCTAGGAAACTTAACCATCTTTGATTCAACGAGCTAGTCAAGTAGAGGCATACTAGTGACACTTTGTTTGTCTATGTATTCACACATGTACTAAGTTTCTGGTTAATACAATTCTAGCATGAATAATAAACATTTATCATGATATAAGGAAATATAAATAACAACTTTATTATTGCCTCTAAGGCATATTTCCTTCAGTCTCCCACTTGCACTAGAGTCAATAATCTAGTTCACATCGCCATGTGATTTAACACCAATAGTTCACATCACCATGTGATTAATATCCATCGCCATGTGGCCAACAATCAAAGGGTTTACTAGAGTCAGTAATCTAGTTCACATCGCCATGTGATTAACACCCAAAGAGTACTAAGGTGTGATCATGTTTTGCTTGTGAGAGAAGTTTAGTCAACGGGTCTGCCAAATTCAGATCCGTATGTATTTTGCAAATTTCTATGTCTACAATGCTCTACATGGGGCTACTTTAGCTAATTGCTCCCACTTTCAATATGTATCCAGATTGAGACTTAGAGTCATCTGGATCAGTGTCAAAACTTGCATCGACGTAACCCTTTACGACGAACCTTTTGTTACCTCCATAATCGAGAAACATATCCTTATTCCACTAAGGATAATTTTGACCGCTGTTCAGTGATCTACTTCTAGATCACTATTGCACTCCCTTGCCAAAATCAGTATAGGGTATACAATAGATCTGGTACACAGCATGGCATACTTTATAGAACCTATGGTTGAGGCATAGGGAATGACTTTCATTCTCTTTCTATCTTCTGTCGTGGTCGGGCTTTCAGTCTTACTCAATTTCACACCTTGTAACACAGGCAAGAACTCTTTCATTGACTGTTCCATTTTGAACTACTTCAAAATCTTGTCAAGGTATGTACTCATTGAAAAAACTTATCAAGCGTCTTGATCTATCTCTATAGATCTTGATGCTCAACATGTAAGCAGCTTCACTGAGGTCTCTCTTTGAAAAACTCCTTTGAAATACACCTTTATGCTTTCCAGAAAATTCTACATTATTTTCGATCAACAATATGTCATTCACATATACTTATCAGAAATGTTGTAGTGCTCCCACTCACTTTCTTGTAAATACAGGCTTCGCCGCAAGTCTGTGTAAAACTATATGCTTTGATCAACTCATCAAAGTGTATATTCCAACTCCGAGATGCTTGCACCAGTCCATAGATGGATCGCTAGAGCTTGCACATTTTGTTAGCACCTTTAGGATCGACAAAACCTTCTGATCGCTGGAGTTTTGACATCCATTTGCCAGATTTCATAAAATGTGGTAATTTGCTAACATGATTCGGATAGACTTTAAGCATCGCTACGAGTGAGAAAATCTCATCGTAGTCAACACCTTGAACTTTGTCAAAAAATGTTTTTCGACAAGTCTAGCTTTGTAGATAGTAACACTACTATCAGGGTCCATCTTCTTCTTGAAGATCCATTTATTTTCTATGGCTTGCCGATCATCCGGCAAGTCAACCAAAGTCCGCACTTTGTTCTCATACATGGATCCCATCCCAGATTTCATGGCCTCAAGCCATTTCGCGGAATCTGGGCTCATCATCGCTTCCTCATAGTTCGTAGGTTCGTCATGGTCAAGTAACATGACCTCTAGAACAGGATTATTGTACCACTTTGGTGCGGATCTCACTCTGGTTGACCTACGAGATTCGGTAGTAACTTGATCTGAAGTTACATGATCATCATCATTAGCTTCCTCACTAATTGTTGTAGGAGTCACAGGAACAGATTTCTGTGATGAACTACTTTCCAATAAGGGAGCAGGTATGGTTACCTCATCAAGTTCTACTTTCCTCCCACTCACTTCTTTCAAGAGAAACTCCTTCTCTTAGAAATGATCCATTCTTAGCAACGAATGCCTTGCCTTCGGATATGTGATAGAAGGTGTACCCAACTGTGTCCTTTGGGTATCCTATGAAGACACATTTCTCCGATTTGGGTTTGAGCTTATCAGGATGAAACTTTTTCACATAAGCATCACAACCCCAAACTTTAAGAATGACAACTTTGGTTTCTTGCCAAACCACAGTTCATATGGTGTCATCTCAACGGATTTAGCTGGTGCCCTATTTAACGTGAATGCAACTGTCTCTAATGCATAACCCCAAAACAATAGTGGTAAATCGGTAAGAGACATCATAGTTTGCACCATATCTAATAAAGTACGGTTACGATGTTCGGACACACCATTACGTTGTGGTGTTCCAGGTGGCGTGAGTTGCGAAACTATTCTACATTGTTTTAAATGAAGACCAAACTCGTAACTCAAATATTCTCCTCCACGATCAGGTCGTAGAAACTTTATTTTCTTGTTGCGAGGATTTTCCACTTCACTCTGAAATTATATGAACTTTTCAAATGTTTCAAACTTATGTTTCATCAAGTAGATATACCCATATCTGCTAAAATCATCTGTGAAGGTCAAAAAGAAGGATACCCGCCGCGAGCCTCAACACTCATCGAATCGCATACATCAGTATGTATTATTTCCAATAAGTCAGTTGTTTGCTCCATTGTTCCGGAGAACGGAGTTTTAGTCATCTTGCCCATGAGGCATGGTTCGCAAGTATCAAGTGATTCCAAAAGTCCATCACAATGGAGTTTCCACATGCGCTTTACACCAATATGACCTAAATGGCAGTGCCACAAATAAGTTGCACTGTCATTATCAACTCTGCATCTTTTGGCTTCAATATTATGAATATGTGTATCACTACTATCGAGATCCAACAAACCATTTTCATTGGGTGTATGACCATAGAAGGTTTTATTCATGTAAACAGAACAATAGTTATTCTCTAACTTAAATGAATAACCGTATTGCAATAAACATGATCAAATCATATTCATGCTCAACGCACACACGAAATAACTTATTTAGGTTCAACACTAATCCCGCAAGTAGAGGGAGTGTGCGATGATGATCATATCAATCTTGGAACTACTTCGAACACACATCATCACATCGCCCTTAACCAGTTTTTGTTCATTCTGCAACTCCTGTTTCGAGTTACTAATCTTAGCAACTGAACTAGTATCAAATATTGAGGGGTTGCTATAAATACTAGTAAAGTACACATCAATAACATGTATATCAAATATACCTTTGTTCACTTTGCCATCCTTCTTATCCGCCAAATACTTGGGGCAGTTCTGCTTCCAGTGACCAGTCCCTTTGAAGTAGAAGCACTTAGTCTCAGGCTTAGGTCCAGACTTGGGCTTCTTCACTTGAGCAGCAACTTTCTTGCTGTTCTTCTTGAAGTTCCCTTCTTCCATTTGCCCTTTTCTTGAAACTAGTGGTCTTGTCAACCATCAACACTTGATGTTTTTCTTGATTTCTACCTTCGTCGATTTCAGCATCATGAAGAGCTTGGGAATCATTTCCGTTATCCCTTGCATATTATACTTCATCACGAAGTTCTAGTAACTTGGTGATAGTGACTAGAGAACTCTGTCAATCACTATCTTATCTGGAAGATTAACTCCCTTTTGATTTAAGCGATTGTAGTACTCAGACATTCTGAGCACATGCTCACTACCTGAGCTATTCTCCTCCATCTTGTGGGCAAAGTGCTTGTCAAAGGTCTCATACCTTTCGACATGGACATGAGTATGAAATACCAATTTTAACTCTTGGAACATCTTATATGCTCTGTAGCGTTCAAAACATTTTTGAAGCCCCGATTCTATGCCGTAATGCATGGTGCACTAAACTACCAAGTAGTCATCATATCGAGCTTGCCAAACGTTCATAACGTCTGCATCTGCTCCTGCAATCGGTCTGTCACCTAGCGGTGCATCAAGGACATAATTCTTCTGTGCAGCAATGATGATAATACTGAGATCACGGATCCAATCCGCATCATTGCTACTAACATCTTTCAACTTAGTTTTCTCTAGGAACATATCAAAAATAAAATAGGGGAGCTAAACGCGAGCTATTGATCTACAACATAGATATGCTAATACTACCAGGACTAAGTTCATGATAAATTTAAAGTTCAATTAATCATATTACTTAAGAACGCCCACTTAGATAGACATCCCTCTAGTCATCTAAATGATCACGTGATCCAAATCAACTAAACCATGTCCGATCATCACGTGAGATGGAGTAGTTTTCAATGGTGAACATCACTATGTTGATCATATCTACTATATGATTCACGCTCGACCTTTCGGTCTCCAGTGTTCCGAGGCCATATATGTATATGATAGGCTCGTCAAGTTTAACCCAAGTATTCTGCGTGTGCAAAACTGGCTTGCACCCGTTGTATGTGAACATAGAGCTTATCACACCCGATCATCACGTGGTGTCTCGGCACGAAGAACTGTCGCAACGGTGCATACTCAGGGAGAACACTTATACCTTGAAATTTAGTGAGAGATCATCTTATAATGCTACCGTCGATCTAAGCAAAATAAGATGCATAAAAGATAAACATCACATGCAATCAATTTAAGTGATATGATATGGCCATCATCATCTTGTGCCCTTGATCTCCATCTCCAAAGCACCGTCATGATCACCATCGTCACCGGCACGACACCTTGATCTCCATCGTAGCATCGTTGTTGTTTCGCCAACTATTGCTTCTACGACTATCGCTACCGCTTAGTGATAAGGTAAAGCAATTACAGGGCGATTGCATTGCATACAATAAAGCAACAACCATATGGATCCTGCCAGTTGTCGATAACTCCGTTACAAAACATGATCATCTCATACAATAAAATATAGCATCATGTCTTGACCATATCACATCACCATATGCCCTGCAAAAACAAGTTAGACGTCCTCTACTTTGTTGTTGTAAGTTTTACGTGGCTGCTACGGGCTGAGCAAGAACCGTACTTACCTACGCATCAAAACCACAACGATAGTTTGTCAAGTTAGTGTTGTTTTAACCTTCTCAAGGACCGGGCGTAGCCACACTCGATTCAAGTAAAGTTGGAGAAACTGACACCCGCTAGTCACCTGTGTGCAAAGCACGGCAGTAAAACCAGTCTCGCGTAAGCGTACGCGTAATGTCGGTCCGGGCCGCTTCATCCAACAATACCGCCGAACCAAAGTGTGACATGCTGGTAAGCAGTATAACTTGTATTGCCCACAACTCACTTATGTTCTACTCGTGCATATAACATCTACGCATATAACCTGGCTCGGATGCCACTGTTGGAGAACGTAGTAATTTCAAAAAAAATCCTACGCACACACAGGATCATGGTGATGCATAGCAATGAGAGGGGAGAGTGTGTCCACGTACCCTCGTAGACCGAAAGCGGAAGCGTTATAACAACGCGGTTGATGTAGTCGTACGTCTTCACGACCCAACCGATCCAAGTACCGAACACACGGCACCTGCGAGTTCAGCACACGTTCAGCTCGGTGACGTCCCACGAACTCACGAACCAGCAGAGCTTCGAGGGAGAGTTCCTTCAGCACGACGGCGTGATGACGGTGATGATGATGCTACCGACGCAGGGCTTCGCCTAAGCACCACTATGATATGACCGAGGTGGATTATGGTGGAGGGGGGCACCGCACATGGCTAAAAGATCAATGATCAACTTGTGTGTCTATGGGGTGCCCCACTCCCCCGTATATAAAGAAGCGGAGGAGAGGGAGGGCCGGCCCTCTCTATGGCGCGCCCTAGGGGAGTCCTACTCCCACCGGGAGTACGATTCCGCTTTTCCTAGTAGAACTAGGAGCCCTTCCAAGTAGTAGGAGTAGGAGAGAAGGAAAGGGAAAAGAGAAGAGAAGGAAGGAGGGGGCGCTGCCCCTCCCCCTAGTCCAATTCGGACTAAGCGTTGGGGGGGCGCACCCTCCCCTCTCTCTTTCTCCTAAAGCCCAATAAGGCCCATATAATCCCCGGCGAATTCCCGTAACTCTCCAGTACTCCAAAAAATACCCGAATCACTCGGAACCTTTCCGATGTCCGAATATAGTCGTCCAACATATCGATCTTTACGTCTCGACCATTTCGAGACTCCTCGTCATGTACCCGATCTCATCCGGGACTCTGAACTACTTTCGGTACATCAAAACACATAAATCATATTACCGATCGTCACCGAACGTTAAGCGTGCGGACCCTACGGGTTTGAGAACTATGTAGACATGACCGAGACTCGTCTCCGGTAAATAACCAATAGCGGACCTGGATGCTCATATTGGCTCCTACATATTCTATGAAGATCTTTATCGGCCAAACTGCATAACAACATACGTTGTTCCCTTAGTCATCGGTATGTTACTTGCCCGAGATTCGATCGTCGGTATCTCAATACCTAGTTCAATCTCGTTACCGGCAAGTCTCTTTACTCGTTCCGTATGCATCATCGCGCAACTAACTCATTAGTTGCATTACCGAGAGGGCCCAGAGATACCTCTCTGACAATCGGAGTGACAAATCCTAATCTCGATCTATGCCAACTCAACAAGTACCATCGGAGACACCTGTAGAGCATATTTATAATCACCCAGTTACGTTGTGACGTTTGGTAGCACACAAAGTGTTCCTCCGGTATTCGGGAGTTGCATAATCTCATAGTCATAAGAACATGTATAAGTCATGAAGAAAGCAATAGCAATATACTAAACGATCGAATGCTAAGCTAACGGAATGGTCAAGTTAATCACATCATTCTCTAATGATGTGATCCCGTTAATCAAATGACAACTCATGTCCATGGCTAGGAAACTTAACCATCTTTGATTCAACGATCTTGTCAAGTAGAGGCATACTAGTGACACTTTGTTTGTCTATGTATTCACACATGTACTAAGTTTCCGGTTAATACAATTCTAGCACGAATAACAAACATTTATCATGATATAAGGAAATATAAATAACAACTTTATTATTGCGTCTAGGGCATATTTCCTTCACCATTAAGGCCCACTACTTCCCTCGGCGAATTCCTGTAACTCATCGGTACTCCAAAAAATACCCGAATCACTCGGAACCTTTCCGATGTCCGAATATAGCCTTCCAATATATCGATCTTTACGTCTCGATCATTTCGAGATTGCTCGTCATGTCTGTGATCTCATCCGGGACTCCGAACAACCTTCTGTACATCAAATCACATAACTCGTAATACAAATCGTCATCGAACGTTCACTACAAGAAATATGTCAACTAGTGACCTTCTGGCAGTGACCCTGGAAGAATTGGTCATAGATCTATGACCATTTGAGAACAATTAGTCAAAAGCTGTTCGGGGGGCTCCAAACGCTAAACTATATCGACCATTTTGGTCAGAAAGGTCGTAATTTCCTTACACGAAATGGTCACAAAGCAGACAGCACTGATCCGCTGCCTTATTTCTAGCTAGTCATGACCAATATAGATGGTCATAACCTTGTAAGTTGTGGTGGATTTCTATGACTAGGCGCCACCTCATCAGTTTTGCCTATGTTTTATGTCCATGTGTCAATTTTTCCCTAGGTTGTGAAGCAACCTATATTTGTGTCATTCCCAAAATTCCCTCTTTACTATCCAAATCATTGCCTCATGACAATATTCAACTCCATTTGCCTGGTAAATCTACCTCGGCAAATTTCCAAAGTTTTTGTTCAACTCGAACTGTTGTGAAGGAAGTACTAGCTAGGCATATCCTAATGAGCTGAATTTTTGCCACATCTTCTATATTCCCAAATCATTGCTCTCCACAAAATTTGAGCCCCATCTAACAATACATGTGAGTGTGGCTTCAACATTCATATTTCTGTCCAGTGTGGTATGTTGCAAAGCAAGTGACACCTACGCTCCTCCATTTGAGCTACAAATTTTCCAAGATAGTGTCCTTAGTAGATGATCATCCTCAGCTAAAACTCAGGCCCATTGGCCATGTGCATTTCCCGTACCACTAATCAAACACTTGGGTGCTAATTCATGTTTGAGCATTGTTCGGTCTCCTCGTGAGATTCTTCTGTTGTTATTTTCTTCCAAGCATCTACCTGGGGAGTGCCAAACCTACTAGACATGCCTAGGCTTCCCAGAACGCATGGCAACGCCACGGTCACGCGGTGACCATGCGGCGAGCATGCGAGTCTACGTGCTTTGGAGTTGGGGCCCTGGGCCACTGTCCAAACCTCAACGTATCACCACAAAACCATGTATTTATGCTTAAATAGATACTTATGTACCTAGAAATGATTTTTGAAAAAATAAAGAGCAAACTATAAGGCAGCTGCAGTTCAAATTTGACCCGCTTCCTACTGAATCGGCGAAAATTTGTCTTTTTCACCAGAGATGGATCAAAGCTTTGGACACCCAACCATTTTGTCAATTGTGCATTAAATATGGCCTAGTATTTTATAAAATTGATTTGGCCCAATTTTGCAACAAATATATGGTAGGTCCTTCACACAAAAAACTCATTTCGGGCACTCGGAAAATGGAAAATGAATTTTCCGTGCAAAGAAAATGAAAACTCCCTTAGGCAACATTGTTTGGAATTCCAAGATGCACCCTTTTGCACAATATGAGATCATTTGAACAAACTATGCCATGAATGTGGCCATAAGATTGATCATTTGGCTTGAAAGCCATGAATCTTCACGCATGATAGCTCATTTCTGAGAACACTTTTTTAAAATAATTTTCGTATTACAAGTTCATTATTTTTCCTGGAAACTTGGTCACATATGATGACACAATGCGAAGATTTTCCAGTTTTTTTATTTTTTTTGAATTTTTTATGCCCGTTTCAAAATGCGGTCAAAACGGCGGGCTTCACCGTTCCTAGATAATGGTTGAATCTTGGAAAAAATTTGATGTTTCTCTTATTAAATAGATACTTATTTACCTAGAAATGATTTTTGGAAAATAATAAATAGCAAACTATGAGGCAGCTACAGTTCAAATTTGACCCGCTTCCTACTGAATCGGCGGAAATTTGTCTTTTTCACCAGAGATGGACCAAAGCTTTTGACACCCAACCATTTTGTCAATTGTGCATTAAATATGGCCTGGTATTTTAGAAAATTGATTTGGTCCAATTTTGCAACAAATATATGGTAGGTCCTTCACAAAAAAAACTCATTTCGGGCACTTGGAAAATGGAAAATGAATTTTCCGTGCAAAGAAAATGAAAACTCCCTTAGGCAACATTGTTTGGAATTCCAAGATGCACCCTTGTGCACAATATGAGATCATTTGAACAAACTATGCCATGAATGTGGCTATAAGATTGATCAGTTGGCTTGAAAACCATGAATCTTCACGCATGATAGCTCGTTTCTGAGAACATTTTTGAAAAATAATTGCGGTATTACAAGTTTATTATTTTCCTGGAAACTTGGTCACATATAATGACACAATGCTAAGGTTTTCCAATTTTTTTTTATTTTTTTGAATTTTTTATGTCCGTTTCAAAATGCGGTCAAAACGGCGGGCTTGACCGTTCCTAGCTAGTGGTTGAATCTTGGAAATTTTTTGATGTTTCTCTGATTAAATAGATACTTATGTACATATAAATGATTTTTGGTAAAAATATATAGCAAACTATGAGGCAGCTACTGTTCAAATTTGACCCGCTTCCTACTGAATCGGCGGAAATTTGTCTTTTTCACCAGAGGAGGATCAAGGCTTTTGACACCCAACCATTGTGTCAATTGTGCATTAAACATGGCCTAGTATTTTATAAAATTGATATGGTCCATTTTTGCAACAATTATTTGGTAGTTCCTTCACAAAAAAACCTCATTTCGGGCACTCGAAAAATGGAAAATGAATTTTCTGTGCAAAGAAAATGAAAACTCCCTTAGGCAACATTGTTAGGAATTCCAAGATGCACCCTTGTGCACAATATGAGATCATTTGAACAAACTATGCCATGAATGTGGCCATAAGATTGATCATTTGACTTGAAAGCCATGAATCTTCACAGATGATAGCTCATTTCTGAGAACACTTTTTTAAAATAATTGCCGTATTACAAGTTTATTATTTTTCCTGGTAACTTGGTCACATATAATGACACAATGCGAAGATTTTCCAATTTTTTGTTTTTTTGAATTTCTTATGCCCGTTTCAAAATGCGGTCAAAACGGTGGGCATGACCGTTCCTAGCTAGTGGTTGAATCTTGGAATTTTTTGATGTTTCTCTGATTAAATAGATACTTATGTACCTAGAAATAATTTTTGAAAAAAATAAAGAGCAAACTATGAGGCAGCTGCAGTTCAAATTTGACCGGCTTCCTACTGAATCGGCAGAAATTTGTCTTTTTCATGAGAGATGGATCAAAGCTTTTGACACCGAACCATTTGGTCAATTATGCATTAAATATGGCATAGTATTTTATAAAATTGATTTGGTCCAATTTTGCTACAAATATATGGTAGGTCCTTCACAAAAAATTTATTTTGGGCACTCGGAAAATAGAAAATTGATTTTTCGTCTAAAGAAAATGAAAACTCCCTTTGTCAATATTGTTTGCCATTTCAAGATGTAAACTTGTGCAAAATATGATATCATTTGAATAATTATTTCATAGGTCTTTTACAAAAAAAACTCATTTTGAACATTGAAAAATGGAAAATTATTTTTTCATGAAAAACTATCTTTAATCGATTACGACCAATTTATTGGTCACAAGGTCTTCAAATTGTTTGCTGTGTTCTGATTGGTCCATGAGCATATCACGCGGGTCATGATCAAACACCGTCGGATTCTTACAGATCCAACGGCAGCCCTCACCCCCTCACCCTCTCACCCAACCGCACCCCAACTACCCCCAAACCCTAACTCCCACTTCCCCATCGCCTCGCCCTCGTCCTCTCCCATCGATCCTGCCCGCCGCCGCACCCTGGCCCCTCCGCCCCTTCCAGATCCAGCGAGTCGCGCGCCTCAGCCTCGCCGGCGACCTTCCCCTCACGTGGAGGAGGGCCACCCGTCCCGCTACATCAAGCTCACCAAGGACCAGGACGCCCCCGGCGAGGACATCTGCCCCGGCGAGCTCAACCAGCCCGTCCACATCCCCCAAGTGCGTCCCTTCCCCCGCCGCTTCTCGCGCATCCCCTGCGCCGCTCCTGTCGTCCCACCCCATTCCCCTATACGATCTGCTGCAGCTCGAGGGCCGGAGGTGCGGCGAGTGCAGCCAGGTCCTCCTGGAGATCTACGAGCCGCCTGCCGACGAGCCGTGGTCCACCGGGATCTTCGGCTGCACCGACGACCCCGAGAGTTGTACGTATTCTCCCGACCACCCTTTCCCCCTCCGCCCCGTCCTTCACGGCCACTCCAGTGAGTCAACGACGCTGCTTTGATTCCTTGCGGCGCCGCGCCTCCCGCCGTTGGTGTTGTTCCGGGTCTGCCCGTGCCAGATTCGTGGACTCGCATGTTTAATTGGGTGCCTTACCTTGGTGCCAACATTTCGATCAACACTTACCTAGGAATATCCCGCGTTAGCTGTGGGCGGGTTGGTTTCCACATAAGCCGATCGTGGATTCAATAAAATCAATATCTCGTTAGGCCCAAGTTTCTGTATGGTGAAGGGCAAAGAGTTGCTCACTTATGCCCTTTGCACAAGTTGCTTGCACTGTAGTCTAGGTAATCAGCACATGAATGGACTGTTAATTAATCCGTTAAGGTACAGAAGGAGTTCGTTTAATCTAGAAATTGTACAAATCTGCAGCATGCATACTTCAGGTTGTTAAATAAGGAAGGAGCTCGGGGTTCAGTTCCACGCAACAGGGGTTGGGTTGATTCCTTACAACCTCTAGAAATAGTGAGATGAATCATTGTTGTAATTTGTAAAGCTGTCAAGGAAAGTAGTTTAGCCAAAATATTTATTGTAGACATTCTGTTAGCTAGTGTGCATTGCCAAGTACAACTATTCTACTTTGTCTGGAATTATCTATAGATATTATTTCTTTAAGTGTTGCTAGCCATATTAAAATTATACTCTAAGGCACTGTAGCAATAGTGTGTTGTTTCGCTTTTGGTCTTCTCTATCTATGCTTATAAGTCAGGTTGTTTTTGTGGCATCCAGGGGCACAATGCTGGAGCTGGTAGGCAAGCTAGCACCCATGGATTCGTGAACTGGCTTGGATGTGTACTTGGTCGCCGGGGTTGGATGAGGACGACGGTAACGAGGTGAGACCATCGTGATCCACCCTCCCACTTCTTTCTCGTGATTTCGTAGCTGCTCAACATGTTGATCTGTTCTGAACATCTAAAACTTGCTGTGTGCAGGGTGACTAGTGATGTGGCACGCCAAGCAGCATCAGGGGAAGGGGGTCTCCTGCTCGAGGAGGCGGAGGAGTAGGGGCGCACCCAGCCGGTAGCCCTGTCCTGCTTGAGGGGGAGGGGCAAGAGGGGTCTGCTCCTCTGCTTCCATTGCGACCGCGGCAGGTAGCTCCTCCATCTCCCTCCCCCTCTTCCTGTGCTCACTACTTCTGCTGCTAAGTTGATGAATATGTGATGCACTTGTGCCAAGGAATTTTAGAGGGATCTGTATGAACAAGTCATGTTTTTATTTTATTTTATTTAGGTTGTTAGTTCCCAAACAGAGAGAGAAGATGAGCTCCTGCTTGGATTTTTTTCTGCCGGCACATGATTTGTATGTATGCAATCATCATCTTGCGTGTGTGAGCTGATTCCTTGTTTGGGCGAAGTGTTAGTGTCGATTTGTTGTGGTGGTGCTCATCTGACCATTGATTTGTTGATGATAATTAGGTGCTAAAGAATGCTGCAGGTTTATTAGGATGTGGCTAAAACCATTGGATGTCCTTCGTGGACTTGCTATCAATACTTGTCTCATGTTTTGTTTCCTTTCTGGACATGTTATGGTTCAAGTGTTGCTGCTGTTTAGTACTAAGTGCTTAACTTAACTAAGCTTGAGCTACTAAAACCCACTCTCAAATTAATGAAATTCCTGTTTTGTGAAACTTCAATGTTGAGCTCCTCTCCTCGCTGAGCCGTGGCCGTCGATTTTCATTTCGTCCACCACCACTCCAGCTACCTTCTTCTGTAATCAAATTTTGCTCCTGTATGTATGTATGAGGCTGGGTAGTTCAACTCTATTTTTCTTTCTAACTCATTCATATATATGGTGGAAATTGTGCAGGTTCCATGGTGCCAAGTGGCCTCTGGCCATCTTGAACTGGAACTCCAGTAACAAGTAGATGTTGCTGTTGTACTCAATATTTGAAGTGTATTAGGTTGATGAGATTAATTAGCTTAGTTGGCTAAACTAGCAACAACAACAGCCACACTTTGCCATCCACTTTATAGTTGGACTGTACTTACATGCTTAGTATAACCTTATACGTGTAGCTGGACTGTACTTACATGCTTAGTATAACCTTGTACGTGTAGCTGGACTGTACTTACATGCTTAGTATAACCTTGTACGTGTAGCTGGTCCGTTTAATTTATAAATGGTTATCTGTTGATGCTGCAGGAGCAAGGTTGCTGATGGCGATGGGTACGTGATGGTGGCTAGTGTGGTGGACAACCCAGAATATGTGGCCTCACAAGTGCACATGCACGTAGCTTTCCTCCTCAAATGCTTCTGTTTCTGCCTTAGCTAATAAGCATCTCCATCTCCCTCTCATCTTCCTCTGCTTGCTACTGCTGCTCCGAATTATACATGTTGGCAAAGAGATGTCCCTGTTTCCTCAGTACTATGCACTGCTATATTTATGTGGTTGTCTTTGTGTGCATCTTATTTTGAAACCAAGTGAGACACCTCCATCCCCTACATCTTGACGATCCCTCTAGTCGTGTATATCTTGAGTTGCTCTCACTACCTCCTGCCCCTAGATTTGTAATTGCCTTTGTTGCCTGCCCATTTAATTAATTAAAACTGCATGTGTGCGTGTAAGTATGGCTGTGAGAACGAGATCAATGGTGCCTTCTACCAAACAGATTGAACTTTTAATGCTTGCTACACATGCTTGTGTACCTAAACATTATGTACATTTGTTGTTGTTGTTGACCGTGCAGTCTAAAAAACACACTATCTTTTCTTCTCGTGTGTAACAACCAAGATGATCTGCTTTACACTTACAATTCGTGTTGACTAAATCCGAGCAAGTCTCCTGCCAGTTCCACCATAAGTATCACTCTGCATGTACAGCTCAAATCTTGCTCTATTTCTTTTTTGTGTTGGCTCGACCAGGTTTCTCCCAAATCTAGTCGATCGGATATCATCATGCTATCTTGTTCCTTTCAGTATGTGCCCACGTATATTTAAGCTGCACCTGATTATATATAGGCATAGCATGGGCTCAGACTTTTAAGCATGCCACATCTCGTTCTGTTTATGTAGACACCATGTTACATGTTCTGTGCTTACAGTTCCTGGCGATGTATTCAAGCCTGTGAACACATATATTTACACGTATCCCTATTTATATCAAGGCCTCCTTGGTTATCTACCGAGTGGCAAACAGTTAGATCTCATACTGATGAAATGAACTAGTTATTTTTATATGCTGCATTCAGATTCAGCTAGGAGTGCAGGAAAAGAAGAAGATACAAATGGAGTACTTAGAATGGTTTGACAGCTGCAAGAGACGCCCAGATCGTTTTTGTATGTTTCTCTATGCTTCTGTACCTAAACAGTACATCTGCTGTTGTTGTTGACCGTGCAGTCTAAAAAAACACCCACTTATTCTCATCCTTGTGTACCTGATTGTGTATGTGAGGTGAACAAAAGTCATGCATTTGACCAGATTTATTATGTTCTTGTTCTAGTCGACCGTGAGGAGGTTCTTACTGTTTGCTGACTCTATTCTGTTTTGGTGGTGATATAACCTGGTTATGAGGAAAATGCCTCACCGGAACGTGGATGAAACTGACGGGAGGTGGATCCCTGCTCACCGACGCCAACCTCATCCATATCATTGTTGACGCCATCATTAACTGGTACTAGCCTATCTATTCCCTTCCCTCCCTCCATGAAATAGATGTTGTTAGTTGAATGGATGAGAGTGGCAGTAGGATAGTGTTTTAGTGTTTTTCTTCAGGCGCTGTGGTGGGATTATTGCACTATTTGCTTGCTGCTGTACCATTGTACCTACAGGTTATTAGTATTGTTGATCCTGACCATGAGCTTGAATGGTTTAGTAGTAGAAGAGCATCAGTTTAATTTGTAGCAGTGAGGTCACTGATTTTTTTTACTATGGCATGGTACAAATATGATTGGAATGGTAGCCACTTAACATGTTAGAATGTACTGATTGTTTGGGTTGATTACTGGTCTGTATCAGGGGTACAAGTTTGTTACTTTCTATCTAGGTTTATTAGATTCTATTTGGGTTTTCCTGCTATTGTTTCCTGTTGTTATTTACAGTCAGGTATCTTAGTCTTGATATAACTCTGTAGTTTACTTGAATCTGCACTTTCTTCCAAATGTATATACAAAGTGTGTGTGTGTGTGTGTCTAGTGAGCAAATCTATATTAATTACTGAGTATACTATCTGCTTTCTTTTAGTGGCTATTTTCTGCTCAGTTCTCTTTTGACATATAGTTTGTTCTCTTTGAATGTGCAGATAGTATGCTGTGCTGGTGAAGTTTTTTCGTTGCTGGATCATTTGAACCTGGATGTCATGTGTTGTGTGATCTGAGCCATATATGGCATATTGTAAACTTTTTATTGCTGTTCTTTATGTACGATGTCACGAGATGTACGTTTGAAATGCTGCTTTGACAGCAAAATTGTATTCGTGTGTACATGCTGCTTTGACAGCAAAATTATGAATATTTCTCAACAATATATGAGTTAAATATCTATTTTCCAATTTTTTATGCTTAAAGTTAGACTGCGCCTGAAAAGGCTACAGCCAACTGATGATGTTGCTGTGGAATTGTTTATTTTATTTTAAATAGCGAAAATAATAATTCTGCCAAAAAGTTATAAAAAAAGAAAAGGCCAGCAAAAAACAAAATGAAAAGGACAACAAAAAAATAAATTTACAAGAAAAAGTAAAGGGTCCAAAAAAGAAAAGGCCTATATAATTGGGCTTGGCCCATTTAGTTGACCATAAAAAACATAAATTTGTTGGAATTAGTGGGCTCGGCCCATATAAAACACCGAACTGGACCGGGTTGATTCTTGCCAACGACCTTTTCAATTGGTCGCAATTTTGCCACATCGGATTCGACGTGGCCTGGGCAGAGAGCTAGGGAGCAAAACAGAAGGTTATAGAATCAACGACCTTTTGTTTTGGTCGTGGAATTCCACGACCTTCTCACAGAGAAGGTCGTTAATTTCAGTTTACGACCGCCAGCTTTTGACCATCTGTTCTTGGTCAAAAAAAGGTCGCAAATGAAAATCAATGACCTTTCAGTAGCCAATAGTGAGGGTCGCAAGTTGACATATTTCTTGTAGTGGTTAAGCGTGCGGACCCTACGGGTTCGAGAACTATGTAGACATGACCAAGACACATCTCCAGTCAATAACCAATAGCGGAACCTGGATGCTCATATTGGCTCCTACATATTCTACAAAGATCTTTATTCGGTCAAACTGCATAACAACATACGTTGTTCCCTTTGTCATCAGTATGTTACTTGCCCGAGATTCGATCGTCGGTATCATCATACCTAGTTCAATCTCGTTACCGGCAAGTCTCTTTACTCGTTCCGTAATGCATCATCCCGTAACTAACTCATTAGTCACATTGCTTGCAAGGCTTATAGTGATGTGCATTACCGAGAGGGCCTAGAGATACCCCTCCGACAATCGGAGTGACAAATCCTAATCTCGATCTATGCCAACTCAACAAACACCATCGGAGACACCTGTAGAGCATCTTTATAATCACCCAGTTATGTTGTGATGTTTGATAGCACACAAGGTGTTCCTCCCGTATTCGGGAGTTGCATAATCTCATAGTCAGAGGAACATGTATAAATCATGATGAAAGCAATAGAAATAAACTAAACGATCATTTTGCTAAGCTAACGGATGGGTCTTGTCCATCACATCATTCTCTAATGATGTGATTCTGTTCATCAAATGACAACACTTGTCTATGGTCAGGAAACATAACCATCTTTGATTAACGAGCTAGTCAAGTAGGGGCATACTAGGGACACTCTGTTTTGTCTATGTATTCACACATGTACTAAGTTTTCAGTTAATACAATTCTAGCATGAATAATAAACATTTATCACAATATAAGGAAATATAAATAACAACATTATTATTGCCTCTAGGGCATATTTCCTTCAAGCTCCAGCTGGGAGGCTACACCGCGGCGGCGGTGCAGTCCCCGCCGTAGTGTAGTGCGTGTGGCGTCCTTGTAGGGTGTGCGCGGAACACCCACCACACGCTCCGCCGCCGCTGCCCGTCGGCAGCTGTTGCCGGCCACCGTTGCCGTCACACCACCGTCGAAAGCCAGGGCCATCTCCCGCTTCGCCGTCATGGCTCAAAGGCGGGAGGTGGCCGTCGTGGCCGCCACCCCACTACCGGCCATCGTGGCCATCACCCGCTCTGCCACCGCGGCCCGAAGGCAGGAGGTGGTGGTCATGGCCACCACCCCATCGCCGGCCGCCGTGGCCGCCAGCCCACCGTCGACCGCCGGGATCATCACCCGCTCCGCCAGCGCCGCCCGAAGGAGGGAGGCGGAGGTGGAGGCCCGCACGTGTGTCAGCGACCTTGCGCGCTACATCGATTTCCTGCAGGAGGAGGAGGAGTGCCTCGTCGAGCATGCAAAGAGCCTTACTGCAGCCGTGGCCGCAGCACACGCCAACGTAGAGGCGAGGAATCAGGAGATCTACGAGCAGTCCAGCCGCTTCAAGAGGGATCGTCTAGAGCAGCAGTGGGCGTTTGAGCTGGCGAGCGTTGCTGAACGTGCAGCAGCGGCAGGCACCGCATTGCATTTGTCCAGCTCGTCGGTAGGCTCCTCCTCCTCCTCTGCCTCTTACTGAGCGCGCTCAGTAGAGCAGAGGCTGTCGGAAGTAGCACAAAGCCCCTCAGTAGTAGTATTTAGGGGCTATTTTGTTCAGTTCATCTGACTATAGATGTGTGGTTAAACTGTACAACGTACTTAAAATTAGCTAGTATATATAGTTGAACTAGCTATTTCAGTACGTGGTTGGAAACAATTGGGGAAAAGTTTTGTCGGTTCAGCTGTCGAGTTGAACTGTTTGTATAAATTAAGAACGACTGCTTAATCTATGAATGAAATCTATGCTTAATTACTGAATTTTAGTTGCAAAAATTAGATAGTGCTAGTGATTTCTAGCTGCATATTTTTACAAATCGCAGTGTTACAAGGATTAAAAATGGCAATGTTACTAGATCAACAAATGTCAATCTTTCTAGTTTGACAAATGGCAACATACCCAATATGACAGATGTAAATCTTACCAAATTGTTTGTACGTGGTTGCACACGGGTCATCCAAAACAACTGTTTGCATTGAAGGGATGCACAAATCATGCGCTGCAGATTTTCCCTCGACTTAAGGGGGAAGACCATAGCTCTCACTTTGCATACGTGTGTTCTATCTAAAACGTTTGCGATCAAGAGCTGCAGAAATCCTGCTCGGCACATTTTCTCTTGGCTTCCTAGGGAAGTTGTCGGTTTGCATACGGGTGTTCTAACTAAAACGTTTGTGATCAAGAGCTGCACAAATCCTGCTAGGCACATTTTCCCTTGGCTTCCTGGGGAAATTGTCGGTTTTGCATACGGGTGTTCTAACTAAAACGTTTGTGATGAGTGTTTTATATTTAAAAACCGCATTAAACCGCGGCTTGGGCGCCATTAATGTAGAGGATGCGAGCAAGGAGGGCAGCCATGGAAGTCAAAGGGCTCGCTTCCCGGTGAGCCCGCGCGGCGTACAACTCACACGCTTCCTGGTGAGCCTCCGCATTGGAGTACAGCTCGCATGCCTTCCGTTTAGTCAAGAAGTCGAGCACCTGTCAGCATGGCACCTCCTAGCCATTAAAAGAGTGAGGCGTGGCGTCACGTGAATGGTTAACAGAACACACACAATTTAAATTATACAAAAAGTTTGAGATGTTACAGTGGCAGCTATTTGTTTCGAAATGCCTTTGTTGGCTGTTATTCAAGTGCGCCTTCTCTCAAAATGGACACTAAAAATACCACAACATGTCGTGTGCCATTTCATTATAGCATGCCAAGTTTCATGAATTTCAGACGAGTTTTGGATTTACTAGAATTTTCTATTTAAAAACAAAGTATCTCAACATTTTGCCGGCAATCAACAGTTCCCTGGTGTTTGAAATTCATTCACATTTCTTGCATGGACCTAAGCATGGCCCGAAGAACACATATTTGATTTTTCAACCAATTTATATGCACTTGAGCTTGTGCATGTAGTTCAAATTTGAATCATGCACATAAAATGCCTAGAAAACCCAGTTAATGTATAAAAATGTCCAAACGAACCCCGAAAAATTCCAAAATTAAACACAACACTCCTGTTGTTCTATGTTAACACTAGAATTTTTTTGAAAGCAATAAGAGCCAACAGATATCGTTTCGCCCCCAAAGGTGGCATGTTCCCTACCAAAACCGTCACCCTTGTTCTGAGAAGCTCCGGTTTGTGAGAAGCTTATACCCAAACCAGCCCCAAATGGGACAAAAATTTTACCACGACATGTTGATGCTGCTCCATGATAGCATGCCAAGTTTCATGAATTTCAGACGAGTTTTGGATTTACTAGAATTTAAAAACTAGGTATCTCAATGTTTGCGGCCGAGTGTTTGAAATTTATTCCCATTTCTTGCATGGGACCTAAGCATGCAACCAAGGACACATATTTGATTTTTCAACCAGTTTATATGCACTGGAGAATGTGCATGTAGTTCAAATTTGAATTATGCACATAAAATGCCTGGAAATCTCAGTTAATGTATAAAAATGTCCAAACGAACCCCGGAAAATTCAAAAATTAAACCAACACTCTTGTTGTTCTATGTTGACACTCAAAAAATTTTAAAGCAATAAGAGGCAACGGATATTGTTTCGTCCCCAAAGGTGGCACGTTCCCTACCGAAACGAGCACGCTTGTTGTGAGAAGCTTTGGTTTGTGAGAAGCTTATACCCAAACCTGCCCCAAATGGGACAAAAATTTTACCACGACATGTTGATGCCGCTCCATGATAGCATGCCAAGTTTCATGAATTTCAGACGAGTTTTGGATTTACTAGAATTTAAAAACCAGGTATCTCAATGTTTGCGGCCGAGTGACGATGGCAGGGTGTTTGAAATTCATTCCCATTTCTTGCATGGGACCTAAGCATGCAACCAAGGACACAAATTTGATTTTTCAACCAGTTTATATGCACTTGAGAATGTGATGTAGTTAAAATTTGAATTATGCACATAAAATGCTTGGAAAACCCAGCTAATGTATAAAAACGTCCAAACAAACCCCAAAAAATTCCAAAATTAAACACAACACTCTGATACATCTCCAACGTATCTATAATTTATGAAGTATTCATGCTATTATATTATCCATCTTGGATGTTTTATGGGCTTTACTATGTACTTTTATATTACTTTTGAGACTAACCTATTGACCCAGAGCCCAGTGCCAGTTCCTGTTTTTTCCCTTGTTTCAGTGTTTCGAAGAAAAGGAATATCAAACAGAGTCGAAACGGAATGAAACCTTCTGGAGAAGTTATTTTTGGAAGGAAAGCAACCCGAGAGACTTGGAGTCCACGTCAAGAAAGCAACGAGGAAGGCACGAGGCAGGGGGGCGCGCCCACCCCCCTGGGCGCACCCTCCACCCTCGTGGGCTCCTCATGGCTCCCTTGACGTATTTCTTCCTCCTATATATACCAATATACCCTAAAACCATCGGGGAACAGAAGAGCTCGGGAGTTCCGTCGCCGCAAGCCTCTGTAGCCACCAAAACCCAATCGGGACCCTGTTCCGGCACCCTGCCGGAGGGGGGATCCCTCACCGGTGGCCATCTTCATCATCCCGGCGGTCTCCATGACGAGGAGGGAGTAGTTCACCCTCGGGGCTGAGGGTATGTACCAGTAGCTATGTGTTTGATCTCTCTCTCTCTCTCTCTCTCTCTCTCTCTCTCGTGTTCTTGATTTGGCACGATCTTGATGTATCGCGAGCTTTGCTATTATAGTTGGATCTTATGTTTCTTCTCCCCCTCTACTCTCTTGTAATGGATTGAGTTTTCCCTTTGAAGTAATCTTATTGGATTAAGTCTTTAATGATTTGAGAACACTTGATGTATGTCTTGTCGTGCGTATCTGTGGTGACAATGGGATATCACGTGATTCACTTGATGTATGTTTTGGTGATCAGCTTGCGGGTTCCGCCCATGAACCTATGCATAGGGGTTGGCACACGTTTTCATCTTGACTCTCCGGTAGAAACTTTGGGGCACTCTTTGAGGTTCTATGTGTTGGTTGAATAGATGAATCTGAGATTGTGTGATGCACATCGTATAATCATACCCACGGATACTTGAGGTGACATTGCAGTATCTAGGTGACATTAGGGTTTTGGTTTATTTGTGTCTTAAGGTGTTATTCTAGTACAAACTCTAGGGCTGTTTGTGACACTTATAGGAATAGCCCAATGGATTGATTGGAAAGAATAACTTTGAGGTGGTTTCGTACCCTACCATAATCTCTTCGTTTGTTCTCCGCTATTAGTGACTTTGGAGTGACTCTTTGTTGCATGTTGAGGGATACTTATATGATCTAGTTATGTTATTATTGTTGAGAGAACTTGCACTAGTGAAAGTATGAACCCTAGGCCTTGTTTCCTAGCATTGCAATACCGTTTACGCTCACTTTTACCACTTGCTACCTTGCTGTTTTTATATTTTCAGATTACAAAACCCTATATCTACCATCCATATTGCACTTGTATCACCATCTCTTCGTCGAACTAGTGCACCTATACAATTTACCATTGTATTGGGTGTGTTGGGGACACAAGAGACTCTTTGTTATTTGGTTGCAGGGTTGCTTGAGAGAGACCATCTTCATCCTACGCCTCCCACGGATTGATAAACCTTAGGTCATCCACTTGAGGGAAATTTGCTACTGTCCTACAAACCTCTACACTTGGAGGCCCAACAACGTCTACAAGAAGAAGGTTGTGTAGTAGACATCAAACTCCTGTTGTTCTATGTTGACATTCGAAAAATTTTGAAAGCAATAAGAGGCAACAGATATCGTTTCATCCCCAAAGGTGGCACGTTCCCTACCGAAACCATCACGCTTGTTGTGAGAAGCTCTGATTTGTGAGAAGCTTATACCCAAACCTGCCGCAAATGGGACAATATTTGTACCACGGCATGTTGATGCCGCTCCATGATAGCATGCCAAGTTTCATGAATTTCAGATGAGTTTTGGATTTACTAGAATTTAAAAACCAGGTATCTCAATGTTTGCGGCCGAGTGACGGTGGCAGGGTGTTTGAAATTCATTCCCATTTCTTGCATGGGACCTAAGCATGCAACAAAGAACATAGATTTGATTTTTCAACCAATTTATATGCACTTGAGCATGTGCATGTAGTTCAAATTTGAATTATGCACATAAAATGCCTGGAAAACCCAATTAATGTATAAAAACTTCCAAACGAACCCCGAAAAATTCCAAAATTAAACACAACACTCATGTTGTTCTATGTTGACACTAGAATTTTTTGAAAGCTATAAGAGGCAATGAATATCGTTTCGTCCCCAAAGGTGGCACGTTTCCTAACGAAACCATCACGCTTGTTGTGAGCAGCTCTGGTTTGTGAGAAGCTTATACCCAAACCTGCCCCAAATGGGACAAAAATTTTACCACGGCATGTTGATGCTGCTCCACGATAGCATGCCAAGTTTCATGAATTTCAGACGAGTTCTGGATTTACTAGAATTTAAAAACCAGGTATCTCAATGTTTGCGGCCGAGTGACGGTGGTAGGGTGTTTGAAATTCATTCCCATTTCTTGCATGGGACCTAAGCATGCAACCAAGGACACATATTTGATTTTTCAACTAGTTTATATGCACTGGAGAATGTGCATGTAGTTAATTTGAATTATGCACATAAAATGCATGGGAAACCCAGTGAATGTATAAAGATATCCAAACGAACCCCGAAAAATTCCAAAATTAAACGCAACACTCCTGTTGTTCTATGTTGACACTAGAAAATTTTTGAAAGCAATAAGAGGCAACGGATATCGTTTCGTCCCCAAAGATGGCACGTTCCCTACCGAAACCATCATGCTTGTTGTGAGAAGCTCCGGTTTGTGAGATGCTTATACCCAAGCCTGCTCCAAATGGGACAAAAATTTACCACGGCATGTTGATGCCGCTCCATGATAGCATGCCAAGTTTCATGAATTTCAGACGAGTTTTGGATTTACTAGAATTTAAAAACCAGGTATCTCAATGTTTGCGGCCGAGTGACGGTGGCAGGGTGTGTGACATTCATTCCCATTTCTTGCATGGGACCTAAGAATACATCCAAGAACACAGACTTGATTTTTCAACCCGTTTATATGCACTGGAGCATGTGCATGTTGTTCAAATTTGAATTATGCACCTGAAATGCCTACAAAACCAAGTTAATGTATAAAAACGTCCAAACGAACCCTGAATAATTCGATTTTTTTACGACACACCTATAGTTTCATGTTCGCTGCAGATAAAAGTTCTAGCAATTCAAATACCATCCTTTCCAGCTGTGACCCCATTACGTAATTCAAATCAAGATGAAAAATCAAGTAGATCGCTCACAGTTTATTATCACCAACCGTGTGAGATGCAACACAAAGTATCTTGGAGCACCGTCGGTGTATAGTACACATATGCCTTACGCGAGAAGGTGCGTCGGCTACAGTCCACAGCCGGCGTGTCAAGCACACTAGCTCACTCCCCAAATATCATTTCACTGTTCATTCATCGCCGGTGAAAGATGGGGACGTGGACCCGCGTCATGAGGGCAACTTCGGTGGCCCACTCTGGCGAGAGCGCGACCGCAGCCGCCAGGCGCGGGCTAACAAGCTTCGTGAGGGCGGCCGCAGTCTGCGTCCGGCGGCCAAGACAGCCCAAACGGGCGTTGTTGCTTCTCAGGCGGCGGCAGCCGCATCTTCCTCAGGGATAGCAACTGGCGAGAGTGGCACATTAGCTGTCCGTTCTGCAGCGGCAGCCTTAGCCCTGATGGAGGCCGCCCACTACCATGTCGAGGCCGTCCATGCCCAGCTCATGGCGGTCACCGCATAAATTGAACGAAGCTTCTCCGACAACGGTCGGCAACCCACGGCCAAAGAGTTGGCAATCGCCGAGAGAGTTCGAGCAGCCATCCGTTCCTGCTCGGCATACCTTGCCACGACGGAGCCCGTCGAGCCCAGATCGCGGCCGCCCACGCCCAGCTCGTGGCGGCCTATTCCAAAGATATGGCGGACGCGGATGTCGAGATGCTTGCCGAGTGTGGTGCAATTGATGCCATGGAGCCCCTTCCCCAGGAGATCGTCGGGCGCGAGCTGGACATGGAGGCGGCGGCGGAGATCGACAAGCACCAGCCATAGTAGTTCTCGTTGTTTTGTTTAATTAAGACCGCCAGTCTTTAATTTTTTAGAGTAATGTTTAGGTCAGCTAGCTCTGTTTAATTGCTAAACTTGCTCGATTAAGAAGTGTGGGTGTGTTGTAGTCTCCTTTGTGTACCCAATGCAATGACGTAGATGACCACTGTAACCAGGGAAATTCGAACCAAAATGTTTGACGTTCAAACTCATCACACATGGGTTAAGCTATCTGAATCGTTTGTGATGTTCACATATCGTACATAGTTCTGAATAAGGGACTGTGTCTGATGACACTTTGCGCGCCAGTTTTTTCGCTGAAGCGATTCCAAATTTTCGGCTTCCGCGGAAATATCTACCTCCCCGCCCCTCCCCCTTACCAAAAGCCACATTTCTCCTTTTTTCGCCTTCCTTTCCAAGTTGAAACCTTCACTCCTTGTTCGCAGCGCCGCCTCCTCGCTGGCGACCCTCCTCCACGCTGCTCGGTCTCGCCTATCCAGGCAGGTAATCCACACCCGACCCCCCATCCTCCTTCTCCTTCCACATCCCACATGCCCCGACTGCCGGCGAGACACCTTCCACCCAAATCACCGACCCCTCCACCAAATAAGGGCCGCCCTAAGCCATGGTGTGCGTAGTATAGCCAGGATCCCAAGGACCATTTGGCAGCGGAGAAGCAAATCACGGCCGCACGCGCGGATGAGGTCGCGATGGCTGCCATTCGTGTCGACCCCCAGATCTTGGAGGAGCACCTCGCCATCGAGGACACCATCGACGCCTCGCGCACCGCCGACGCGATGCGGTTGGCTGTTTGGTTCAATTCTGCAATGCGATGATCAATTGTAGTGGGTGTATTCTGTTATTGTATACCATGTGAGAAATAAATCGAATTTGGCTGTACTAAATACATGAGAGACAAATACAATTGCTATATTTCCAAGTTGTTAAGCATGCTGGTTTGGTTAACTGTCTGATCTTCTATTAGGAGTATGTTATATTATGCAATGTGGTGCTCATTTAACATTTGGTTCATTCGTTGTGGTGTTTAGTTAACTATTTTGTTTGGTTCAATTCTGCAATGTGATGTTCAATAGTTGTTGGTGCATTCTGTTATTGTATACCATGTGAGGAATAAATTGAATTTGGCTGTAGTAAATACATGAGAAACAAATACAATTGCTATATTTCCAAGTTGTTAAGCATGCTTGGTTTGGTTAACTATCTGATCTTCTATTAGGAGTATGTTATATTGTGCAATGTGGTGCTCAGTTAATGTTTGGTTCATTTGTTGTGGTGTTTAGTTAACAGTTTGGTTCAATTCTGAAATGCGATGTCCAATTGTCGTGGGTAGAATTTTGTATTGTTGTGCATGTTAGGAATAAATCAAATTTGGCTGCACTTAATACATGAGAAACATATACAAGTGCTATATTTTCTAGTTCTTAATCATGCTTGGTTTGGATAAATGGGTTTTCCATGTGGCTTGAATTAATCTGATGAATCTGCAATGTGCTTATTTTTCATCAACATATTTTACTGAAAGCATGCGAACCCTTACTTAACCTGATGACTAACTACCTTATATGTGTTGCAAGGAAACAATGGGAAGCACTGAGGTTTACAATCGAGGTTAGCACGTGCATGGTCCATTGTCTAATAGCACATTATTGTGCAATTGCAGGAACCATTCTAATATTTAGGTTTTTAACAATTTGGTTTTGTCAGAGGTTTTGACCCACTGTTCGACCCTTTTTGCATATGGGGAAATGAGTTGTCCATGAATATCAGTCGAGTCAAGAAACTCAGAAAGATTGTTAGGACAAAGAAATTAGCGACAAAAAACAAGATCTTTGTCTGCACAATGAAGAAGACATCAGTTCACTACATGATGGTACTAACTATTATACCTTGCCTTTTTTATTCCTTTTCCCCATTTCCAATATAGAGAAGATATTTATGCACATCCTTGTTTTCAGGCCTTTCCAAAGCAGTTCACTGATGATTACCTCTCAAACCACCTATATGATCAGGAGGCAAGGAAGGTATTCATACAACACCCACGATTCAATATTAAAGTGTTCCTGAAGAGGACGGACGATGGACGGTCAATCATCAACAGGCACTGGCTTAAAGTTACAAAGACCTTCAACATCAATGAAGGCTCAATATTTGCCTTCTACTTCAGCAGTTTTCCATATGAGATACATCTGTCTATGTACCGTCTATGATGCTAATTTAGAAAGGTTATAGATGTTGCATGTGAAACTTGGTGCTGGTGTAGTTGTGTAATGGGGTAGCTGAGTGCTGAAGCTATATGATGTTGTACTCTGATGTATTTCAATTATGAAAATGAAATATATTGGGTGCTTAATATGAAATGTAAATTAGATTAATAAATGGATTATTAATAATCAGATAGTTAGCCTGCTAATTGGGTTTTTCTATTGCAAACGATTATTGATAAAACACCATGTGCGATGCATTCAATAGCGCACACAGTTTCTAGGAATAAACCGTGTTAGATTAATGAACAATCACACATGACATCCTCTTAAAAACTACTTGCGTTAGGCCCTGATGACCCACAAGTATAGGGGATCAATCATAGTCCTTTCGATAAGTAAGAGTGTCGAACCCAACGAGGAGCAGAAGGAAATGACAAGCAGTTTTCAGTAAGATATTCTCTACAACCATTGAAATTATCGGTAACAGATAGTTTTGTGATAAGGTAATTCGTTATGGGTAACAAGTAACAAAAGTAAACAAGGTGCAGAAATGTGGCCCAATCCTTTTTGTAGCAAAGGACAAGCCTGAACAAACTCTTATATAAAGGAAAGCACTCCCGAGGACACATGGGAATTATCATCAAGCTAGTTTTCATCATGCTCATATGATTCGCGTTCGTTACTTTGATAATTTGATATGTGGGTGGACAGGTGCTTGGGTACTGCCCTTCCTTGGACAAGCATCCCACTTATGATTAACCTCCCTTGCAAGCATCCACAATTATGAAATAAGAATTAAGGTAAACCTAACCATAGCATGAAACATATGGATCCAAATCAGCCCCTTACGAAGCAACACATGAACTAGGGTTTAAGCTTCTGTCACTCTAGCAACCCATCATCTACTTATTACTTCCCAATGCCTTCCCCTAGGCCCAAACAATGGTGAATTTTCATGTAGTCGACGTTCACATAACACCACTAGAGGAAAGACAACATACATCTCATCAAAATATCGAACGGATACCAAATTCACATGACTACTTATAACAAGACTTCTCTCATGTCCTCAGGAACAAACGTAACTACTCACAAATCATATTCATGTTCATAATCAGAGGGGTATTAATGTGCATAAAGGATCTGAACATATAATCTTCCACCGAATAAACCAACTAGCATCAACTAGAAGGAGTAATCAACACTACTAGCAACCCACACGTACCAATCTGAAGTTTTGAGACAAAGATCGGATACAAGAGATGAACTAGGGTTTGAGAGGAGATGGTGCTGGTGAAGATGTTGATGGAGATTGACCCCCTCCCGATGAGAGGATCGATGGTGATGACGATGGTGACGATTTCCCCCTCCCGGAGGGATGTTTCCCCGGCAAAACAGCTCCACCGGAGCCCGAGATTGGTTCCGCCAAGGTTCCGCCTTGAGACGGCGGCGCTTCATCCCGAAAACTTTCTTCTTATTTTTTCCAGGACAAACCATCAGGGGGCTTCCAGGTGGCCCACGAGGCAGGGGGGCGCGCCCGGGGGGTAGGGCGCACCCTCCACCCTCGTGGACAGTGGGTGGCCCCCTCTGGTGCTTTCTTTGTCCAATATTTTTAATATATTCCAAAACTGACTTTCCCGGAGTTTCGGGACTTTTGGAGATGTGCAGAATAGGTCTCTAATATTCGCTCCTTTTCCAGCCCAGAATTCCAGCTGCCGGCATTCTCCCTCTTCATGTAAACCTTATAAAATAAGAGAGAAAAGGCATAAGTATTGTGACATAATGTGTAATAACAGCCCATAATGCAATAAATATCGATATAAAAGCATGATGCAGAATGGACGTATCAGGCCACCTGGCGCAAACGTTTACCACATAAAAACTGTGTGTGATGGACAGCCCTTGACACACAGTTTCTTATAGGCACCGTGTGTGATGCATTCAATAACACAAACGATAAAATTGTTAATACCGTGTGCAATGGAAACACTATCACGAATGATTTAACGGGGAAAATTGTGTGTGATGTACTTGCGAACAGAAATGTTTTCCTTGGAGCGACTGTGTGGGATGTATATACGAATGGAAAGGTTTAGCGGTGACTGCTGTGTGGGATGTACTTACGACCGGAAGTGATTTCGCCTGTATAATTGTATTTTTTAGCACTATTGTACATATTTCTGTATTTGAGTGCTCTTCGGTCGCACACGACCTCATTTTGTCGAGCGTGTGTGCCAGGAGGGCATATCCCTAACGGTTTCTAGGTCGTGTGGGAAGGACCCCCCTATCGCCCACACTCACTAGGCGACGGTTCCAAATGCCGTCGCGGAAAGGGGTTAAAAACTGTTTGTATAGCACCTCGTTGTACTAGTGATTGTGTGTGTGGCGAGGATGGGGGTGCCGGCTTTGAGGACTGAGAGCGGTGTCGAGGATGCAGGCGGAGAGAGAGGATTGTGTGTGTGGCGAGGATGGGGGGTGTGGCCGCTCGGGCGCACCATTAATACAGACCAGTGGGAGAGAGGCGGGCGGCGGTCAAAGGTTGTCTCGCTTCCTGGTGAGAACGATTGCTTAATCTATGAATGAAAATCTATGCTTAATTACTAAACTTTAGTTGCAAAAATTAGATAGTGCTAGTGATTTTTAACTGCATTGAAGAGATACCGTATTCAATCCGAACCGTTTGCGTTGAAGAGATGCACAAATCCCGCGTTGAATAGCTCGCACGCTTCCCGGTGAGCATGTGCATTGGAGCACAGCTTGCACGCCTCTCGGTCAGCCCGCACACCGGACGGCGCTCGCACGCCTCCCGTTCAGTCAAGCAGCTGTCCGCACGGCACCTCCTATAGCTATTAAAACCAAGACACATGGCGTCACATGAGTGGTTAACAAAACGCACATAATTTGAATTATACAAACATGTGAGATATTAAAGTGGCAGCTATTTTTTCAAAATGCCTTTGTTGGCTGTTATTCGGTGCGCCTTCTCTCAAAATGGACACGAAAAATACCACAGCATGCCGGGTGCCATTCCATGATATGTGGCACCCCTGCTCAAAGAAGTCGGAACGCCCCGTATTCCAGCCCAGAGATCGAGGAGAAGTCTTCTGGAATACGGCACTGCTTAGCATAGAACAAATGAGCTCTTTATTACTATCTATATGGGTACAAGGAGATTACATCGGCACGGCGACACTACGCCTGCCACGGTTGCTCCATGCAAGCAACAGAACAACACGAAGCAGCGGAGCATCGACGACGGTGGTGAACTCCACTCCGCATGGACTCTGACAGGAACGCTTATCCTAGCTTGCAAACAAGGAATCCACGGCAAACAAGAAATCAAGTCCGGCATGACCTGCAAGCTGGCATGACACGCCAGGTCAGTACATTGAATGTACTTGCAAGCTCACAGCAATCAAGACAGACAACAACATGGCAATTGCAGGTTAACAAGTATTAACATGATACTATCAGATCAATCTTAGCATGAGCAAGATGAACATAATACAGCAAGAACAATATGAGCATGGCACGAACATATGAACATGATGATACTAACATGCAACATGATGAAGCTATCATGCACCAACTTACTCAGCTCGGGTTACCTCGTAACCATCACATTCATAAGCTTATCCTCACGGACATCACACGATCATCTCAGGATCCAATCAAGCTTGGTATTACAATACCATAGTAATCACTACATGACCACAAGGAGCTTGACTTTTACCCGTGGTTCTCGCATAACACCACAAATATCCAACAACTCGGTATCCTTGATACCACAGTGATCATCTCGCGATCACAATCAACCTCTTTCTCATCATCGAACCAGGGTTGTTATTAAGCACATTATTATTACTGTTGACCCATAGTGTGACCAACTACGAACTAGGCCCATATCCACGGGTTCGGCTATCGATAGATTTAATACACACTCTGCAGAGGTTAGCACACTGTACCCACACCACGGAACCCATGGCCTCGCAATCCCATTCGGGTAGACCAACGGCGTTCCGACAAAACCGATCTACTGCCATGACACTCTCCCGGCCACTCCGACAAAATCCCCTCTGGGCTAAGTCATGGGTGGCCCCGTGCCTACCAAAGGCATCAACGACCACCATCGTGGCAAAACAAACAACGGTCCCAAACGGGGACAAGGATCCTTACAACAACAATGAGCACACAAGGCTTATGCCGTCCTACCTGATCAGGGTAGCGCCCGCGCATAACCTTACCTTGTTGGAGGCACCAGCGAGAGGCATGACATAGACCCAGTTAGGACCTTCCCATAAAAGGCAAATGTGGTTGCACTGGTCAGCTCGAGATGGTGGCACCATGCCTCAGCCAACAGTTGTTCAAGTTCATATAAGTCTGGTTAAACTTGAATGCAATAAGCTGAGTCATATTAAAATAACATGATGCAACTACAGTGCATGAGCATGATATCAACATAATCATGGGGGTGCAACATAAACAACGAGCATAACAACATCATTAAATCATTTATCGAGATGAGCATGGCATACTGAATAGCATGAATATCACAGGTATAACACTACTCATAGCATAACATGACCACTAGCATCAACAATAAATACCAAGCAAGAGCATATCAAGCTTACTACCAAGCAAACATATAACCAGCTAGATGCAAAGGAACATGCATAATCACGGTACTCGGTAGCAGACGATAGTCATGTTTCGACGAACATGACCAACACCAACATGTAATACCACCAAGCATGACATACGACAGAAATACTAGCAACTAGTACATGATAATCAGGTGCATAAAAACATAGCATGAAAGTCAACACAAATCCATAAGCATCACCGAAACAATGATAACCATATCAAAACAAGCAGACATTTATTAAATGTCCAAGTTGAAAACCATGGCTACTGCATGGCCATCATGCAAGTGGGTGTTGTGGCTTGCTTGGGGATGAAGAAACCACCGGGGAGAAGCGCAGAAAGATCACGAAAGGAATCACCAGAAAAGTTTCTCTCCCGAAGGGGGCTGATTAGGGGCAACGGCAAAAAGGTCATTTATAGTATGTCAAACCATAGTGAAAATGATAGGAACATACCAGGTTCGACGAGAAGAAGAAGTAGGCTTTGGATTCACCTCAATCGGAGTTACGAGTGAAAAGTTGTGGCCGTTCACTTTTTAGGCGGGAAAGGGGCTAAACAGTGAACGTTCACAATATAACCACTTCCGCCGACTGAGCTAAAAAAGAGAAAGCGTCTTTCAGAGAATATGTCTTTAGAGCAGCTTAAGCGTATTTCAGCCCGAAACAGAGGGAAAGTGCGCTTACAGAAAGGGAAGGCGTATTCCGCAGAGTACGCCTCCACTTAAGTGACGTGGCAACGCGGGGCTGGGCTCCGTGACGCTTCCAGGCGGGGCCCGCACTCCTCTCTCTCACCTCCCTTGCTCCCTGTCTTCTTCCTCCCGACCACGAGCAGAGCAGGAGCAGGGGAAAGGAAACGGAGGGGCGGCGACCGACGATGTGCAGCTGGCTCCGGCGGGCTCCGGCTGCGGGGAGGCCACCGACGAGATCGGCATGGCCCACCACACTCATCCCCGAGCAGAGAGAGCGCCTGGGAGGGCTAGGGTGACGGCGACGATGGAGAACAGAAGCTCGGCGGCGGCGGTTGATCTTGGGGGCTGCGGCCACAACAGCTCCGGAGAGAAACTGGGGGAAGGGTAGGGTGCGACGGAGTCTGGGTGAGCTTCTAGAGGTGGAAAGATGAGAGGAAGAGCTCCGGTGTGCGCGAATTTAGGAGAAGCCAAGCGGTGGCCATGGCAGTGATGAGCGACAAGGAGAGCTCCTTGAGCTCATTGGGATAGCTAGGCATTGTTCTGGGAGGAGGAGGAGGCTACTGGTGTGCTCGGATGGCCTCGGGGATGCCCATTTATAGGCGGGGCGAGGCGGTTGGGTGAGCACGGCCGCGCGACACATTGCTGGGGCCGTGGACGCGTGGGCATGCGAACTTGCTCGACGGAAGGCGATGGAGGGGAGCAGGGAGCAGGCTCACCGGATAGAGGAAGACAAAGGGCACGGGGAAGAAGTGGACAGAGGAGGAAGACGATGGCCATCTACAGCGCGTCTGTGGGCGCACGGTGACAAGCACCAGCGAGGAGGTTTCCAGAGGGGGAGATGGGTCCAAGGGACGGCGATGACGCGGGGAACACGCTGGACATGCCCGTGCTCGCTGAGACACTAAGCAGAGGAGGGGCCCGAGCAAGAAGACGCTCTGGACGCGGCCAGTGCATGCCAAAACGGTGGTCACCGTGCATGCTGGCATCAAGAAGACTCCAGAGGCAGCCATGAGATATCTGGTGATTAGTCCCTGCATCAGTGAGCCTACGGGAGGTGATAGATCAAGCAGAGGGGCTCTGGGTCGATGGGATTACTCCATTGAAGTTTGCTGTATCAAACTGAATCAGGTACATTGATCAACAGAGAAGAGCTTGGAGCCAAATGAGTTGTCTGGGGTGTTTAGGATAGGAAGGACAAGAATCCTGTGAAGTTTGGACGGAAATGGACCAATATATAACATAGTTGCTTTGCATTGACCAAAATGGTCCAAAATAGAGATTATGATGATGCACTCAAATGAAGAAGCCACTTGAGCTGAAATTTGGCATGGCAGTGTTACCTGGCCATATGAAGGTGCTGTAAACATTAACCAAATGGGTCAACCAAAATGATACTTGCTTCACAAACATCTCCTCTGGACAGAAACTTGCAAAACTTCTAGAGGAATGTTGGCTTGATGAATTGATCCCAAAATTGGTGGGGATAGGTTAAATGGATAGAAGAAGGTCCTGGATTTTTTTAGCAATGATGGAGTAAGATAAAATATACTTGCTTCACTAACTGAAAATTTGGACAGAAACAAAGATTTCAAGGTGAGCTCACATGGATGCATTTCATGAGCTCAATTCTCGACGAGAGCTTTGATTTGATGATATGAAGGACTATGCAAAAATTCAACTCAATTGGATTAACCTAGCTAGTACTTCCTTCACAATGAATTCCCTCAGACAGGAACTTTGAAAAATTGCTCAGGAATATGTACTAGGCAAATGGAGTTGAATTTTGGCATGAGGCAATAATATGGACATGAAAAGGTGTCCAAAAAGTTTGGGGTCAATCAAGCAAAGATAAATTACACTTCCTTCTCAAAAAGCCACTGAGGACAGAATGAGAAAAGGAATATTTGTAAATTATCTTTGATGATGCCAAGGAAGGGTTTTGTCATATTTGAGAAAGATATGACCCAAACAATTTATGAGAATTATTTGGAAATTTTGGGAGTGATGGAAATATAGGTTGCTTCACAACCTAGGGCAGTCAGGGTTATTCCTTTAATAGAAAAAGGAATATTCCCTAGAAAATAATATTGGGGTTGGTCCAAGATGGAAATGGAAAGGTCTTGGGAAGGATTTGAGGATGACAAGCCACTCTGGAAAGAAAGAAGAGGTCATCTTCTTCAATTTCCAGACCACATAGCCATGGAAAAAGAAAACTCAAGCAAAAATCTCATAAAATCAAAAGAAAAAGAAAGGGCCAAAATCAGGCTGTGACGAACCTTCCCCCCTTAAAGAAATCTTGTCCTCGATATTTGGTTGCTCACGGAACAAGTATGAATATACTGACTTAAGGAAACCGTTTCCAACACGGGAATCCTTTTTCCTTTATTGATTGTTCCCCACTTAATTTCATATGACGAGACTGCCTGGCTTTGGGATGGTTTGCTTCACTGTATCCACATCCTGACCGATCTTACCTCACAGGTTCATGCTTATACTGACTCCAATTCTTTTCATATCTGCTGACTTAGCTGAGATTACCATGACTGAAATATATGTCCGTCTCGCAAGTCCGAGACTGAATTCTGATGGATGTGTCATCCAGCACTGACAATCTTTCATGAAGTTGTGAACAAATTTTCCTGGTGGACACCCAATCTTTTTACTTCTTGCATTGGGTTTCTCATCCAACTGTAGGTCCTCCTGGTTCAAAGCAGTGAGGTGGATCATAATTGTTTTTCTGACTGATACTGATTTCTCGCGGAGTTTCTGAATCATTTTGAGTGGCTCCACTGTCTTGAGTATTAGATCCGTACCAAATATGTGACTGTCTCCTATTGTGGCCAGCATAAAAGGCTATGGCCTTATATGATGATATCCGCAATCTTGACTGACGGTGGTGCTGGCAGAAGAAATTTTTATTCATGCCAAGCTATCGTTTGATGATCCTCATAAGTGAGGACACATGCTTCAAGACTGTTATCCACCCTTCTGATTATTCATTCTGTCGGCATATCCATGGGGATAGTAGGTTGTCCGTTGCTTTACCATGGTTGCCGGGGTCAAGTTGTTGAATGGCACCTTGGTCTGGTTCGACAGACTCAGATATTCGATAATGACCAATTTGAGCACATATTGTTGACAGAGTAGGTTGTCTGGATATGGGGTCCTGCATTGTCGGTCTTGCTTCTTCGTTATTGTTCTCTTTGTCTGAATCCTTTGCTGAAAGAGCTTGGTCATATTGCTTCTTCGTGTGACCATCGTTACTGTTGGGTGCAATATTCCGACATGCGTACTTTTATCCTCATCTTCTGACATGGTAATATTGATTAAATGGCCGGTTCATCACCTCTCAAGTTCTGACCGTAGGGAAATGATCATCCGAACCCTTGCAAGAAATCAGCAAATAAATTAGTAGCCACTAGAACGGTCGTTACAACTCAGATCTGGGACATTACTGAAATAACTCAACCACGGCTCAAGATGGCCGAAAATCAGCTCAGAGCATGAGACCGTGTTGATAAAAAGAAAGTGGCGGTACCCTAAGACGGCCAAAAAACTGCTCAAAGCAAAGGGCCACTATCACAAAAAGAAACTCAACAGCTATAAGAGACGGCCGGAAAGCAGCTTAGAACTCGTGACAGTTGTTGAATAGAGAAAATAAAATCGGCATCCACCCCGAAGGGCCAAAAAGAGCTCAGATCACAGGCATGGTGTCGTTACTGGAGAAAGAAGACAAGGTCTCATCAGGATCATATTCCAAGTTCACAGGTACTTGTACTGAGCTCGCTGATGTCGTCAATCTTCATAATCCTTTGTTACACTGCGGTGTATATTGGCTTTCTTATCTTAACAATCCTCACATGGTTGTTAGATCTGCATTCGAGTGACTTGCAATACCTTGGTGATATGCTGACCGCATATATATGTGAGAATATGATTTCTGAGGCTGACTTATGTTATGACTGATTCTTGCTTCCGACCAAACTGTTGCGGATCTGATTATTGGGATGCACTGCCATAAGCTGTCAGTTCACACTGTAATCTTTTACACCAATGCCGTACTGAGGAGGATTGGATGGCTTTTGCTGGAAACCATCGAGAGTATCTTGCTGAGGAAGACTGCGTATCCTGCTTCAGAAGCTTCCCCCCTTAAAGACTTGCTGGGGAAGGACTCGGTACCTTATGCCGGAAGCTTTTGTGGTTGCTTACTGAAGAAGCCTGAGTATTTTGCACGGGAAGTCATCCAGGTATCGTACTGAGGAAGATAGATGAATCTTGCCTTGGAAGCTTCTCTGGTAGCTTGCGAGGGAAGACTGGGTTGCTTACACCGGAAGCTTCTCATTGTGATATGCAGACCGATTACCACATACATATACCATCTTAATATTTTTGTTGTTGATTACTTGCATGAAACGGGGTTTGCTGGACTATCCTCCTTTCTGAGTATTGAATACATGGCACATTCTCGCTTTCTTCCAGGTATATCATGTTTCATAATCATCTCATGGCAGAATCAAACCTTGCATCTGAACCATAACTTTGACTGATAATATACTGTCGATCTTGCACACAATTTATCTCCTTGCTAATTTGATCATTTCTGCTACGATGAGTGCACACTGAGGGAGACTTGATTATCTGTACTGTTGTGAGGAGTGCACATTAATGCAAACTTGATTATCCACATCAAGATCAGATATTCCCCATTTTTGTATAGTCGGCTGAGAATTCCACTCTTTTTAGCTAAGTTTCCAAATATAAAAACACCGTAAATATCTATTTCATGTCATGCAGAATTCAAACCGAATAAACCTATGCATACGAAGGTGAAATATTACAAAGAAAGCACTCATCAGGTAGCATGCATACAAAATCTCTGTGTTGGCAGTACTAAATACTCTCTGTGTTAGCAGTAGTAAAACTCATGCAGTACCAAGTTAACAACTTTGAGTCAGAAAAGCTAGAAGTGTCTCTTAAGAGAGACTAGAACTTAGAATTAAGGCACATATCATATTCTAAACATCATCAGCACCATGGTAGTAACAATTAACAGTAGTAGGACATCAATGGGGCACAATTTAGTTAATTGCAGACGGATGGACAGACAATTACCTTCTCGAGGCAGGGGCGAGCGTCCTTGAAGTCGAGGAAGATGAGCGTGAGGGCGGCGCTAATGGCACTCCAGGACATGTTGAGGCCGAGCAGCCGCGCCACAAGCATGCCCAAGGTGATGGTGTACATGCTGAAGGTGATTTTCTCCCCAGATTCAGTGCATGGAACAGCTCCCTTCCGTTCCCAACAGCAGCAAGGTACTGGTGCTACTATCGTGCAAAGAAAAATCTTGTAAGCATGATAGAAGGTTGGGATGGCAGGAAGTGAAAATCCTGTCTAACAACTTGAGAAGAGCACTAGTTACAAGCATGATAGAAGGTTGGGTGAAGAATATATGAAACTAAACCAATCAATTCAATTCAAAGGGTGTATCTTGTGTAAATGATGCTAGCAATCTCAGTTTCATGCATATATATATAGCAGAAATTTTATTAGATAATCCTAACTCCATACTTAACAGATATTCATTCCTCAAAATACTCAACAGAGAGTATTCCCTGGCACAAGCAGCAAGATGAGCGGGGTTTGCGCGAGATCCAGCGAGGTGCAGGGCTGCTCGTTGGGTAACTAGTACCTGGATGTATGGAGTGAGGAGGGAGAGCTGCAGCATACTAATCTTGGGCGTGAAGAGTGGAAACTACCATATATTGCCCAAGAATTGAACCCAGCTTTGACATGCATGCTGCAATTCAACTCCATTGGTTGTCATAGAGATAAGATGAAAATCGACATTGTTTTGTTTGCCACTTATTGATGAAGCTACTAATCAGGATTAAATGCAGACAGTAGTAGTAGTAGTAGTAGTAGTAGTAGCATAGCAGTATATATATTAATTTGACTAAACTGAACCAACACCACAAGTCTGCATACAATGAAGTTACTAGGTAGGGATCATATAACATGAGGCAGATGGATGATTAGCAAACATGCTGGGTGGCCAAGAAAAGAACAGCATATAAAATACTCCTACTACTGTAGTAGTTAAGATGATGAGACAAAGGACAGCAGCATGCAGAGTTCCTGATGCACTGGAGTGGCCCAACTCGGCTGCACCACACTGAGGCACTGTTGTTCCATCGAGCTCGACCATGTGCAGGCTTCATCATCACCGTGGAGGTCCCGGTGGTCGTTCCTGGTCCATGGAGTGTGAATCTTATTATTTCATTTCAGAGCGTTAAAAACAAATGGCATGTATATGGATCACTGTGAACAAGCAAACTTCGCTAATAAATATGAACAAGGCCTACTATAGCATAGCAGGTAAGGAGTTAGATTCACTCAAGTATTGGTGACTAATAGACCTATTATTTCATTTCAGAGAAAGCCTGAAACACAAATGGCATGCATATAGATACCAAGGACAAGCAAACTTAGCTAATAAATATGAACAAGGTCTACTATAGCATAGCAGGCAAGTATTTGGTGACAAATAGACCTATATTAAGAGTAAACAGAACTAGCTCGGAAAACAACTCTATATTAAGAGTATCATGTGTGAATGTGATACAGTAAAAAATTGCATGCTATGTACATCAAGTTAAAAGGCACAAGTTATACAGTAGCCTAAAGCAGAGCAAGTGTACAACAAGTTGATAAAAGAATGCCCAGTCATGGCATTTGATTTCACAAGAGAAGAATGTGTAAGGTGCAATGTTGTGTACACTTTGTAATTCTATAATAATTTGTAGTGCACTATGGCTGGAAGCCAGAGTACACTTGAACCTACGAACTATGCAACAAGCCTGAAACTCCAACAACAAGAAGCAGAGTTGAGTTCCTAGCCATCAGACAAGACTGGAACTCCCAGCATTTGCCTCTCAAATTTTTATATAAAGTGAAAATTCCCAGCAGGGTAGATAGACGTATGCTATTGTTTAGAATTGCATGATAAATTGCGAGAAGTCTTCGAATACAGAGTCTTATGCAAAGTTATTACAATCAGTATGATGTTGTCAAGGTCATCCAAGTACTTGCCCTTTTAGATGCATATATAGCTATATGTAGGAGAATAATAGAGTACTAGCCGCACCTGCTAGATGTATTTCAGAATGAGAGGTCAAAAATAGGTAAAAATACTGATGCAAGCTATGCTCTACAACAAGTGCAGAGCAGCTACACAAGAAAAATACAAGCCCACTGATACTAGTTGTGCACTTGTTTCTTTCATTCACCACTGATCTGATTTGTAGTGAAAGCGAAAGTGCGACCAAAAGAGGTTAAAAAATGTTATTAGTTGTAAGAGGATAGAGATGCCACTGGATCTCAGAACAATATCAGATCAGGTTGTTGAAGACGTTGATGACGATGTTGTCGTTGGTGACGGCGTCGATCTGCGGCCCCGGGAACTGCATGTTGATCAGGATCCCCTGCACCGCCGCCAGCATCAGCCCAAGAACAGAGCAAGGAAGAGTGCAATGCATGCGCGTGCTGCCGAGCGTCGTGCGTAGAGGTCTTGAAGTGGAGGAAGGATTCATACCATAGCACCGACTGCCGTCAAGGTCTTGAAGGCTGCGGTGGGTTTCCTTGGCCGGGCTTCATCCCGTCTCTTGTCGCTGTTCCTCCTGTCCTACCTGCAGAGACAGAGACGGGGGTGAGAGGGAGGGGGAGATTGATCCACCTGTAGTACTAGGATTACACAGCAACTAGTAGCAGAACTAGCAAGAAATAACCAAATTGAGTGTACACCAATATCATATGAATCTGCAACACAATCGAGCAACAGATTGGTAGAAGAACAGCTGCTGCATAAACCGTGAACTACAGGTGGAGAAATAACCCTTTTCATGAGTATACTAAGCACTAATATGGGTTACAGCTAGTTGACAACTGACACCGTGTAGACCATGATGTGAGTATACTAAGCACTCATATGAGTATTACCAAGGACTTCCATGACATTATTACCTCAAAGACATACTGGAAAATTAAAACTGCACTGTTTATGCCTCTGATCACATAAAAGCAGCTACCTCCCTTAACAAATTCACATCACTGTCAGTTTTGTGATATTGTTGCATAAATAGCTCTAAGATCAAGTTAATAAATCTATTTAGAATGTAGTGTGTGCAACAAGAAACTTGATTGAGAAACCATGCTCTGTCTAGGCATAATACTCCTGACTGAGGTAGAAAAAACGTTGGTCTTCTAAGTTGACTTCAACGCCAACCAGATACAGTAGTACGTACGCGTACAGACTAGTCAATGTAAGCATGCTGCACTCCTATCTATATCTAGTAGCTGAATTAGTACACGCATAGACTAATCCTGCCTGTCTAGTAGCTCAAGTGACATCTCAATCGTCCTATTTGGATATAAACTTCAGCTCAAACAGGGACGTCTCTTTGGTATAAGCTGGAGAAGTCTATGCCGTAAGAGATGACGAGAACCGAACTGTTGTAACTCTCATAGTTAACAGAATTTCATAGCTAACCTCTGCAACCGGGAATATCTTGAACAGTATGTATCCCTTCCTGATACAGGCCAATCAGTGGTTTCTCTGGTGTTCCGCGTACCGCTAGCTTTGCCCGGCAACGCCATTCTCACTAAAAACAAGGTTCCCACATTCAGACTTAGCGACAAAGAAAATCCACCAACTAATCACATCAATTGCTTATGCACCTAAAACATTTACTAGGAAGTGGGAACATTTTGAACCTAAAATTCTTCTCCGTTACTGGATCAGGTGACCAGAAGCTATGCAAACTAACTTAGCGGAAACCAAATAGACACATCATCCCACACATTTCCTGTTAGAGATTCATGGGAGCTGTACTCACCAGCCTACCCCTGCTGAAGGTGAAGTCCTCGATTCCATGGCCACTGAAGAAATCCGCCACCTCCTGCAGCACCGGCGGCTTGTCCAGGTCAAACTCGTGCGTGCATCCGGAACACCTACGAACCACGCAGAAGAAGAGTCAGCTCACACGCACGCACGTACCAAAGTGGTACACAGTATCTTGTCGAATCGAAGGAATCGAAGCGGCGAGAACCGAACTGTTGGAGAGACGAGATCGACGGATCACTCATGTGGCGGAGGTCGGCCCTGAGGGGCGCCGCGGCCTCCGGGGACAACGAGGCCGCCCTCGTCACTGCGGAGGCAGTCACTCGCGAGGGCGGCCAGCAGGCTTGGCCTGGACGTGCTTGACCTTGGAGAGGATCTCCCGCGGCCGCCATCGCTGATGCTGCTGCTGGATCCGAGCTTCGGGGATTGGGGATCGGGGAGACGAAACCCTAGCTGCAGCGGAGGAGGAAGAAGAGCTGGGAGCGGGAGCGAGGTTCGGGTGCAGCGCGAGGGAAGGGGGGCGCCGCCGGTGACAGAAAGGAAGGAGGGCGCCGCCGGTGCCAGCGCGAGGGAAGGAGGGCGCGATGCGAGGGGTGAGGGAGAGGCCGATCTAGATCGGGGACAGAGAGAGGGAGGCAGCGGGCGGGAGGAAGGGAGGAGAGGTGAGAGAGAGGTAGGGTTTGGTGCGGTGGTTTTTTTCTCTTTTCTTTGCATGGACGGATGGGTGGACGTTGGATTGCTAGCAATGGATGGTAGGATGTCTGCCATCTCATCGATCCGTGCCACAAACGGTTCCACCAATCACAATGTAGTACACACTTTGACGATTTTATAACCATCTAAATTGGTTGTAATCGATTAAATAATATGCTAAATCATGTCACCTATTTTATAACATCATAGAATTAGAAAAAAAATAAGAACAATAGCATCGTGTCACAAGTGGGACTTGTTTTTCAGAAAAATAACAAACCTGGAATAATACAAATATCTTTAAAAATTGATCTCAAAAATGAGTTTTATTTCCAAAAAAACATTTTCAACCTTTGGAGTGCCGAAAATGGTATGTTTTTTTGAAGCACCTACCAATATTTTTTGCAAAATGGAACCCCTCTATTTTTCAATAATATTAGATCATATTTTAGGTACAGTTGACCAAATGCTTGTGTCTCAATAGTTGTCTATCCACCTCTCGTCAATAATTGAGGAGGTTTTTCAAGTGCCCATTTTCCATTTTTTGAGTGCCCAAAAGGAGGGTTTTTTGTGAAGAACCTACCAAATAATTGTTGCAAAATTGGACCAAATCATTTTTCTAAACTACTAGGCCATATTTAATGCACAATTGACCAAATGGTTGGTGTAAAAAGTTTTGATCCACCTCTCGTGAAAAAGACAAATTTTCGCCGATTCAGTTGGAAGCGGGTCAAATTTGAACTGTAGCTGCCTTATAGTTTGCTCTTTATTTTGTCCAAAAATCATTTCTAGGTACATAAGTATCTATTTAATCAGGGAAACACCAAAAAATTCCAAGATTCAACCACTAGCTAGGAACGGTCATTCCCGCCGTTTTGACCGCATTTTGAAAGGGGCTTAAAAAATTCAAACAAATCAAAAAATTGGGAAACCTTCGCATTGTGTCATTATATGTGGCCAAGTTCTTAGGAAAAATAGCAAACTTGTAATACGACAATTATTTTAAAAAAGTGTTCTCGGAACCGAGCTATCACGTGTGGAGATCAATGGCTTACAAGCCAAATGATCAATCTTATGGCCACATTCATGGCATAGTTTGTTCAAATGATCTCATATTGTGCACAAGGGTGCATATTGGAATGGCAAACAATGTTGCCTAAGGAAGTTTTCATTTACTTTGGACGAAAAAACTATTTTCCATTTTTCGAATGCCCAAAAGGAGGTTTTTTTGTGAAGGACCTCCCAAATAATTGTTGCAAAATTGGACCAAATCATTTTTCTAAACTACTAGGCCATATTTAATGCACAATTGACCAAATGGTTGGGTGTAAAAAGTTTTGATCCACCTCTCGTGAAAAAGACAAATTTTCGCCGATTTAGTTGGAAGCGGGTCAAATTTGAACTGTAGCTGCCTTATAGTTTGCTCTTTATTTTTTCCAAAAATCATTTCTAGGTACATAAGTATCTATTTAATCAGAGAAACACCAAAAAAATTCCAAGATTCAACCACTAGCTAGGAACGGTCATTCCCGCCATTTTGACCGCATTTTGAAACAGGCATAAAAATTCAAAAAAAATCAAAAAATAGGGAAACCTTCGCATTGTGTCATTATATGTGGCCAAGTTCCCAGGAAAAATAACAATCTTGTAATACGGCAATTATTTTAAAAAAGTGTTATCGGAAACAAGCTATCACGTGTGGAGATCAATGGCTTTCAAGCCAAATGATCAATCTTATGACCACATTCATGGCATAGTTTGTTCAAGTGATCTCATATTGTGCACAAGGGTGCATATTGGAATGGCAAACAATGTTACATAAGGAAGTTTTCATTTTCTTTGGACGAAAAAACCATTTTCCATTTTTCGAGTGCCCAAAAGGAGGTTTTTCGTGAAGGACCTCCCAAATAATTGTTGAAAAATTGGACCAAATCATTTTCATAAAATACTAGGCCATATTTAATGCACAATTGACCAAATGGTTGCGTGTAAAAAGTTTTGATCCACCTCTCGTGAAAAAGACAAATTTCCGCCGATTTAGTTGGAAGCGGGCCAAATTTGAACTGTAGCTGCCTTGTACTTTGCTCTTTATTTTTTCCAAAAATCATTTCTAGGTACATCAGTATCTATTTAATCAGAGAAACACCAAAAAAAATTCCAAGTTCAAACACAAGCTAGGAACGGTCATTCCCTCCGTTTTGACCGCATTTTGAAACGGGCATAAAAAATTCAAAAAAAATCAAAAAATTGGGAAACCTTCGCATTGTGTCATTATATGTGGCCAAGTTCCCAAGAAAAATAACAAACTTGTAATACGACAATTATTTTAAAAAAGTGTTCTCAAAAACAAGCTATCACGTGTGGAGATCAATGGCTTTCCCCAAATGATCAATCTTATGGCCACATTCATGGCATAGTTTGTTCAAATAATGTCATATGGTGCACAAGGGTGCATATTGGAATGGTAAACAATGTTGCCTAAGGAAGTTTCCATTTTCTTTGGACGAAAAAACCATTTTCCATTTTTCGAGTGCCCAAAAGGAGGTTTTTTTTGTGAAGGACCTCCCAAATAATTGTTGCAAAATTGGACCAAATCATTTTTCTAAAATACTAGGCCATATTTAATGCACAATTGACCAAATGGTTGGGTGCAAAAAGTTTTGATCCACCTCTCATAAAAAACAAATTTCCACCGATTCAGCTGGAAGCGGGTCAAATTTTGAATTGTAGCTGCCTTGTACATTGCTCTTTATTTTTTCCAAAAATCATTTCTAGGTACCTAAGTATCTATTTAATCAGAGAAACACCAAAAAAATTCCAAGATTCAACCACTAGCTACGAACGGTCATTCCCGCCGTTTTGACCGCATTTTGAAACGGGCATAAAAAATTCAAAAAAAATCAAAAAAATTGGGAAACCTGCGCATTGTGTCATTATATGTGGCCAAGTTCCCAAGAAAAATAACGAACTTGTAATACGGAAATTATTTTAGAAAAAGTGTTCTCAGAAACGAGCTATCACATGTGGAGATCAATGGCTTTCAAGCCAAATGATCAATCTTATGGCCACATTCATGGCATAGTTTGTTCAAATGATCTCATATGGTGCACAAACGTGCATACTGGAAAGGCAAACAATGTTGCCTAAGGAAGTTCATTTTTCTTTGGACGAAAAACCATTTTCCATTTTTCGAGTGCCCAAAAGGAGGTTGTTTTGTGAAGGACCTCCCAAATAATTGTTGCAAAATTGGGCCAAATCATTTTTCTAAAATACTAGGCCATATTTAATGCACAATTGACCAAATGGTTGGGTGTAAAAAGTTTTGATCCACCTCTCGTCAAAAAGACAAATTTCCACCGATTCAGTTGAAAGCGGGTCAAATTTTGAACTGTAGCTGCCTTGTACTTTGCTCTTTATTTTTTCAAAAATCATTTCTAGGTACATAAGTATCTATTTAATCAGAGAAACACCAAAAAGATTCCAAAATTCAACCACTAGCTAGGAACGGTCATTCCCGTCGTTTTTACCACATTTTGAAACGGGCATAAAAAATTCAAAAAAAAATCAAAAAATTGGGAAACCTTCGCAGTGTGTCATTATATGTGGCCAAGTTCCCAGGAAAAATAACAAACTTGTAATACGTCAATTATTCTTAAAAAGTGTTCTCAGAAACGACCTATCACGTGTGGAGATCAATGGCTTTCAAGCCAAATGATCAATCTTATGGCCACATTCATGGCATAGTTTGTTCAAATGATCTCATATGGTGCACAAGGGTGCATATTGGAATGGCAAACAATATTGCCTAAGGAAGTTTTCATTTTCTTTGGACGAAAAAACCAATTTCCTTTTTTCGAGTGCCCAAAAGGAAGTTTTTTGTGAAGGACCTCCCAAATAATTGTTGCAAAATTGGACCAAATCATTTTTCTAAAATACTAGGCCATATTTAATGCACAATTGATCAAATGGTTGGGTGTAAAAAGTTTTGATCCACCTCTCGTGAAAAAGACAAATTTCTGCCGATTCAGTTGGAAGCGGGTCAAATTTGAACTGTAGCTGCCTTGTACTTTGCTCTTTATTTTTGCCAAAAATCATTTCTAGGTACATAAGTATCTATGTAATCAGAGAAACAACAAAAATTTTCCAAGATTCAACCACTAGCTAGGAACGGTCATTCCCTCCGTTTTGACCGCATTTTGAAACGGGCATAAAAAATTCAAAAAAAAAACAAAAAATAGGGAAACCTTCGCATTGTGTCATTATATGTGGCCAAGTTCCCAGGAAAAATAAAAAACTTGTAATACGGCAATTATTTTAAAAAAGTGTTCTCAGAAACGAGCTATCACGTGTGGAGATCAATGGCTTTCAACCCAAATGATCAATCTTATGGCCACATTCATGGCATAGTTTGTTCAAATGATGTCATATGGTGCAAAAGGGTGCATATTGGAATGGCAAACAATGTTGCCTAAGGAAGTTTTCATTTTCTTTGGACGAAAAAACCATTTTCGATTTTTCGAGTGCCCAAAAGGAGGTTTTTTTGTGAAGGACCTCCCAAATAATTGTTGCAAAATTGGACCAAATAATTTTTTAAAATACTAGGCCATATTTAATGCACAATTGACCAAATGGTTGGGTGTAAAAAGTTTTGATCCACCTCTCGTGAAAAAGATAAATTTCCGCCGATTCAGCTGGAAGCGGGTCAAATTTGAACTCTAGCTGCCTTGTAATTTGTTCTTTATTTTTTCCAAAAATCATTTCTAGGTACATAAGTATCTATTTAATCAGAGAAACAACAAAAAAATTCCAAGATTCAACCACTAGCTAGGAACAGTCATTCCCTCCGTTTTGAACGCATTTTGAAACGGGCATAAAAAATTCAAAAAAAAATTGAACAATAGGGAAACCTTCGCATTGTGTCATTATATGTGGCCAAGTTCCCAGGAAAAATAAAAAATTGTAATACGGCAATTATTTTAAAAAAGTGTTCTCAGAAACGAGCTATCACGTGTGGAGATCAATGGCTTTCAACCCAAATGATCAATCTTATGGCCACATTCATGGCATAGTTTGTTCAAATGATGTCATATGGTGCACAAGGGTGCATATTGGAATGGCAAACAATGTTGCCTAAGGAAGTTTTCATTTTCTTTGGACGAAAAAACCATTTTCCATTTTTCGAGTGCCCAAAAGGAGGTTTTTTTGTGAAGGACCTCCCAAATAATTGTTGCAAAATTGGACCAAATCATTTTTCTAAAATACTAGGCCATATTTAACGCACAATTGACCAAATGGTTGGGTGTAAAAAGTTTTGATCCACCTCTCGTGAAAAAGATAAATTTCCGCCGATTCAACTAGAAGCGGGTCAAATTTGAACTGTAGCTGCCTTGTACTTTGCTCTTTATTTTTTCCAAAAATCATTTCTAGGTACATAAGTATCTATTTAATCAGAGAAACAACAAAAAAAATTTCCAAGATTCAACCACTAGCTAGGAACGGTCATTCCCTCCGTTTTGACCGCATTTTGAAACGGGCATAAAAAATTCAAAAAAACATCAAACAATAGGGAAACCTTCGCATTGTATCATTATATGTGGCCAAGTTCCCAGGATAAATAAAAAACTTGTAATACGGCAATTATTTTAAAAAAAGTGTTCTCAGAAACGAGCTATCACGTGTGGAGATCAATGGCTTTCAACCCAAATGATCAATCTTATGGCCACATTCATGGCATAGTTTGTTCAAATGATGTCATATGGTGCTCAAGGGTGCATATTGGAATGGCAAACAATGTTGCCTAAGGAAGTTTTCATTTTCTTTGGACGAAATAACCATTTTCCATTTTTCGAGTACCCAAAAGGAGGTTTTATTGTGAAGGACCTCCCAAATAATTGTTGCAAAATTGGACCAAATCATTTTTCTAAAATACTAGGCCATATTTAATGCACAATTGACCAAATGGTTGGGTGTAAAAAGTTTTGATCCACCTCTCGTGAAAAAGACAAATTTCCACCGATTCAGGTGGAAGCGGGTCAAATTTTGAATTGTAGCTGCCTTGTACTTTGCTCTTTATTTTTTCCAAAAATCATTTCTAGGTACATAAGTATCTATTTAATCAGAGAAACACCAAAATAATTCCAAGATTCAACAACTAGCTAGGAACGGTCATTCCCGCCGTTTTGACCGCATTTTGAAACGGGCATAAAAATTCAAAAAAATCAAAAAATTGGGAAACCTTCGCATTGTGTCATTATATGTGGCCAAGTTCCCAGGAAAAATAACAAACTTGTAATACGGCAATTATTTTTAAAAAAAGTGTTCTTAGAAATGAGCTATCACGTGTGGAGATCAATGGCTTTCAAGCCAAATGATCAATCTTATGGCCACATTCATGGCATAGTTTGTTCAAATGATCTCATATGGTGCACAAGGGTGCATATTGGAATGGCAAACAATATTGCCTAAGGAAGTTTTCATTTTCTTGGGACGAAAAAACCATTTTCCATTTTTCGAGTGCCCAAAAGGAGGTTTTTTTGTGAAGGACCTCCCAAATAATTGTTGCAAAATTGGACCAAATCATTTTTCTAAAATACTAGGCCATATTTAATGCACAATTGACTAAATGGTTGTGTGTAAAAAGTTTTGATCCACCTCTCGTGAAAAAGACAAATTTCCGCCGATTCAGTTGGAAGCGGGTCAAATTTGAACCGTAGCTGCCTTGTACTTTGCTCTTTATTTTTTCCAAAAATCATTTCTAGGTACATAAGTATCTATTTAATCAGAGAAACACCAAAAAAATTCCAAGATTCAACCACTAGCTAGGAACGGTCATTCCCGCCGTTTTGATCGCATTTTGAAACGGGCATAAAAAATTCAAAGAAATCAAAAAATTGGGAAACCTTCGCATTGTGTCATTATATGTGGCCAAGTTCCTAGGAAAAATAACAAACTTGTAATACGGCAATTATTTTAAAAAAGTGTTCTCAGAAACGAGCCATCACGTGTGGAGATCAATGGCTTACAAGCCAAATGATCAATCTTATGGCCACATTCATGGCATAGTTTGTTCAAATGATCTCATATGGTGCACAAGGGTGCATATTGGAATGGAAAACAATGTTGCCTAAGGAAGTTTTCATTTTCTTTGGGCGAAAAAACTATTTTCCATTTTTTGAGTGCTCAAAAGGAGGGTTTTTTGTGAAGGACCTCCCAAATAATTGTTGCAAAATTGGACCAAATCATTTTTCGAAAATACTAGGCCATATTTAATGCACAATTGACCAAATGGTTGGGTATAAAAAGTTTTGATCCACCTCTCGTGAAAAAGACAAATTTCCACCGATTCAGTTGGAAGTGGGTCAAATTTGAACTGTAGCTGCCTCGTACTTTGCTCTTTATTTTTTCCAGAAATCATTTCTAGGTACATAAGTATCTATTTAATCAGAGAAGCCCAAAAAAATTCCAAGATTCAACCACTAGCTAGGAACGGTCATTCCCGTCGTTGTTACCGCATTTTGAAACGGGCATAAAAAATTCAAAAAAATCAAAAAATTGGGAAACCTTCGCATTGTGTCATTATATGTGGCCAAGTTCCCAGGAAAAATAACAAACTTGTAATACGGCAATTATTTTAAAAAAGTGTTCTCAGAAACGAGCTATCACGTGTGGAGATCAATGGCTTTCAAGCCAAATGATCAATCTTATGGCCACATTCATGGCATAGTTTGTTCAAATGATCACATATGGTGCACAAGGGTGCATATTGGAATGGCAAACAATATTGCCTAAGGAAGTTTTCATTTTCTTTGGACGAAAAACCCATTTTCCATTTTTCGAGTGCCCAAAAGGAGATTTTTTTGTGAAGGACCTCCCAAATAATTATTGCAAAATTGGACCAAATCATTTTCTAAAATACTAGGCCACATTTAATGCACAATTGACCAAATGGTTGGGTGTAAAAAGTTTTGATCCACCTCTCGTAAAAAAGACAAATTTCCACCGATTCAGTTGGAAGCGGGTCAAATTTGAACTGTAGCTGCCTTGTAGTTTGCTCTTTATTTTTTCCAAAAATCATTTCTAGGTACATAAGTATCTATTTAATTAGAGAAACACCAAAAAAATTCCAAGATTCAACCACTAGCTAGGAACGGTCATTCCCGCTGTTTTGACCGCATTTTGAAACGGGCATAAAAAATTCAAAAAAAATCAAAAAAATTGGGAACCTTGGCATTGTGTCATTATATGTGGCCAAGTTCCTAGGAAAAATAACAAACTTGTAATACGGCAATTATTTTAAAAAAGTGTTCTCAGAAACGAGCTATCACGTGTGGAGATCAATGGCTTTCAGGCCAAATGATCAATCTTATGGCCACATTCATGGCATAGTTTGTTCAAATGATCTCATATTGTGCACAAGGGTGCATATTGGAATGACAAACAATGTGGCCTAAGGAAGTTTCATTTTCTTTGGACGAAAAAACCATTTTCCATTTTTCGAGTGCCCAAAAGGAGGTTTTTTGTGAAGGACCTCCCAAATAATTGTTGCAAAATTGTACCAAATCAATTTTCTAAAATACTAGGACATATTTAATGCGCAATTGACAAAATGGTTGGGCGTAAAAAGTTTTGATCCACCTCTCGTGAAAAAGACAAATTTCCGCCGATTCAGTTGGAAGCGGGTCAAATTTGAACTACAACTGCCTCATAGTTTGCTATTTATTTTTTCCAAAAATCATTTCTAGTTACATAAGTACCTATTTAATCATAAATACATGGTTTGGTGGCGATACATCGAGGTTTGGGTGGTGGCCGAGGCCCGCAACTCTAGAGCGCGTAAACTGGCATGCCCGCCGCGTGGTCACCACGTGACCGTGGCGTTGCCCTGTGTTCTGGGAAGCCTAGGCATGTCTAGTGGGTTGGGCACTCCCCAGGTACGTCCTAGGAAGAAAATTACAACATAAGATTCTCACGAGGAGACCGATCGATGCTCAAACATGAATTAGCAGCCAAGTGTTTGATTAGCGGTACGGGAAATGTACATGGCTAATGGGCGTGAGTTTTGGCTCAGGATGATCAGTTACTAAGTACACCGTCTTCACAAATTTTCAGCTCAAAAGGAGGAGCCTAGGTGGTACTTGCTTTGCAAAGTACCACACTGGACATAAATACGAATGTTGAAGTTGTGCTCAAAATAATGAATGGATTGAGGTGGCATTTGGTGGAGGATGGTTATTTGGGCATAGGAAAGCACCGTAGAAGATGGATACTATTTGGACATGCCAAAGTGGTACTTCCTTCACAAAGTGTTGTTCTGAACAGAATAGGAAAATGAATATTGTTGAATTATTTTTGAACTAGGCAAGGAAGGTTTTTACATATTTGACGAAGATATGACCCAAAGAATTTATGAGATTTTTTTGGGAATTTTGGGATTGACAGAAATATAGGTTGCTTCACAACCTGGGGCAAAAATTGCCACATGGACATGACACATAGGCAAAACTGATGAGGTGGCGCCTAGTCATAGCAACCCACCACAATTTACAAGGTTATGACCATCTATATTGGTCGTGATCAGCTAGAAATAAGGCAGCGGACCAGTGCTATCTGCTTTATGACCATTTCGTGTAAGGAAATTACGACCTTTCTGACCAAAATGGTCGTTATAGTTTAGGGTTTGGAGCCCCCCGAACAGCTTTTGACCAATTGGTCTGAAATGGTCATAGATCTATGACCAATCCTTCCAAGGTCACTGACAGAAGGTCACTAGTTGACATATTTCTTGTAGTGATATCGTTTTTAAGAGAGATGATCTTAGCGGAAGGAAAATACTTAGAGATAAAAGCATCTTTGCACTTATTCCATGAATCAATACTATTTTTAGGCAAAGAAGAGAACCAAGTTTTAGCACGATCTCTAAGCGAAAACGGAAATAGCTTCAATTTAACAATATCATTATCCACATCTTTCTTCTTTTGCATATCACACAAATCAACGAAGTTGTTTAGATGGGTAGCGGCATCTTCACTAGGAAGGCCAGAAAACTGATCTTTCATAACAAGATTCAACAAAGTGGTATTGATTTCACAAGATTCCGCATCGGTAGTAGGAGCAATCAGAGTGCTAAGAAAATCATTATTGTTGGTATTGGAAAAGTCACACAATTTAGTATTGTCTTGAGCCATCATGACAAATAATCAATCCAACACACAAGCAAACAAGAAGCAAGCGAAAAGAGGCGAATGAAAGAGGGCGAATAAAACGGCAAAGGTGAAGTGGGGGAGAGGAAAACGAGAGGCAAATGGCAAATAATGTAATGCGAGGGAGAAGAGTTTGTGATGGGTACTTGGTAGGTCTCGACTTGAGCGTAGATCTCCCCGGCAACTGCGCTAGAAATCCTTCTTGCTACCTCTTTAGCATGCGTTGGTTTTCCCTTGAAGAGGAAAGGGTGATGCAGCAAAGTAGCGTAAGTATTTCCCTCAGTTTTTGAGAACCAAGGTATCAATCCAGTAGGAGACTACACGCAAGTCGCTAGTACCTGCACAAACAATCAAGAACCTTGCAACCAACGCAATAAAGGGGTTGTCAATCCCTTCATGGCCACTTGCAAAAGTGAGATCTGATAAAGAAAATAAGATTAATTTTTTTGGTATTTTGTTATATAGATTGGAAAATAAAGATTGCAAAATAAATAGTGAACTAGAATTATAGATCGGAAACTTAAATGATGTAAAGTAGACCCGGAGGCCATAGGTTTCACTAGTGGCTTCTCTCAAGATAGCATTTATTATGGTGGGTGAACAAATTACTGCCGAGCAACTAATAGAAAAGCGCATAGTTATGATGATATCTAAGGCAATGATCATGACTATAGGCATCACGTCCGTGTCAACTAGACCGAAACGATTCTGCATCTACTACTATTACTCCACACATCGACCGCTATCCAGCATGCATCTAGAGTATTAAGTTCATAAGAACTGAGTAACGCATTAGGCAAGATGACATGATGTAGAGGGATAAACTCAAGCAATATGATATAAACCCCATCTTTTTATCCTCGATGGCAATAATACAATACGTGTCGGTTCCCTTTCTGTCACTGGGATCGAGCACCGCAAGATTGAACCCAAAGTTAAGCACTTCTCCCATTGCAAGAAAGATCAATCTAGTAGGCCAAACTAAACAAATAATTCGAAGGACTTGCAAAGATATCAAATCATGCATATAAGAATTCAGAGAAGAACCAAATAATATTCATAGATAATAAAGTTCATAAACCCACAATTCATCGGATCTCGGCAAACACACCGCAAAAGAGTATTACATCGAATAGATCTCCAAGAACATCGCGGAGAACTTTGTATTGAGAACTAAAGAGAGAGAGAATAAGCCATCTAGCTAATAACTATGGACCCGAAGGTCGGTGGTAAACTACTCACACATCATCGGAGAGGCTATGGTGTTGATGTAGAAGCCCTCCGTGATCGAATCCCCCTCCGGCAGATCGCTGGAAAAGGACCTAGATGGGATCTCACGGGTACAAAAGGTTGCGGCGGTGGAAAAGTGCTTTCGTGGCTCTCCTGGATGTTTTCAAGGTATAAGAGTATATATAGGCGAAAGAAGTAGGTCGGTGGAGCTACGAGGGGCCCACGACGATGGGGCGCGCCTACCCCCTGGGCGCGCCCTCCTGCCTCGTGGCCGCCTCGTTGTGTCTCTAACTTCCACTCCAAGTCTCCTGGATTGCGTTTGTTCCAAGAAAGATCCTCGCGAAGGTTTCGTTCTGTTTGGATTCCGTTTGATATTCCTTTTCTGCTAAACACTGAAATAGGCAAAAAAAAAAAGCAACTGGCACTGGGCCTCCGGTTAATAGGTTAGTCCCAAAAATAATATAAAAGAGCATATTAAAGCCCATTAAACATCCAAAATAGATAATATAATAGCATGGAAAAATCAAAAATTATAGAAATGTTGGAGACGTATCATGCTATCATACCTAACTCTGCAGGCTGACAGAGAGCATTAAATGCGTCGCGCAATGTCACATCATAGCTTGCTGATGACCCACAAGTATAGGGGATCTATCGTAGTCCTTACGATAAGTAAGAGTGTCAAACCCAACGAGGAGCAGAAGGAAATGATAAGCGGTTTTCAGCAAGGTATTCTCTGCAAGCACTGAAATTGTAGGTAACAGATAGTTTTGTGATAGGATAATTTGTAATGAGCAATAAGTAACAAAAGTAAATAAAGTGCAGAAAGGTGGGCCAATCCTTTTTGTAGCAAAGGACAAGCCTGGACAATATCTTATATAGAGAAAAGCGCTCCCGAGGACACATGGGAATTATCATCAAGCTAGTTTTCATCACGCTCATATGATTCGCGTTCGGTACTTTGATAATTTGATATGTGGGTGGACCGGTGCTTGGGTGCTGTCCTTACTTGGACAAGCATCCCACTTATGATTAACTCCTATTGCAAGCATCCGCAACTACAAAAGAAGTATTAAGGTAAACCTAACCATAGCATGAAAAATATGGATCCAAATCAGCCCCTTACGAAGCAACGCATAAACTAGGGTTTAAGCTTCTGTCACTCTAGCAACCCATCATCTACTTATTACTTCACAATGCCTTCCTCTAGGCCCAAAAAATGGTGAAGTGTCATGTAGTCGACGTTCACATGACACCACTAGAGGAGAGACAACATACATCTCATCAAAATATCGAACGGATACCAAATTCACATGACTACTAACAGCAAGACTTCTCCCATGTCCTAAGGAACAAACGTAAGTACTCAAAAAGCATATTCATGTTCATAATCAGAGGGGTATTAATATGCATAATGGATCTGAACATATGATCTTCCACCAAATAAACCAACTAGTGAAAGTGCGTTATATCGACTAGAGGGGGGTGAATAGGCGATTTTTAGAAATTCTTCACTGAGGAATTTGTGGGTGAGGAAATTCCTTAGCGAAGAACTACTTGCAGCGGAATAAGTACTCAAAAGTATGCATAGCAGAACATAAGCACAGTCATCATGACGAAATGAAAACAAGCACAGAGTATAGAAAGCATAAACACAGGATAACACAAGATGAAGACAAACAGACTGAAGAATTGAACTAAGGAAATTGAGAAAGTCTTCAGTCAAAGTCTCAAACACAGATATGAACAAGAGCACAACACAGCTATGAGGAAATGGAAGAGTTGAGGAAATAGAACCAGTTGGCTTGGTGAAAACAATGATTTGGTAGACCAGTTCCAACTGTTGTCTCAGTTGTACGTCTGGTTGGAGCGGCTAGGTATTTAAACCTGAGGACACCCAGTCCCGGACACACAGTCCTCACCGTATTCTCCTTGAACTAAGGTCACACAGACCTCGTCCAATCACTCGTGGTAAGTCTTCAGGCGACTTCCAAACCTTCACAAACTCAGTCACTCGGCGATCCACAATTTCCTCTTGGATGCTCTAGACCATGACGCCTAACCGTCTGGAAGAAGCACATTCTTCAAAGGTAACAAGCGTCGGATCCACGCAGGATCAATCTCTTCAGTGATGCTCAATCACTTTGGGTTTGTAGGTGTTTGGGTTTGGGGTTTTTCCTCACTTGATGATTTTCGCTCAAAGTCCTCGGAGGATGGGATGCTCTCAATTGACAAGTGTCAGTTTCTCTCGGAGCAGCCAACCAGCTAGTGGTTGTAGGGGGCGGCTATTTATAGCCTAGGGAGCAGCCCGACATGATAAGACATAAATGCCCTTCAATGATATGACCGTTAGGTGGGTAGATATTTTGGGACAGCTGGTGCATAGCACAACAACGGTCAGAAATTTGAGTATCAAATTCCTCAGGGCTATCATGTTCCTCACTGTGTAGGCAATCCGCACTGGCGAATTCCTAACTCCTCAGTCAGAACAAAATCCTCAGAGACCAGAAGAACTTCGTCTCTGTCACTGAAGAATATGACTGAACTGTATGAGATTTCCAATGGCTTCACTCGGAGGGATTGGTAGGTGTAGGATTTTGAGTTGAGCATCACATGGAAATTTTTCCTTAGTATTTCCTCGACCCCCTTTAACAGTACGGTGTTTCCTATGACTCAAGAAAGATAAAATGAAACTACGAAAACATAAGTCTTCACGCTTCATGTTCCTCAAATGAATACCAAGTCTTCAAGGTCACACCAATTTCTTCACTTTCAAAGTCTTCAGAAATCCAAAGTCTTCAGTCGAAGAACTTAATTTTTGGGGGTCGACTTTCTCTGTAAATATCAAACACCTCATAGAATTATAGACCTGTGTACACTTATGAACACATTAGTCCCTTAACCTATAAGTCTTCAATACACCAAAATCACTAAGGGGCACTAGATGCACTTACAATCTCCCCCTTTTTGGTGATTGATGACAATATAGGTTAAGTTTTCAACGGGGATAAACATATGAAGTGTAAATACTGATATTGAGGAATTTGATTGCAAGATATAGAAGAACTCCCCCTCAAGATGTGCATAGTGAGGAATTTGCTTTTGAAGCAATGCACACTTGAAGAGTTGAATCATGGAGATCTCCCCCTATATCTTGTAATTCATACACGCATTTGACATAATATATGAGGAATTTGAAATGCATGATGAAATATGGTGACTGATGTAATTCAACATGCGTGCAATAATATTAACGAGGAATAAGCATGCAGAAAAAAAACGCCCATATAAGATAGACCCGCTTGAAGACTAACTCAAATTTCTCCCCCTTTTTCATCAAATGACCAAAAGGGTCGAAAATGAGGACTAACGCCCCTGAAGAATATCAAGGTGATGAAGGAGCATCAGCGTTGTTGGGGTCGTTTGTTGGAGTAGGGCCTGCCGCAGTGTCGTCCAAATCTTCATGTTCATCAGTGTCACGTGATGAAGAATAGGAGCTGGCTACCAAGGAAGGAACCTTTACCTTCTTGTACTTCTTCGGAGGAGGTGCAGCCCAGTCAAGATCGTCCTTGAGACCCATTGTCTTCAGATCATCTTCACTATAGACTTGAGACAGAACAGCCCAGGTGCGGTTGAGGATTTCATGAAGGTAGTAGTGGTTTTTCTTCACTGCATTATGGGTAGCAGTCATGTTGTGAAGAATTGAACCGAACTGATGCTTGACCTATTTATGATTGCGATCAACCTTCTGGTGAAGACTGAGGAGAAGCTCACGGTCAGTCATCACCCTGGGTGTTGTGCCTTGAGGATTTTGCTTGGGCACGTTGGCGGCAGAGTCATGGGTGGCAGAGTCATCATTGGTGGAGTAGGATGCAGCTTTGCGAAATTGTCCATCCAATGGATGAATGCCCTCATCAATTACAGCAGTAGCCTTGCCCTTTTCATCAGTTGAGGAAAATGTCCGTTTGAGGACTTCAATTTGGGGCAAGTAGCTGCAATGGTTTAGTGTATCAGCCTTATAGTTGAGTGAAGACCTTGTCCTGATGAATCTCATAATCCAAGGTGCATAAGGCTTCAACTCAAATGGTGATGGGAATGCCATGAATGATATTGAAAAGCAGATTCTTCATGATGCTAACGATTTCTTCTTCATTCGAGTCGTGGCCCTTGATTGGACTCAATGTCTTCGTCAGAATGTGATAGACAGTCCGAGGCACATATAGCAATTCCTTCACAAGGAATTTTGTTCTTGGGGTCTGACCTGGCTTCAAAGGCTTCATCAGCACTTGCATGTAGTGATCGGTAAGCTCAGGTTCATTGTAGACGCAACAAGCACCTTCAAGGGGCGGACTGAGTGGTAAGGCACGAAGCAATTCAGTAGATGGTGCCTTGTAGTGAGTGTTTTTAGACATCCAGTCCAGCACCAATGAATTCACATTTTCAGAATTTCCGGTGATGTGCGGTGTTGCATAAAATTGAAGAATAAGTTCTTCATTCCAATCACAGATGTCAGTGCAGAAATTTAGCAACCCAGCATCGTGAAGAACACTGAGGACTGGCTCGAAGCACGGCAGAGATTCCATGTCCACGTGAGGAATGTGCTCATGATCGAAGACTTTGTCTTTGTTGAACAGCACTGAGGAATAGAAATTTGCCTGACTGGCAGTTCAGAAATGCCTCTTCCTTATGCGAGCAGAGTCATAAGGGTTGTAGTCAGTGAAGAATACATGCTCGCCAAAGAAGGCATCTGTCTTGAATTTCTGCTTCCTGGAGAATGGATCCTTTGGTTTGGGCAGAGGAGTGTCAGTGAGTTGCATCACAACCTCAGGAATCGCAATCTCAGGTTCTTCAGGCTGAGGAATTTCTGGTTCCTCTTCAGTGGCAGCCTCGTTCTTGAATTCTTCATTTTCATTTTCTTCAGCACTAGCAGCTGGAATGTCTTCATGAGCTTCATCAGATCCCATTTAAACAGTAGTGACTGGGGACTGAGGAATTTGCTGCAGTGGAGTGAAGAGTGGAGAATTGGGGTGCTGACTTTCCCAAAAGTCATCATTCATCACTGGTGTGGTACATCCAATGTCCACATCTTCTTCTTCAATTTCTTCAACGCCGGCCTCTTCAGCTGTGAACTGGGGCATAGGCGAGGAAATAACTGGGGTTGAAGGGATTTCATCCACTTCAATTTCTTCATCCATCTGCTCTGAAGTAGCAGCAGAAGGAGTTTCTTCATCAGATCCGCTCGGGATCACATATTCTTCATCAAAAGGAACAAGGTCCTTTGATGGCATGGTTGAGATTGGAACAACATCAATCGGGTTTGCAAAAGAGCTGGTCATAGGCTTCATTTTCTTCGGAGCAGAAGAATCTGAAGAAGCTGATGCTTTCCTTTTCTTCACAGCTGCACGCTCTGCAGCCTTAGTCTTCTTCACATATGATGCAGATGGAAGGATTGGTGTTGGAATAGGCGCAGGAGGAGCAAAGGAATTTGGTTCAGTTTCTTCAGGCACAACTGATGCAGTTGCCCTGACCTCTTCATTTTCTTCACGCGCACCACTAGTGGGTGCCCTGGGAATTTCTTCAGTGGCTGGAATGCAGTCATCAGCCTTGGAACTCACATTTTCATCAGCAGCCTGATTTTCATCAGCGGTGCTGGCATGTTCTTCAGTGGGCTGGGCAGATGCTTCAGCCTGAGTGACTTCAATGTGCACAAGGGCAGCGACACTTGAAGTGAGTGTCTTCGTCAGATTGATGAACCTGACCTTGGCTCCTTTCCAATCAGCATAGTAAGCGTTGAAATCATCGCTGAGGACTTTGATTTCAGACTGGAGCTTTACAAGTTCATCAGTTGTCATAGAGACAACATTGTTCTTCAGGAACTTCTCCTTCCTGTACTGTGCTTTCTTGAGTTGCCTGGCCTTCTCATATTTCCATTTTTCTTCACTGATGAAATGGGTCAGCATGTGACTTTGGCCAGGTGTCAACTTGAAATCAGGCATAGGAGTGTTTGGGTCCTTGTGCCAGAGATCAATATAGTCGAGGATCAACTTTGGATCCAAAAGCAGTGGCACTTCTGTGCCCTTGGCTCTAGCGGCCCTGACTTGCCTGTCTCTGATGATTTCAGCAAGTTCTTCATCATCAGCTTCGTCTTCTTCAGACGGTACTTGGAAAGTAACCTGCTGCTTCTGAGGACTTGGGCGAGCGCCTCGTCTAGCAGTGTTCTTTGTCTTCAGCAGAGAGGGACATGTTGAATAATTTGGTGGAGCTGAGGAACTAGCTGAAGCTCCTGAGGCAATAGAGATGCATGTCGTCCTTTGGCACGTGGCAAGATGCACAGGTGCTGAGGATTTTGTCGGAGCAGCTGAGGACTTTGGAGGAGCAGGAGTGGATTGAGGAATTGGCCTTGAGGGCTTAGCTGAGGAAATTGGCCGTGAGGGCATTGAAGACGAGGCACTTGGCTTGTGTGTAGGCTTCTTTGCCATGGATTTCTTCGGCCTTACAGAGGCCTCAGCAGCAGCGGCAGTGGAATCTGCATTGAATTTCTTCACTGCATCTTTAGCCTGTTTGGCCAACTTGGCCTAGCGCTTGGCCCATTCTTCAGGAAATTCCTCACCGCGCTTGATGCTAGTGGGATCAGCCTCTTGGCCAGGTGCCAATGGAGGTCTTGAGCATGGAGGAGTAACAGCGAATTTCTTCATGTATTTTGGAGTCACATACCTGTACTCCTTCCACTCTTTTGCCCATCTCCTTTCTATCCTCTAAATGCGCACCTTGCGCTGATTTTTATCTTCCTCACGGGGTGTGCAGTACCCAGCATAAATGTCCTCAGGTATTTCAAAGGCAGTATTGACCTCAGGCCTCTTTCCTCCTTTCTGTGGCTTCTTTTCATTAGTCATTTTCTTCAGTTGAGGAATTTGAACAATTGAACTCTCTGAAGAAGTATGCAAATTTTCTTCAAGGAACGCTGCAAATGAGTTAAGTTGATGAGAACCTAGTGATTCAGCAGCGGACATGAGTACCTGTGAATAGAGTATACTTGCGAGGAATTTGGAGAGGTCATATGTGTTCTCAAAAGGTTTTTCAATAAGAACAAGTTTGAGGAATTTGACCAGATGAGTCTTGAAGAATTTCACTAAGCGTTCTTTGTCTTAGGTTCCAGAGTTGTATAGATCGAAGATCCACACAATTGAGGAATCTTGAAGAAAAATTATTGCTTAGAGAAACGAATCAAGAACAGATGACATGTGAGGTGTTTAGTGTGTAAAAATTTTGAGGAATAAACACCTTTGAAGATTTTGTAGAAGTCATTTGAATCAAAGAGGGCAGTAAAAGTAACTTTTAATTACCCTGAACGAAGAACACGACGAACTGGGATGTGGAGAAGTGAAGCTTGTCTGTGCAGATCTTCCACACCCTAACTTGGCGGAGGAAGACGGCTACGGCGGCGGCGGAGTGAATATTTCCGCGGCCGGCGTGAGTACGGCGGCGACGAGGTTGAGGCAGTGAAGCTCTTCCTCACCGGCGACGACGATGTAGCGGCAGCGCTAGGGTTTGAGATGCTCGAGCGGGAGAGAGGTCGAGCGGAGTAAAAGAAGTGAGGAAGGGGAGAGGGGGTATTTATAGCCACGGTGAAAAACGGTTCGCCCGAAGAAATTGGACGAACGTGCCCCTGACCCCTTCACATTCGCTTGACATGTGTCACCCGCGTACTGAGAAGTGGAGATCGTGTTAGATCGTGGGTGAATAGATAAGTATATCGTGGGAAGCGGAACGGTTTGAGCGGCAAAGCCGAAAATTTGGATAAGTTAAAAGTTCCGTTCGCAAATTCTTCAGCTGACAAGGACACAGTGAAGATTTTGAACGAGTTTCAAATAGAACGCACATGAAGAATTTGTGAATAGATTGGGTTGAGTATAGCATAGAGGGGGAAGGGTCCGATCACATTCACTTAGCAGAAAAACCAACTTGAAGAATTAGCCAATGAAGAAAAACGACGGAAATAGTGAAGATTTTGCAAAGTTGAAGAATATGAACAACTGAGGAATTTCAAAAACTAAGGAAAAACTCAAATTGAATATTTTCAACTTTTGTGGTGGCGTGACCCACCGTATAAGAATGATGATTTCAGACACCGCGTACAATTGTCGTAGGGTTCTGAGAATCAAATTCTTCATTAATTTCTTCACACTTAGAGTGTTATTCTTCATTGATTGAAGAAAAACGTTGCTTCATGTGTTGCACATCTAAGTCATCAATTTTGCATAAGTGTTAGGATGAGTGTCCTTTTCAAAGAACATTCGAAGATTCTAAGATATTTAGCTCACACCGCAACTTGCTAAATCTCTTCTCATCCAAGGGCTTTGTGAAGATATCGGCTAGCTGTTCTTCAGTCTTCACATGCTCAATAGAAATGTCGCCCTTCAACACATGATCGCGAAGAAAATGATGACGAATCTGAATGTGCTTTGTCTTCGAGTGCTGAACTGGGTTGTGAGCAATCTTGATGGCACTCTCATTGTCACAGAAGAGAGGAACATTCTTCACGTTGACGCCATAGTCCTTGATAGTTTGCTTCATCCACAGCAATTGAGCACAGCAAGAACCAGCAGCAATGTACTCAGCTTCAGAAGTAGACAGTGATACGCAGTTCTGTTTCTTCGAGGACCAACAGACCAAAGATCGTCCGAGGAAATGACATGTACCAGATGTTGACTTGCGGTCCACACGATCACCAGCATAGTCAGAGTCAGAATATCCAACGAGATCAAAAGCCGAGCCCTTGGGGTACCATAATCCTAGTGTTGGTGTGTGAGCTAGATATCGAAGAATATGCTTCACAGCCTTATGGTGTGATTCCTTCGGTGTAGCTTGAAATCAGGCACACATGCAAACACTAAGCATAATATCTGGCCTAGATGCACATAAGTACAATAAAGAACCAATCATGGAGCTGTATACCTTTTGATCGAAGTCAATACCATTTTCACCAGTGCACAGATGGACATTTGTGGGCATTGGAATTTTGACGCCTTTGCAATCTTGCATGCCGAATTTCCTCAGTACATCCTTGAGGTATTTCTCCTGAGATATGAATATGCCATTGCGCTGTTGACGAATTTGAAGACCTAAGAAGAATTTCAACTCTCCCATCATAGACATTTGATATTCTTCACTCATCATATAGGCAAATTCATCACTATAACGTTGGTCAGTACAGCCAAAGATGATATCATCAACATATATTTGGCATACAAACAATTCATCATCATATGATTTAGTGAAAAGGGTAGGGTCGAGTGAACCGGGTTTGAAGCCTTTCTTCATGAGGAATTCCTTCAAAGTATCATACCACGCCTGAGGGGCCTGCTTGAGGCCATAGAGGGCCTTATTTAGTCTGAAGACTTTGTCAGGATGCTTAGGATCTTCAAAACCTGGGGGTTGAGCAACATATACTTCTTCCTCAAGCTTACCATTGAGGAATGCACATTTCACATCCATTTGATATAGAGTGATATCATGATGGTTATCATAAGCAAGTAATATGCGAATAGCTTCAAGCCTAGCAACAGGTGCAAAAGTTTCATCGAAATCAATTCCTTCAACCTGTGTGTAGCCTTGAGCTACAAGCCGTGCCTTATTCCTCACCACAAGGCCATTTTCATCTTGCTTGTTGCGGTAGATCCACTTTGTGCCAATGATATTGTGCTTGCGAGGATCTGGACGTTTAACCAGTTCCCAAACGTTGTTGAGCTCGAACTGATGTAATTCTTCTTGCATGCCCTGAATCCACTCAGGCTCCAGAAATGCTTCATCTACCTTAGTGGGCTCTGAGATAGAGACAAAAGCATAGTGCCCACAAAAGTTAGATAAATGTGAAGCTTTTGAGCGTGTGAGAGGACCTGGTGCTTCAATGTCATCGATGATCTTCTCAACTTGCACTTATTTTGCAACGCGAGGATGAATAGGTTGTCGTCGAGGAATTTGATCAGCATTTTCTTCAGCACCATTTTCTTTAGGTGCATTAGCTCGACGTTCTTCACGTTCTGGAATGAATTCTTCAGTAGATTCTTCGGTAGGAATGACATCCTCAGTAGCCTTGAACTTGATAGTTTCCTCAGGTGTTGGTTCATCTATCACGCGAGCCATTAGTTTCATCGAACCGCACATCTACAGTTTCAACAACCTTGTGAAGAACGGTGTTGAAGACTCTGTAGGTGTGCGAGTCCTTTCCGTAACCAAGCATAAAACCTTCATGTGCTTTCGGTGCAAATTTAGCATTGTGATGAGGATCTCTAATCCAACATTTAGCACCGAAGACTTTGAAATAACTCACATTGGGTTTCTTGTCAGTGAGGAGTTCATAGGCAGTCTTCTTGAAGAATTTGTGAAGATATACCATGTTGCTGATGTGGCACACAGTATAAATTGCCTCAATCCAGAAGTGACGAGGCGTCTTGTACTCATCAAGCATAGTGCGAGCCATCTCAACAAGAGTTCTGTTCTTGCGCTCCACGACGCCATTTTGCTGAGGAGTGTAAGGAGCAGATAACTCATGAGTAATACCAAGTTCATCAAGATAGTCATCAAGACCAGAATTCTTGAACTCAGTTCCATTGTCACTTCTGATGTGCTTGATCTTCACACCAAAGTTGGTTGAAGCCCTCGAGGAAAATCGTTTGAAGACTTCCTGCACTTCATGTTTGTAAGTAACAATGTGTACCCAAGTGTAACGAGAGTAATCATCAACAATAACAAGCCCATAGAGAGATGCGTCATTTGTGACAGCTGAGTAATGGTTAGGACCAAAGAGGTCCATGTGAAGCAATTCGAATGGTCGAGTAGTGGTCATGATAGTCTTCGCTGGATGCTTAGCCTTGGTCATCTTTCCAGCTTCACAAGCTCCACACAAGTGATCCTTGAGGAATTTGACATTCTCAATGCCAATGACATGCTTCTTCTTCGCAAGCGTGTGCAAATTCCTCATGCCTGCATGACCAAGTCGTCGATGCCATAGCCAACCTTCTGAAGCTTTTGCAAGTAGGCACACGGCTGGTTGCGGTCCTGTAGAGAAATCAACAATATACAAGTCTCCTCTCCTAAAGCCTTCGAAGACTTTGGAATTGTCAGCTTCCATAACCACAACACAACGATACTTGCCAAAGACAACTACCATATAAAGATCACAAAGCATTGAGACAGACATGAGGTTGTATCCTAAGGACTCGACAAGCATGACTTTGTCCATGTGTCGATCCTTTGTGATCGCAACCTTACCAAGACCCAATACCTGACTTTTGCCTTTGTCAGCGAAGATGATATGCTTCAGATGCGATGGTGATAAGGGAGCATCAATCAACAGATTCTTGTCACCAGTCATGTGATTTGTACATCCACTATCGAGGACCCACTCAGTGGCTTTGGGTTGATCATCCTGCAGATGAATTAGTGCAGCTTACAAACTTCATATACTTCATCAGTGAAGAATATGACATCAATTCATCAGATCAATTTCATCAAGCAGTGGAACAGATAAAGCAGTATGAGGACGTGAGAAATGAAAGTTCATTTCTTCATGATTAGCCTGCGTCCTTTCAGGCACACTTCAGGTCTCCAGCAAATTCTTCAGACGTTCAAGTACGTCTGGAGACCTGACCCTGCAGAAGAGATTAGTTCTTCTTCTTCACCACCCACATCTGAAGGGGTGGCAAAGAGTTCATCACTCTGCGAGCTCCATATGAGAAAGGTGGCATAGAAGCCAATCCGTTTCGTTTCACATAAGAGAAGTTAGGGTAAGCATATGAATAAGCAGAGAAATTCTTTGAGGACTTATGAACATAATGATTAGAAGAATAATGCTCATATTCATAGCCCTTGGCTCTTCCCTACGAAACAGAGTTGTTAGCACGATGATGTTCATGTGAGGACTTTGATCCTCTTGAGGAATTTGATCCATGTGAGGAATTTGGTCCGTATGAGGACTTGGATCCATATGAAGAATTTGATTTGGGGTTCCTATTCCTCATAGGTGGTGTCATGAGGACATTCACCTGAAGACTTTCAAGGCATCTTTTGGGAACCCAGATTTTCTTCATAGGGGAACCGTTCCTGCATTTAGTGCCAACATATCTAGCAAATACTTCACCATTCTGATTTTTGAACAGTTTATAGTTGGAGTCAAATGACTCGTCAAAAGAATGAGAAGATTCACATGTAAAGCCAGATAAATTAGATGGATCAACTGGAGGTCCCTTTGCAGCAACCCATGAGGTTTTGGGGTACTACTCAGGCTTCCAATATGTACCATCAGCATTGAGTTTCCTCTCAAAGGCAATACCCTCTTTCCTAGGGTTCCTGTTGAGGATCTGCTTTTTAAGCACATCACAAAGAGTCTGATGCCCTTTGAGGCTTTTGTACATGCCTGTCATGTACAATTCCTTCAGCCCTGCATCGTCAGTGATACTAGCAATGTCCTCAGATGAGGAATTAGTGATAGCAGAGACAGTTGAAGAATTTGTAGCATTAGAAGCATTTGAACATTCAGGTGAAGAATTAGCAGATTCACGTTCAATGCATTTCAAACATGGAGGAACAAATTCTTCCTGAGCAGTGCTGATTTGTTGAGCAAGTAATGAATCGCGCTCCTTCTGAAGATCTTCATAACTCACTCTTAGCTTCTCAAGATCTTGCTTTCTTTGAAGAAATTCATAAGAAAGCTTCTCATGATCAGACAAGAGAGTGTTATGATGACCTTGAAGGTTGTCAAACCTAGTCTGAAGTCTTTGAAGATTTTCAGTCAAGGTTTTAGTGCGATCCATTTCTTCACCCAACATATCATCACTTTTGTCTAGCATGTTTTGAACCTTTTCAAGAGCCCTTTGTTGTTTCACAGCAATCTTAGCAAGTTTAGAATAGCTGGGCTTAAGGTTTTCATCAGATTCATTTTCACTTGATTCAGATGAGGCATATTTGAGTACCTTGGCACCCTTTGCCATGAAGCAATAGGTGGGAGCGTAGTCATCATTGCCTTCATCAGCCTTGTTGGTGAGGTCATTTTCTTCAGTGTTGAAGATAGACTTGCTGACGAATGCAGTAGCGAGGGCTAGGCTCGCCACACCGGATTCGGAATCCTCAGATGCCTCCTCTTCCTCATTTTCTTCAGATTCAGCTTCAGAGTCCATTTCCTTGCCAATGAATGCCCGAGCCTTCTTGGAGCTGCTCTTCTTGTGAGATGAAGACTTTGAGGATTTTGATGATGAAGATTTTGAGGATTTCTTCTTTTTCTTCGCATCATCAGAACTGTAATCCTTGTATTTCTTCTTCTTTGATTCCTTTTCCCACTGAGGACAATCTTGAATGTAGTGTCCTGGTTTCTTGCATTTGTGACAAAGCCTCTTCTTGTAGTCACTGGATGAGGAATCGTTGCTCCTTGAGGATCTTCCAAAGCGACCACGTCTTGAGAGCTTCTGGAATTTCTTCACGAGCAGTGCTAGACCATGGCTCAGTTCTTCAGGATCACCAAGGCTGCTTTCAGAGTCTTCATCTTCAGACTCAGAAACTGCCTTGGCCTTCAGTGCACGTGATCTGCCATAGCTCGAACCATAGAGATCTCTCTTTTCAGCAAGCTGGAACTCATGAGTGTTTAGCCTCTCGAGGATATCAGCGGGATCAAGTGACTTGTAATCAGCTCGCTCTTGTATCATCAATGCCAGAGTATCAAATGAGGAATCAAGCGATCTCAGCAGTTTCTTCACCACCTCGTGGTCGGTGATGTCAGTGGCACCAAGTGCTTGAAGCTCATTTGAGATGTCAGTGAGGCGATCGAAGGTTTGTTGAACATTTTCATTGTCGAGTCTTTTGAAGCGGTTGAAGAGATTGCGAAGAACATCAACTCGAGAGTCACGCTGTGTTGAGACTCCTTCATTTACTTTGGACAGCCTATCCCAGATAAGCTTAGCAGTTTCCAAAGCACTCACTCTTCCATACTGTCCTTTGCTCAGATGGCCACATATGATATTCTTCGCTTGAGAATCGAGTTGCTTGAATCTCTTCACATCGGCAGCGTTCAGTGAGGGTGAGACAGAGGGAACACCTTTTTCCACAACATACCAGAGATCGTTATCAATTGCCTCAAGATGCATTCGCATCTTATTCTTCCAGTAGGGGTAGTCCGTCCCATCGAAGGTAGGACACCCAGCAGAGACCTTGATCATACCTGCGGTCGACATAACTAAAACTCCAGGTGGTTAAACCAAAATCACACAGAACAAGGGAGTACCTTGCTCTGATACCAATTGAAAGTGCGTTATATCGACTAGAGGGGGGTGAATAGGCGATTTTTATGAAATTCTTCACTGAGGAATTTGTGGGTGAGGAAATTCCTTAGCGAAGAACTACTTGCAGCGGAATAAGTACTCAAAAGTATGCATAGCAGAACACAAGCATAGTCATCATGATGAAATGAAAACAAGCACAGAGTACAGAAAGCGTAAACACAGGATAACACAGGATGAAGACAAACAGACTAAGAAATTGAACTGAGGAAATTGAGAAAGTCTTCAGTCAAAGTCTTCAAACACAGATATGAACAAGTGCACAACACAGTATGAGGAAATGAAAGAGTTGAGGAAATAGAACCAGTTGGCTTGGTGAAGACAATGATTTGGTAGACCAGTTCCAACTGCTGTCTCAGTTGTACGTCTGGTTGGAGCGGCTAGGTATTTAAACCTGAGGACACCCAGTCCCGGACACACAGTCCTCACCGTATTCTCCTTGAACTAAGGTCACACAGACCTCGTCCAATCACTCGTGGTAAGTCTTCAGGTGACTTCCAAACCTTCACAAACTCGGTCACTCGGCGATCCACAATTTCCTCTTGGATGCTCTAGACCATGACGCCTAACCGTCTGGAAGAAGCACAGTCTTCAAAGGTAACAAGCGTCGGATCCACGCAGGATCAATCTCTTCAGTGATGCTCAATCACTTTGGGTTTGTAGGTGTTTGGGTTTGGGTTTTCCTCACTTGATGATTTTCGCTCAAAGTCCTCGGAGGATGGGATGCTCTCAATTGACAAGTGTCAGTTTCTCTCGGAGCAGCCAACCAGCTAGTGGTTGTAGGGGGCGGCTATTTATAGCCTAGGGAGCAGCCCGCATGATAAGACATAAATGCCCTTCAATGATATGACCGTTAGGTGGGTAGATATTTTGGGACAGCTGGCGCATAGCACAGCAACGGTCGGAAATTTGAGTATCAAATTCCTCAGGGCTATCATGTTCCTCACTGTGTAGGCAATCCGCACTGGCGAATTCCTAACTCCTCAGTCAGAACAAATTCCTCAGAGACCAGAAGAACTTCGTCTCTGTCACTGAAGAATATGACTGAATTGTATGAAATTTCCAATGGCTTCACTCGAAGGGATTGGTAGGTGTAGGATTTTGAGTTGAGCATCACATGGAAATTTTTCCTTAGTATTTCCTCGACCCCCTTTAACAGTACGGTGTTTCCTATGACTCAAGAAAGAGAAAATGAAACTACGAAAACAAAAGTCTTCACGCTTCATGTTCCTCAAATGAATACCAAGTCTTCAAGGTCACACCAATTTCTTCACTTTCAAAGTCTTCAGAAAGTCTTCAGAAATCCAAAGTCTTCAGTTGAAGAACTTCATTTTTAGGGGTCGACTTTCTCTATAAATATCAAACTCCTCATAGACTTATAGACCTGTGTACACTTATAAACACATTAGTCCCTTAACCTATAAGTATTCAATACACCAAAATCACTAAGGGGCACTAGATGCACTTACAACTAGCATCAACTACAAGGAGTAATCAACACTACTAGCAACCTTCAAGTACCAATCTCAGACGTAGAGACAAGAATTGGATACAAGAGATGAACTAGGGTTTGAGAGGAGATGGTGCTGGTGAAGATGTTGATGGAGATTGGCCCCCTCCCAATGAGAGGAGCGTTGGTGATGACGATGGCGATGATTTCCCCCTCCCGGAGGGAAGTGTCCCCGGCAGAACAGCTCCGCCAGAGCCCTAGATTGGTTCCGCCAAGGTTCCGCCTCGTGGCAGCGGAGTCTCGTCCCGAAAGCTTGCTAATGATTTTTCTTCGGATGAAAGACTTCATATAGCAGAAGATGGCCACCGGAGGGCCACCAGGGGGCCCACGAGGCAGGGGGCGCGCCCAGGGGGTAGGGCGCGCCCCCCACCCTCGTGCCAGGTGGGTGGCCCCCTCTGGTATTTCTTCCGCTCAATATTTTTTATTATTCTGAAAATAACTTCCGTGAAGTTTCGGGACTTTTGGAGTTGTGCAGAATAGGTCTCTAATATTTGCTCCTTTTCCAGCCCAGAATTCCAGCTACCGGCATTCTCCCTCTTTATGTAAACCTTGTAAAATAAGAGAGAATAGGCATAAGTATTGTGACATAATGTGTAATAACAGCCCATAATGCAATAAATATCGACAATAAAATCATGATGCAAAATGGACGTATCAACTCCCCCCAAGCTTAGACCTCGCTTGTCCTCAAGCGGAAGCCGATAACGATAAATATGTCCACATGTTTAGAGGTAGAGGTGTCGATAAAATAAAATACGGACATGAAGGCATCATGATCATTCTTATAACAGCAACATTTATGGATATTGTCATATGATTTCTTATGCTCAAGTAATAATCTATTCACAATGTCAAGTATGAATCAGAAACTTCATTGAGAACTAACAAACTATAATCTCAGTCATTGAAGCAATTGCAATTTATCATAACATCAGAAAGAGTCTATGTCAGAGCTTTTCAGCAAGTCCACATACTCAACTATCATTTAGTCTTTCACAATTGCTAACGCTCACGCAATACTTGTGGTTATAGAGTTTTAATCGGACACAGAGAAAGATAGGGGCTTATAATTTTGCCTCCCAACCTCTTACCTCAAGGGTAATGTCAACAATAATAGTTCATGCTAACTTACATCCAATTGGATATATATACCAGGATCTTTCCAACACACTATGCTTGCCAAAGGATAAAATGTAAAAAGGAAAGGTGAAGATCACCATGACTCTTGCATAAAGGTAGGAGATAAAAGTAAAATATAGGCCCTTCGCAGAGGGAAGCAGAGGTTGTCATGCACTTTCAGGGTTGGATGCACAAAATCTTAATGCGAAAGAACGTCACTTTATATTGCCACTTGTGATATGGACCTTTATTATGCAGTCCGTCGCTTTTATTTCTTCCACATCACAAGATCGTATAAAGCTTATTTCCTCCACACTAATAAATCATACATATTTAGAGAGCAATTTTTATTGCTTGCACCGATGACAACTTACTTGAAGGATCTTACTCAATCCATAGGTAGATATGGTGGACTCTCATGGCAAAACTGGGTTTAAGGGTATTTGGAAGCACAAGTAGTATCTCTACTTGGTGCAAAGAATTTGGCTAGCATGAGGGAGAAAGGCAAGCTCAACATGTTGGATGATCCATGACAATATACTTTATCTCAGATATAAGAAAACATAACCCATTACGTTGTCTTCCTTGTCCAACATCAACTCTTTAGCATGTCATATTTTAATGAGTGCTCACAATCATAAAAGATGTCCAAGATAGTATATTTATATGTGAAACCTCTCTTTCTTTATTACTTCCTATTAATTGCAGCGATGACCAAAGCTACGTTTGTCAACTCTCAAGAACTTTTAATCATCATACTCTTTCTATGTGAAGTCATTACTCTCCATAAGATCAATATGTTCTCTTTGTTTCTTTTTATTCTTTTCTTTTCTTTTATTCCCTCAAGATCATAGCAAGATAATCAAGCCCTTGACTCAACACTAATCTTTATTATATAGCTCACGGACTCGATTACATAGAGGGATCATAAGCAAAACTCAAAACTAGATCATACTAAAACTTTATTCTACTAGATCAAGATATTACTAAAAGGATCGAACTAAGAAAAACGGTAAAGATAGAGATGTGATGGTGATACGATACCGGGGCACCTCCCCCAAGCTTGGCAGTTGCCAAGGGGAGTGCCCATACCCATGTGCTTATATCTCCTTCTTCGGAGGTGGCGATGATGGAGTTGTTGATGATGTAAATTGTGCTTTCAGCTTCTTCATGTTGTAATTGAGGAGAGCAATTTCCTCCTTTAAATCATCGACCTCTAACTCCAGCTTCAAGATCTTGTCACATGAATCTCCTTTGCTTTTCTGCCGAAAACGGGAAGGAATAGATCGATTGTTAGATAGTTTAGCCCTCTTAGGGAGACTAGACTTCTTGAACTTCACGTGCATATCCCCAGGTTGAGGTAGAGGGACATCCTCCTCCTCTGAACTTGAATCGTTGATCCTCATCAAATGAGCATCCTCCTCCTCATCCGTAGTTCGACCACAAGGAGATAGATCCCCATATGTCTTTGGGTCAGCAATGAGGTGTGAGACATAGCTCTACCCGTCGGAATCCTGAGATGACATCTTGCTCCAAATCTGCGGCAGAAAACAGCTCGAAGCAAAAACAGAGGATAATTGCGTGATACAGGAGTCAAAACCTTCGGGAGATTATATAATGAATTTTTACCGACCAAAATACGTATCGTGCAAGAAAACGGAGTCCGGAGAGCGCACGAGGTGCCCACGAGGCAGGGGGCGCGCCCAGGGGGTAGGGCGCGCCCTCCACCCTCGTGGAGGCCTCGTGTCCTTCCCGGACTGCTTCTTATTTTTCTATTTTTCTAAATATTCCAAAACGGAGAAAAATTGCCATTAGAACTGTTTTGGAGTCGGTTTACTTACCGTACCACATACCTATTCCTTTTCGGAGTCTGAAACGTTCTGGAAAGTGTCTCTTATGTATTCCTCCGGGGTTACGGTTTCAATAATATTGGTTTCAACATTTATAGGATTACCTGAGATATAATGTTTGATTCTTTGACCGTTCACCACCTTCGGATTTGTGCCTTCGAAGTTGTTGATTTTTATGGCACCGGAACGATAGACCTCCTCGATAACGTAAGGACCTTCCCATTTAGAGAGAAGTTTTCCTGCAAAAAATCTTAAACGAGAGTTGTATAGCAATACATAATCACCTACATTAAACTCACGCTTTTGTATTCTTTTGTCATGCCATCTTTTAACTTTTTCTTTAAACAATTTGGCATTCTCATAGGCTTGGGTTCTCCATTCATCAAGTGAGCTAATGTCAAATAACCTCTTCTCACCGGCAAGTTTGAAATCATAATTGAGCTCTTTAATAGCCCAATATGCCTTATGTTCTAGTTCGAGAGGTAAGTGACATGCTTTTCCATAAACCATTTTATACGGAGACATACCCATAGGATTTTTATATGCAGTTCTATAGGCCCATAATGCATCATCAAGTTTCTTGGACCAATTCTTTCTAGATCTATTAACAGTCTTTTGCAAAATTAATTTGAGCTCTCTATTACTCAATTCTACTTGACCACTAGACTGTGGGTGATAAGGGGATGCAATTCTATGATTAACATCATACTTAGCAAGCATTTTACGAAAGCACCATGAATAAAATGTGAACCACCATCAGTCATTAAATATCTAGGGACTCCAAACCTCGGAAAAATAACTTCTTTAAGCATCTTAATAGAGGTGTTATGATCAGCACTACTAGTTGGAATAGCTTCTACCCACTTAGTAACGTAATCAACAGCAACTAAAATATGTGTATACCCATTAGAGGCAGGAAACGGTCCCATATAATCAAAGCCCCAAACATCAAATGGTTCAATAACAAGTGAATAATTCATAGGCATTTCTTGACGTCTACTAATATTACCAATTCTTTGACATTCATCACAAGATAAGACAAACTTACGGGCATCCTTGAAGAGAGTAGGCCAATAAAAACCGGATTGCAATACCTTATGTGCAGTTCTATCTCCAGCGTGGTGTCCTCCATAAGCCTCAGAGTGACACTTGCGTAGGATCTGTTCCTGTTCATGCTCAGGTACACAACGTCTAATAACACCATCTACTCCTTCTTTATAAAGATGTGGGTCATCCCAAAAGTAATGTCTCAAATCATAGAAAAACTTTTTCTTTTGCTGGTATGTGAAACTAGGTGGTATAAATTTAGCAACAATGTAATTAGCATAATCAGCATACCATGGAGCAGTACGAGAAGCATTTATGACATTTAATTGTTCATCAGGAAAGCTATCATCAATAGGTAGTGGGTCATCAAGAACATTTTCTAACCTAGACAAGTTGTCTGCAACGGGGTTCTCAGCTCCCTTTCTATCAATAATATGCAAATCAAATTCTTGTAGCAAGAGAACCCATCTAATAAGTCTAGGTTTAGCATCTTTCTTTTCCATAAGATATTTAATAGCAGCATGATCAGTGTGAATAGTTACTTTAGAATCAACAATATAAGGTCTGAACTTATCACAAGCAAATACAACTGCTAAGAATTCTTTTTCAGTAGTAGCATAATTTCTCTGGGCATTGTCTAGAGTTTTACTAGCATATTGAATAACATTTAATTTCTTATCAACTCTTTGCCCTAGAACAGCACCTACAGCATAATCACTAGCATCACACATAATTTCAAAGGGTAAATTCCAATCAGGTGGCTGAACAATAGGTGCAGAAATCAATGCTTTCTTAAGTATTTCAAATGCTTCTACACAATCATCATCAAAGACAAATGGTATATCTTTTTGTAATAGATTAGTCAGAGGCCGAGAAATTTTTGAGAAGTCCTTAATGAACCTCCTATAAAAACCGGCATGACCAAGGAAACTTCTTATACCTTTGATGTCCTTGGGACATGGCATCTTTTCAATAGCATCAACTTTAGCTTTATCAACTTCAATACCTCTTTCAGAAATTTTATGCCCCAAGACAATACCTTCATTAACCATAAAGTGGCACTTTCTCCCAATTCAAGACAAGATTAGTTTCTTCACATCTCTGCAAAACTCGATCAAGGTTGCTCAAGCAATCATCAAAAGAGGATCCATAAACGGAGAAATCATCCATGAAAACCTCACAAATCTTTTCACAAAAGTCAGAGAATATAGCCATCATGCATCTTTGAAAGGTAGCAGGTGCATTACATAAACCAAAAGGCATACGTCTATAAGCAAAAGTACCGAAAGGGCAAGTAAAAGTGGTCTTAGCTTGATCATCAGCTGACACAGGTATTTGAGAGAAACCAGAATAACCATCTAGAAAGCAAAAATGTGTATGTTTGGATAATCTTTCTAGCATTTGATCAATAAAAGGTAAGGGGTAATGATCCTTTTTAGTAGCTTTATTTAATTTGCGGAAATCAATTACCATCCTATAACCTGTAATAATTCTTTGCGGAATCAATTCATCTTTATCATTAGGAACGACAGTAATACCTCCCTTCTTAGGGACACAATGGACAGGACTTACCCACTGACTATCAGCAACGGGATAAATTATACCTGCCTCAAGGAGCTTTAGTATTTCCTTTCTTACCACTTCTTTCATCTTAGGATTCAGCCGTCGTTGGTGATCAATAACTGGTTTGGCATCTTTCTCCAAATTTATTTTGTGTTGACATAGAGTGGGACTAATGCCCTTAAGATCATCAAGAGTATATCCAATAGCAGCACGGTGCTTCTTCAGAGTTTTCAATAATTTTTCTTCCTCCTTCTCTGAAAGGTTAGCACTAATAATAATAGGATATATCTTCTTTTCATCAAGATAAGCATATTTAAGAGTATCAGGCAATGGTTTAAGCTCAAACACGGGATCACCCTTGGGTGGAGGAGGATCCCCTAGATTTCAACAGGCAAGTTGTGTTTCAGAATAGGTCCCTGTTTAAAGAACACTTCATCTATTTCCCTTCTTTCATTCATAAACATATCATTTTCATGGTCTAGCAAATATTGTTCTAAAGGATCACTAGGAGGCACGGCAATAGAAGCAAGACCAATAATTTCATCTTTACTAGGCAATTCCTCTTCACGGTGTTGTCTACGAAATTTAGAAAAGTTAAACTCATGAGACATATCACCCAAACCAATAGTAACAACATCCTTTTCGCAGTCTATCTTAGCATTAACAGTGTTCAAGAAGGGTCTACCAAATATAATGGGACAAAAGCTATCTTGTGGGGAACCAAGAACAAGAAAATCAGCAGGATATTTAGTTTTCCCACACAAGACTTCAACATCTCTAACAATCCCAATTGGTGAAATAGTATCTCTATTGGCAAGCTTAATTGTGACATCAATATCTTCTAACTCAGCAGGTGCAATATCATGCATAATTTCTTTGTATAAGTCAATAGGTATTGCACTAGCACTAGCACCCATATCACACAAGCCATGATAACAATGATCTCCTATTTTAACAGAAATAACAGGCATGCCTACCACAGGTCTATGTTTATCTTTAGCACAAGGTTTAGCAATTCTAGCAGTTTCATCACAGAAATAAATAACATGCCCATCAATATTATCAGCCAAGAGATCTTTAACCATAGCAATATTAGGTTCAACTTTAACTTGCTCAGGAGGTGTATAAGTTCTAATATTGCTTTTACGAACCACAGTTGAAGCTTTAGCATGATCCTTTATTCTAACAGGGAAAGGTGGTTTCTCAACATAAGCAGTAGGAACAATAGGATCATTATAAGTGATAGTCTTTTCTTCAACTTTAATAGGTGCAACTACTTTTACTTCTATGGGAGGATGATATTTAAACCACTTCTCCTTAGGGAGATCAACATGAGTAGCAAAGGATTCACAAAAAGAAGCTACTATCTCAGAGTCAAGTCCATATTTAGTGCTAAATTACGGAAAACATCGGTATCCATAAAAGATTTAACACAATCAAACTTAGGTGTTATACCTGACTCCTTACCTTCGTCGAGGTCCCAATCTTCAGAGTTGCGTTTAATTCTTTCCAATAAATCCCATTTGAATTCAATAGTCTTCATCATAAAAGAACCAGTACAAGAAGTATCGAGCATGGTGCGATTGTTGTCAGAAAGCCGAGCATAAAATTTTTGAATAATCATTTCTCTTGAGAGCTCATGATTGGGGCATGAATATAACATTGACTTAAGCCTCCCCCAAGCTTGAGCGATGCTTTCTCCTTCGCGAGGCCAAAAATTATATATATAATTACGATCACGATGAACAAGATGCATAGGATAAAACTTCTGATGAAATTCCAATTTCAATCGCTTGTAGTTCCATGATCCCATATCATCACATAGCCTATACCATGTCAATGCATCTCCCTTCAAAGATAAAGGGAAGACCTTCTTCTTGATAACATCATCGGGCATACCTGCAAGCTTAAATAATCCACAAACTTCATCCACATATATTAGGTGCTCATCAGGATGTAATGTTCCATCTCCTGCAAAAGGATTAGCTAGCAGTTTTTCTATCATACCCGAAGGAATTTCAAAGTAGACATTTTATTTTCAGTAGGTTCAGTAGGTTGAGGAGCAACTCTTTGCTCTACTGGTCGGGGTGAAGATACCCCGAACAAGCCCCTCAGAGGATTACTTTCCATAGTAACAAGTGACAGTAAATTTCAGCACACTATAAATTTTTCCTTACCAAATTCCACCTACCAAAGGCGTTCACTCCCCGGCAACGACGCCAGAAAAGAGTCTTGATGACCCACAAGTATAGGGGATCTATCGTAGTCCTTTTGATAAGTAAGAGTGTCGAACCCAACGAGGAGCAGAAGGAAATGATAAGCGGTTTTCAGCAAGGTATTCTCTGCAAGCACTGAAATTGTAGGTAACAGGTAGTTTTGTGATAGGATAATTTGTAACGAGCAACAAGTAACAAAAGTAAATAAAGTGCAGCAAGGTGGCCCAATCCTTTTGTAGAAAAGGACAAGCCTGGACAATTTCTTATATAGAGAAAAGCGCTCCCGAGGACACATGGGAATTATCGTCAAGCTAGTTTTCATCACGCTCATATGATTCGCGTTCGGTACTTTGATAATTTGATATGTGGGTGGACCAGTGCTTGGCTGATGTCCTTACTTGGATAAGCATCCCACTTATGATTAACTCCTATTGCAAGCATCCGCAACTACAAAAGAAGTATTAAGGTAAACCTAACCATAGCATGAAACATATGGATCCAAATCAGCCCCTTACGAAGCAACGCATAAACTAGGGTTTAAGCTTCTGTCACTCTAGCAACCCATCATCTACTTATTACTTCCCAATGCCTTCCTCTAGGCCCAAATAATGGTGAAGTGTCATGTAGTCGACGTTCACATGACACCACTAGAGGAGAGACAACATACATCTCATCAAAATATCGAACGAATACCAAATTCACATGACTACTAATAGCAAGACTTCTCCCATGTCCTCAGGAACAAACATAACTACTCACAAAGCATATTCATGTTCATAATCAGAGGGGTATTAATATGCATAATGGATCTGAACATATGATCTTCCACCAAATAAACCAACTAGCATCAACTACAAGGAGTAATCAACACTACTAGCAACCTACAGGTACCAATCTCAGACTTAGAGACAAGAATTGGATACAAGAGATGAACTAGGGTTTGAGAGGAGATGGTGCTGGTGAAGATGTTGATGAAGATTGACCCCCTCCCAATGAGAGGATCGTTGGTGATGACGATGGTGATGATTTCCCCCTCCCGGAGGGAAGTTTCCCCGGCAGAACAGCTCTACCGGAGCCCTAGATTGGTTCTGCCAAGGTTCCGCCTCGTGGCGGCGGTGTTTCGTCCCGCAAGGTTGCTTATGATTTTTTTCTCAGACGAAAGACTTCATATAGCAGAAGATGGGCACCGGAGGCCTGCCAGGGGGCCCACGAGGCAGGGGGCATGCCCAGGGGGTAAGGCGCGCCCCACCCTCGTGGCCAGGGTGTGGGCCCCCTCTGGTATTTTCTTCGCTCAGTATGTTTTATAATTCCAAAAATGACTTCCGTGAAGTTTCAGGACTTTTGGAGCTATGCAGAATAGGTCTCTAATATTTGCTCCTTTTCCAGCCCAGAATTCCAGCTGCCGACATTCTCCCTCTTCATGTAACCCTTGTAAAATAAGAGAGAATATGCATAAGTATTGTGACATAATGTGTAATAACAGCCCATAATGCAATAAATATCGATATAAAAGCATGATGCAAAATGGACGTATCACTTGCCCGGCAGGGCCAGCTTCGCATCTGCTCGCTCAACACGTCACAGGACGGGTGTCTCCTATAGGTATTTCCTGTAGAAAGTGGCTGCCATGTGGCGAATAGCAGCCGCTTAGTCACCTTGGAGCTTGACACTGCATTGATCGACGACGTGCATCGTGATGAGGTGGTGTGTTGAGGTGGTTCTTCTTTCGTGAGTCCCGGCAGGCCCTGCCGGGACGGCCTGGAGACTTGCTTCCGGGGGTGACCCTGCCCTTGCCTGGCTTGCCTGCCAGGCAAGCGAAGCTTCTCCCTTAGTTATCTTGCTTCTCTGGCTAGTCTTGGTCTCCTGGTGCTGCACGTTGGTCCTTCGAAGAACTGATTCCTTGGGCTCCATTCTAACCTTGGTGTTGTAATCTTGTTCTTGTGCATGTGCACAGTCTGGGCAACGGACCCAGGGTTTGTTGCACTGACAAGAGGCCTCCTGCATGACTACGTCGACGCCAGTCACCCTCCCCTTGTCAGCCTCCGTGTTGGGTAGGTTGGCCTTGTCCTCATCGTCCAACTGAATGACTTCAGACTGCGCTGCACAAACACATGAGTTGGATGCATCCGCAAAAGTCAGTCGGATGAAAACCTGGAAGTCCCAATTAGTCGGCGTGGGCAGACCTTTGTAAGTGGTAGCGTCTGAGGCATCGGTCTCGCCCTGGTCCTGCTTGGGAGCATTTGGGTCCAGCGACGTCTTCGAAGTCTCGTTGCTGCGAAATACAATAACACTCGGGCGTCAGGCGAGTCAAGATAACAATAAAGAAAGAGCCAACAGAAACAATTACGTCGAGGCCACCGGCACTGTCACTCTAATCCGAGTCACGGTGGCCTTGCGAGGCTTGAAGGAGGTTTGCTTGGGCTCCTTCTCAACAGAGCTCTTTGCCTCGGCTCGCCCACGCTTCGAGTTGCGCATTATCCGCCCCAAAACACTCGGCTGCTGAGCCCCTCCAGCCTTGCCACTCGACCATGTAGCACTTTGGAGCGAGGATCCTTGGGGCCCCTGAAGGAAGGGGAGAACTCGGCCTCCTCACCCTCTTCCGTGATCTCGTCATCACCACTCTCGTCGTCATCGTCTTCATCATCTTCCTCCTCCAAGTATTGACGCTTGGTGTCACTCATCACGTCTTCGGGTGACTGGTTGACCACCCGTATGTCTGAGATCATGTGCTGGAAACTCTGGGAAGCAAAAACGCCATAGAAATTAGATTCATGGGAAGCAACTTATCGGCAATCCAACTGAGAGAAGAAGATTACCTCAACTAGTGGCAAATCCTTGGCGTATGCGGGAACCCTCCTGCCCCCCCCCATGGGTTGTCTCGGCACAAGTGATGGATCTGATCTTGGCCCCCACGTCCTTCTCGTCAAGCTCTTCTAGATGCACTCGAGTGCGGTCACTCGGCCCTTCATACATCCACATGGGGTGGGCCCGTGCCTGCAGCGGCTGGAACCATTGAGTGAGGAATGTCTAGCAGATCCATCCCATTCACATAGGCGTTCACAACTCCGACAAGGGTGCTGGCCAGGATGTCGACCTCCATCTTTTCCTCCTTTGTCATCGTAAGGGACTCGGGAGCCCTCACCCTCACTGTCCAGTACGGGGGAAGGCCCGACTGGTTATTGGCCCGGGGACGTCCTTGCAATAGAACCAAGTCCGAAAGTTTTCGCAGAGAGAAAATGAAGGCCGAAAGGTAGATGACAACATTTAGGGGAAGATGGTGAAGCTTCACCCCAAAGTGATCCAAAAAAGCTCAAAAGAAAGGATGGGGTGGGGCATTAGAAAACCTCTATTGATGTGGGTCACCAGGAGAACACGCTCGGGTGGAGAGGAGAAGCGGAGGAGCCGAGGGAGAGAAGGGGATCTAGAGGTCTAACCCTAGCCCCAATTCTTTTATACCTCTGGTGAAAATCACGGGGCAGATCTTTGCCATGGATCTCTGGATTGACAGTGCACACAGCGATGTTTCGCGTAGAGCAACAGTGGCACGTGGCGGATTTCGTCGGTGAAAATCGAGGTGTCGTGCCCCCATCTTCCCCACTAACCCACATCGTTACCGCTTCTGTGCGCACACACAAATTTGAATCCCATGACTTCCAAAGTGAATCAATTCGATTAATTGCCCACGGTCCGATTCCCGAAGGGCATCCGTCGGTCTGGCTGACCACCCTCCGTGGGGACCCGTGCACTTGGCCATGCTAAACACCCGACTGATGTGTTTTTCAGGATTTCTATGAGACGAGCTTGACGCCCCTCCGTGGGTTGACTTGGCCCTTTCACTAGGCTCCAAGGCGCGTGACTCATAAATCTGGACTTGTAGATGGCCCGTGCTAGCGTTCCCCTGGGATAAGGAGTGGAATCTCCTTGGAGTATTAGACCACGCGTTAGCGTCACCACTCGGGTTGTAACGCCATGTCCTCACTCGGACAACAAGTCTATCTCCTCCGAGAGACAAATGAATGCCAACAAGTTTATCTCGGCGATCAACAACACCCAGTCACCTAGGAAAACCTTTAGTCAAGAATCTGTTGCATTTTCGTCTAAGGAGCGGCATGCCATGATTCGGAAACATATTCCAAGTGTTCCAGAAGCACTCAGACCTAACCAAAAGCTCAACCCGTTTGCCCTACAAAACCTCAATTAATTAGGGGGCTAATGATGAGATCACCTACTATAGGTAGGGTCAAGGATATGTCATATAGGGCCCACCTAGGGCCCCACACCATCATTGATGGGTCTATAGACCACTCAAGCATTCGGATGAGAACATCAGGAGGTCTACTCGGACACCTCAACGGCACTCGGCGACCACTCTTCAGTCGGCACGGCCACCATTAGTCGGACAAGAGAGGTGAAGGGACGACATGGGAGCTACAACGATCGAGGAGTCCTAAGTCATCATTAAAAGTAGAGTCATGGCTACCGTTACTTGTAACTACTGTAGTTGTGACGCTTTACATCCTTGCAGTAGAGTATAGAGAGTTGCGGCCCACACTATATAAGCTGCACTCCACCTCCTAGGCTGGGGTTAAGCAATCTCTGTAATCATGCCCCTCAAAGAAAACAAAGCCGCGAGGCACGAGACGTAGGCACTACTGTAGGATGCTGCTAACGCGACACTACGATCAGAGACCCTTTGACGAAACTGTGCGTGATGCATTAATCAGAAACAGTGATGTAAAAAAATGTCAAAAAAGATGCAAAATGTTTGCGATGAAGGATACATAAAAAATAGTTCATATTTTAGTTGCGTGTGCGATGCGGGGCATACGGTTCAGTTCAATTAACTGTTTGCGATGAGGCAGAACAAAAGAAATAGGTAGCCAAATGAAGGCGTGTGCGATATACAACATATCATTCACTCGGATAAACTGTTTGTGATGGGGGCAGAACAATAGAAACGGGCAGCCAAATGAAGGTGTGTGTGATATACGTCATACAGTTCACTCGGATGGACTGTTTGTGATTAGGCAACACAAAAGAAACGGTCAGCTAGATCAAGGTGTGTGCGATATACGGCATACGGTTCACTCGGATGAACTGTTCGATTAGGCAACGCAATAGAAATGGTTCAGCGAGATCAAGGTGTGTGCAATGGAGGGCATACAGTTCGTTCTGATAAATTGTTTGTGTTGAGCCAAGAGAACAAAAATATTTCACATAAATAAGATGTGTGTAATACGCGACAAACATCCAATTACATAGGTGGCTAGTACACACATGCCATTTCACACACCAAAGTAAACTATTACATGCATAATTAACTAGGATAAACGATCATCTGATCATCATCTACTTCTTGTGACGCTTGCCGCCACTGCTCTACTAGGATAAAAGGAACAGTATTCTTTACTGTCAATAGTGTGCTCTGTTGGGCACACAAGTATATGGATCATAGCCTTGGGCGAGAAATGTGCCCGCAAGCGTCGTGCTAGCTCGATGTTCCTTCTATGCTAAGTTTCCATTAATTGATGGCGTTTTATGAACACGCCACCGTTTCGCGCCATTTCCTCGCCGGTTTCCCGTCACCCAGCGATATTGTGCATAAACCTAGGCGGTGCGCGACGCACGGAGGCAACAAGCGCAGCCTCTAGCACCTCCACCCTTTCCAAGCATGCCAACCTACCAAAAGCCACATATGCCATCAACCTCGTCAACGAGAAAAACGAGAAGGCGCCACGGCCCATCGAGGCCAAGGCGGTCCCCGGCAACGCGATGGATGACACTGTGATGTGCATCATCGCAAGGGTTGAGCAGGCCCTTGGTGCATGGCGCTTCAGCGCCGCAGATCAAGATAGGCACGTCAGCGCCGAGAGGCTGCAGCTCGCTACACAACATGATCGAAGGCGCCCCGCAGATCAAGCTAGGCACGTCCCCGTCGATAGGCTGCGGCTCACCGCACGGCGAGATCGTTGGAGCGCCGCAGAGCGAGAGGCGCGGGGCGCCATGCAGCAAGAGTGGATCCATCGGGGCTTGCATGCAGTCGACAGGGCGTCGCAGCAAGAGTGGATCCATCGGTGCTTGCCTATCAATACCCCCATTCCTCGCCAGGAGTGGGCAGAGGCCCTCTGCACCGTACTTGCACGAGAGGCTGGCCACACCGTACTTGCACCGGACGTCGCCGCACTGTTCGCCTTGCCGGCGGCCAGCTCAATGCCAACGCGCTGGTCGCTAGGCTCGACCGCCTCCTTGGCCGGGCTGTCCACCTGGGCACAGTAGAGCAACATGGACATCGCATCCTCGAGTTGGTGATCTCTGACGAAATAGCCAACTTGGAGCACGAGATCACGCTCCAGATGTACTGCGAGCGTGTCGACCGCTTGGACGAACGCTTGCACGAGTTCAGGCAGAGCCAAGAGCTACCATAGATAAGGGTTGTTGGTCATGGTCTCATGGACGCGTTTTATTTTGTTGAGTTGTTTCGACGTGGATCGCTATTTATTCATAGCAATCATAATATTGCTCTGTTTATTGCTCCGTTTCAATGTGTGTACTCTGTTTTCCATTCTTATATGTTCCATTTCAATGTGTGTGTGTATGCTTGCCATTCTGTATATGTCGATGATAACAGCTAGATACAAATTAGTATACAAAAGGAGATAGAAAATGGAATTCATAATATATATTAATTGTTCATTTGATACTTAACTACTAGGTACAATGCATAAAATTGAAAATGAACAATACTAAAACTAATAATCCCTCCCGGGGGCAGTATTTTGGCAGCCCCTTGCTAGCAGCTCCCTGGTGCGCTGCGTCTTCCCAGCGCGGAGGCAGTACTCCGCCTCCTCCGCCCGTAGCGCTTGATGTACCGATCTGCCTCTTGCTGGCGGACGAGCGAGAACGATCTTGCCATTTCGTTGGGTGCCCACCGGAGCTCCTCGCCGGTGGCACGCTGGAGCTTGTCGGCCCACCTCCACGTAGCGATGAGGCGCCTAGCGCCTTTGACCTTCCTCGTGAAGTACTCGTCTTCGTACACCTCCTCCGCACGATGACGTGCCCTCCCCCAAAGCTCCACCGCCTCCTTTTTCCAGGTGGCATCGCGGGCTTCACAGGCCGCCTGGTATACCTAGCTTCCTCCCCATCTCCTTCTTGAACGCCACTTGCACTACAAAAAAATACACTTCCGTGATGATACGTGTTTGTCACAGTAGGTCGCATTTTCTGTCATGCATGTACATCCATGACGATTTTATGACAGAATCAAGATAGTCATACCTGTGCTGTCGTAGAAGTGTTCCATGACATTACCAAAATTATCATCATGGAAGTGTCCACTTCCATGACGATAAATCCCGCGTCACAGACGTGCTTTCGTCAAGGGTGACCGACACGTGGCATCCACCGTAACGGAACGTCGTTAAGCTATCGGGTCGGGTTTTGGATCCGATAACCCGTTAACATTCCCGACCAATGGGGATTTTCCACGTGTAAAATCATCATTGGCTGGAGGAAACACGTGTCGGCTCATCGTTGGGACAGATGTCATCCACTCATTGGACAGAAGGGGCCTATGATACGTTGACACGTGGCACGGCCCAACAGAGTCCCATTCCTATGAAAAGGCCGGCCCGTTTGACTTGGTCAAAAGGTGGCGGGCCGGCCCATGTAAAGCCTGTTAACGGCCTGTTTGCATATAGCCCATTTACAGCCCGCTAACCCAAGGCTCGTTACGCCCTATCCGAATTAGGCCCAGTAGCGTCATCTGGGCCACCCAATATGATTCCAGCCCGTTTTCACTTCTGGCCCATGACGTCTTTCGGCCCATATGAGGCCCTATGTAACTCTTGGCCTATTAACGGCCCGTGGTGAAACTGGCCCGTAATGAACAGTGTATCACTTTACACCCATTAACGGCCCGTGGTGAAACTGGCCCGTAATGAACAGTGTATCACTTTATACCCATTAACGGCCCGTTATTCCATTGGGCCGTTTCCAGCCCATGTTATCTTTCGGCCTTCTCAGAGCCCATTTATTCTTGGGCTCATTTCCAGCATTCGTTTACTTACGGCCTGTTATTGTCATTTTCTGCTTCTGGGCCAAATTCAGCCCGTGGTTACAGTCGGCCCGTTTGTGGTCCGTTAATACGTTGGGCCGTTTTCATAGCGTCATCAAATACAGCCTATTAACGATGGCCCGTTATGGTCGGCCCATGAACGGACGATTCCAACTCTAGCCTGTTTACGGCCATAATGCGGCCTGTTATTGGCCCATATTTGGCCAATCGATCATACTGCCCGTATAAGGCCCATTGATGATACGGCCCGTAGAAGGCCCATTGTTTCTACGGCCCGTAGAAGGCCCATTGTTTCTACGGCCCGTAGAAGGCCCACTGTTTCTACGGCCCGTAGGAGGCCCAGTGTCACTACAGTAAATATTAGCCCATGGTTATTGTGGCCTAGTTTTAAAAAAATAGGTTATTGCAGCCACTAGCAAACCGCGGAAAAAGAACTGCAATGACTACAAGCAAACAAATAAACAAGACAACAAGGAAATAAATAAGCAAGCAACTTACGCTAGGCTATCACGGCTATCACACATATTACATCCACTGGGCATCAAAGTTCGCCACCAGTGCAAATAAACGCGCCGACAAAAGAATATACAAAACTGAGAGCACTTCAGAAGGCACTAGGCCTGGCCACGTTGGGCCCCCCAAACAGCTGAAGAAGCTGAGTAGACCTCAGTTGTGTCAACGATAGATGCATCAACACTAGATTTAAGGCATGATGGTGCGCACGGCAGTCCTCTGACATCTTCATTGCATCTTTGACTTCAAGTCGGAGCTGAGCTGAAGCAAGCCTTTCCGCTTTAAGTTGAGACTGAAGAAGTCGAACTGATTGAGGCAGCGACTGCACAGAGGTTGTCTCACACCTGCTGGTGAGTAGCTTCAACTCACTGTCTTCATCAAGACAGGACCTTGGGGTCATCTCGCTGTCCTCAAGATGGTTTGGCTCACTATCTTCCCTAAAGTTCCGCCTGGCGTAAGAGATACGAGTCTGAAAGAGAAACAAGGAGACACGTAACAGGTTTCACAATTATATAAGCAAATAAATGGATCTGTTATGCATAAGGAACATGTTTTTACAACTACAATTTGAAACTGGTAGTTGTTGCAAACATCCAATCAGATGTAAACAGCAAAGCAAACAGCAGTGGAGGAAATGATGTCTATCCAAATCTATACTAGAACAAAGTTTGAAGGCTTGAGAAGGATGAACTTACATTACATGTTAACACGGGCTGGACAAAGCCCTTCTCCATGTTGATGGAAGGATACATTCTTTATAAGCGTTGCCATTATTCTACATTTTGCAAAGAGTAAATATAGATCAAATAATATTGGAAGAAACAGAGGATAATGAAGCTCAGGTGCAGACTGATGATACATAATCAAATAGCAATTAATTAAGTACAGCGTTACAAGGCAAAAGGGAGAGAGGTACTGACAAGAGCAATGCAGAGCCCATTATTATTTTGAGATCGTATGATCCTTTGAGCAAGGAGATTCATCTGAAATTAGTTTTCATACAAGAGAGAAGGTAAGGCACAAGCAAAAATTTAGGAGTTCAAATTTTGAATTGATATCATAGACAGTACTTGACGCTGGGCTCCCAGCAGTTCTAATAGGGGTTTGGCCACTGGAGTAGGGGTAAAGTGTGGTACAGTTGGGTTTGTGTTTTCTTTGGCTGCTGATCTATCTGATTTAACAGGTATCACTACCTTTTGCAAATACCTAGTTTGTACTCCTTGAGGATCTGCACTCACCCTCTTCCTTTTGGACATCTATTACGAAAGAACAACATTTGACTGGAAAAACATAGTGTGACGACACATGGAATAGGTACAGAAAATGGATAGGTATGGCATATACTCATATATGATGCTTAAACTAAGCAGATGGTGTAACAAAGTAGAAGTAATGCAAGAGGTCAGATGCAAAATATGTGCGACCAATACAACTTTGCAAAGTTAGAGCAAGCACCTTGATGGGTGAATAAGATAGGCCATCCTCCACCATGCCAAGTTTGTTAACCAGTGGATCGTTCCGCAATATTCCTCTCGTGCGCCCATTCTCATATTCATTTTGATAATGTTCAATATCTGACATGCATGAAAACATAAAAACAAGTGAGATTTTCTTTGTAATGCAGAAGTGATTCTAATCCAATACTGCCTCCCTGTAAACCCCTTTGTGCTATCTCTGCAATTCTTTTAAAAGATGCCATGCATGCTGTAATTTGTTGTGTGCATTAATATAATGTGGCCTACTACTCAAAATATGAGAGCTCCAGAAGTGATGACACTTCATAGATGATAGCTTCAACATATAGTAAAGAAGAACAAGTCGACCTGACCTGACAGATTCAAAATATACTAAGGGAGAACAACTCGACCTGACCAGTCGACCGCAAGAGAAGAGTATCATCTTAAAGAAGAGCAGAAGAGCAAGCAGATTGAAGATATTACAAGTCTTTCAATACAATGTCGGTTGGCCACCCATGATGAACCAGAGCGCACAGAGAAATACTATTCTTTCCGGTCTCTCCATATGTGGCTCACATGCATTTCGAAACTAAAGTAGGAACATTTAGCTAACCAATTAAACATCTCTCAGTTTTACTAATATCAGCAATAATATCATATATGAATTTGTACAACTAAGCTTGTTTAGCTCGATGGGTGGAGCAGTGCTATTACGACACGAACCACGTAGGCTGATTGTGGTCATCATAAAATGGGGAAAACATAAGCATGATGAGTACAGTGTTGACCGTGGCAGTGGGATGGCAGATCTGAAGCTGCAAACCGCGCAAAGGGTAGTTAGCAACCAATGTTTGCTTTGAAATAACAACTAAGATTTGGTATGGACAAGAAAGTACGGTCAACAAGTGACAAAGAAATGCAATTATGCTATCTCTCTATATGTTGCGACATGCATTTGGAAACTCAAGTGGGACCTTTAGCTAACCAATTAAATGTGTCGGTTAACTAATATCAGTATCATATCACAATCATATTTGAACAACTAAGCTTTCGAATTCTGAGTGTTGTGTTGTTTAGCTTGAAGGGTGGAGTAATGCTAGTACGACAGAAAGCACCTACGCAGATCATAGTAGAGTAGATAAAAGGGGAAAACCCTAAGCATCAAGAGAAAAATCAGGAAAGTGGAACTAGCTGGACTAGTGGGTGGTGCACATGCTTTTCGAAACGAATATAGGAACATTAGGTGACCAATTAAACGTTCTCTGTTTTAGTGATATGAGCATCATATCAGATTCGTATTTCAACACGTAAGCTTTGGGTTGAGGTCTTGAGGAGCAGTGCTAGCACGACACGAAGCACCTACGATGATGGTAGTGAATATAAAGGGGGGAAACCATAAGCTTTACGAGTATAGTGCCCGTGCCATGGCGGATCTGAAGGTGCAAACCGGACAAAGCTACTTCGCAACCAATGTTTGCTTTCAACTAGCCACTACGATTTGGTACGGACAAGAAAAGTACAGTAAACAAATTACGATCTATTTTCCGGGTGAGATCAATAACTTAAGCACATATGGAAGAGTACCACCTCTCTTGCGACGCCGTGTAGGCCTATGCTGATACGTTGAGGGTGCTGCGGGTGCGATGGCTGTCAGCGGCGGGGAAGAAGACTTTAGACGGCAGACGGCCGGGTCGGGGGATATATCCTGTTGACGTGGATGAGGCCGTCGTAGGAGCGGCAACGGCAAGGTGGACGACGGCGCCGATGAAGCGAGAGGAGGCGATGAAAGGATCCTGGTCCAGCGTCGTGGATGAGAGACGTCCATCTCTTGCAGTGGACATCGGGTAGGGGTAGCGGCTCCGGCAAGGTGGAGGATGAGCGGATGGAGGAGGCTGGCCGCAGTGCGGAGGTTGTCGTGCCGCCGACGGTGTATGAATGGGGAAATGGAGGGGAGGGGGGATCTCAAACTTTGGGACGCGCTTCTCTGAAATGGGGGAAAGTTACGAACTTATCCCCAGTTTAAAATTTCGGACATCGCGTCGGTTGGGGATAGGACGGTAATCTCGCATCTCCCAAATATTTGCCGGTAACTATTTCGGGCGAGGAGAGGGTGTTTTGCCGCCCACGGTTGGCGCCCATGGTGTATGAACGGGCCTGACAGGAAGGGCGGTTGTGTCACGTCTGATGGAAGTTACACATCTGCCCCTATTTAAAATATTAGCCTACATCGATTTCGGACGAGGAGAGTTTGTTTTGCCGCCCACCGTGTATGAATGGGGAAATGGAGGAAGAGACACATGTCTTTCGGACGAGCTTGAATCAAATGTGTTTTGCCGCCCACGTTTGGCGCCCACCGTGTCTGAATGGGCTCGGAGGCCGTCGTGTCACGTCTGATTGAAGTTACTAGTCTACCCCTATTGACAGCAATGTAAATCCGGTTGATAAGGATGTCAAGTGTCAGGGGTAGACAGTAATTTCCATCTCGCAAACACTTGCTTCGGGCAGCCCGCAAATTATAGTGGGTGTTTAGCCGCTTCGTTCAAAACTTGGGAGAATTAGCATTCATGTTTGCCCTAGGACCTGGCAAACTAAATTCAAATCCAATTTGTATTCGATTACGAATATCCACAGATAATTATACATTTTTTTATTTATTTCTTCAAAACCACAACAAAGATTTATTCCACCTTTATATATGATTATGATTTAGAAATGGCGTGATCTTCGAATTCAGTAGGTTGGATACACTCTGAGTCAAACAGTTATTTCATCCAATACAATATGCTCACACGAAAAACAGTTCACCTTATGTCAATCATACAAGTACTGAGGATTACCTCTCCTCAAAAATTCGGATCATTACAAGACATGGACAACATAGGGGGTCTTGCAACATAATCCATTCAGAGACATGACACAACATGCAAGTACAATAATTTAATGACAATTTCAACTGGTATCTAAAGAAGAACCGGGATTACCTTGGGCTTCAGATAGCAGAAACAGCAGGACCTCCTCCGTCTTCAAATGCAACATTCTTACTTCCTCCAATTCTTGGGTTGCTTGCATAATGCGTGCCACTAATTCCGTAATTTCTAGCCTCAAGATAAAGATTACCTCATTCATGGCAGCCGCACTATCTCTTTCTGCCTCTAGTAGAGCCTCAAGCACTATAATATCTATGCTCAGACTGCTCTCCGGCGGTGTTGCCTCTGAACTGCTACCATCTGGTAACATGGATGGCGCACTGCTTCCACAAATAGATTCTGGGGTTGTACATTGTGTCCTAGTGTGAACGGTAGCCTGAAAGGTTTCCGCTGGACATCAGTAAGAGATAGTTATCGTATGATCCAGGCAGTAAGCTTACATGGTAAACGACGGACGAATTATTGCCGAGCATGGCAAACTATATTTAAATGGTTCGAAGCAGCATCAGCCGAAAAGAAATTAAAATGGTAAGATGAAACTAGGGATGTAAGTGGCAAATAAACGACATCCGCCAGTCCCATCTAGTTAGTTTTTGCTACCTCCCTAGTTCATTTTCCTCAAAAAACAAAAACTCTTTTGAACTATCATACCACTAGTGGACTTTAATCGGGATTAAACGGGACCCAGTTGACATCCCTAGTTGAAAGGGAGTGTACAACCGCTATATTTAAGTTGCCAAGGCATCTAAGCAGTTGAAATAATCTGAGAAAGCACTTAACAGTGTGGCCTCATATAAACTACGAAGACAGTCTTGTGATGAAGTTGAGAGGAAAAGTTAAGGACTCAAATGAAATAGGCATGCATTTCTTTACGATAGTACAGCAGGCACTGCTGACATATTGGCCAACTCAGGTATAGTGTAACAACAAATAAGCATTCGAATCAAGCAATACAGCAAAGCAGACAACTGAACTATTTGTAATTCGGTAGGATTACACGTTGAGGGCACAAGCCAAGAAAGCAGCCCACTCGCATTACATTTCACATGTACTAAAACACACTGGCTTACCATATGTTGCTGTGAAGCCTGGCTGCTGTTGCAATGTTCTTTGAAGATATCGTCAGCATCCCGTGGTTGCAAATCTAGTTGTTGTAGTTTATTTTGCACCATCTATTTAGGTAAAATTAATTTTAATCGCATGCACTGTTTCGAATTGATCATCAATGGTTCATCTAAACTAATGAAAGAAGGGTGTGTGCATACACGACAATATATCTGCTTCCCTCTATTTTTATGCTTGTTCGAGGTGCCAGCCCCAAAAGAACAAATATTTTGCTTGATGGGGTTGGCAGCTCCATAATTAATAGAAGCATCAAATTAGTCATGCAACTTGGGAACAGAGGCTCGGAGCAGTGATGTAATAGCTAGCATCAGAAAATGTAGGGTAAAACGAACAAAAAGCAGCGGAACCACATGCTAGTTTGCTGATGTGTAATTAAGCATAGAGAACATTAAGCAGTCTGATGGAACCAACAGGTGGCATCAGAACAAAACTAAAGCATATTAACTATATGTGCACTAGTATGTACTTTAGCACATGTAACATGTTCACTGCCAGCAGTATGGCCCTACAGGTGCAAGCAGAATAACGCGTCTCATGAAAAACTGAATGATGCCCTGAAGAAATTCAAAGTTGCGGTGCTTATGCTAGGAAAGTGAACGTAGGTGTCAGCCGTTGGATAATAGTACCTGATTCTCGGCGGCGTATGGGTATCGTTGTCATACTTGATAGCTAAGGATCATCGATGGTGCTCGTGTTGCGGTTGAGTTTGGGCCGGCTGTCGCCGTCGCTGGAGCGGCTCCAGTGCTACGGTTGCGGTGCCTGTCGACATACAAGAAAGCTCATATGTGGTAAGTGAACAGTTGCACGACAAAGAGAAAAACCGAAGGAGTACAAATCGAAATAACCTGATGAGGTTGCGGCATCGATAAAGCAGGGCCGGTGGAGTTGAATATTGCGTCCGTGGAGCGGGTCCGGTGCAGTGGACGAAGACTTCGGCGGGCGCGTTGTACAGTGCTTTCGGTGAGGCGGATCTGTTGTGGCGGACGAGGGCTTGTATGAAGGGCCAGCGAAGGGGCGGACGAGGGAGTCAGTGAAGGGCCTACGCTGTGGTGGACGAGGGCGCCGGTTAAGCAGATCCGGTGCGGTGGACCATGATGGCGGTCAAGGAGATCTGGAGCGGTGGACAAGCCAGTCGCTGAAGCGGCTCCGGTGAAGTGGTGAGTTGGCAGTTGGGGGTTCCAAGGTGCGGAAGGTAGATTCGGCGGGGTATGAGGTCCACCGCTGCGGCGGAGGACTAGATTCGGCGGCTTGCTGTGGTTGGGGGGGTCGGGGAGGGGAAGGGGAGGGGCTCTGGGGAAGAATGTTGGGAGCAAAGAGGGGAAAACAATGGAGTTACCAAAGCAGCCCTTTTCCGTTCATGTGGCAGGGGTAAAACAGGAATATCGCAGGGCTAAACTTTCGGGCGCGTGATATTTTGATGTGAGCGGGAAGTTTGAAAGCTTTTGGCGCCTAAAATTATAAGTATTCTGCTCTCGTACGACCGACTATGATATCATGGCCGACAATTTGTTTGTTTTGCACGCAAAAAAAATGTGCAAGTTTTGAAAATCAATGTCTCCAACTCGAAACTTAGATTGTCCATTCAATTCAAATATGGATCATTGAGCTACTACAAGCAAATACCATCATATGGTCCAATTAAAATGAAATTCCAAATGTGTTTATCCTAAATATGATGACAAAAGCAAAAATGTGTATGTGTATGAATAAAGTGGATGATTATAAAGTTTGAACATGCATGTATGTGTATATCTCTAGGTTTGATATATGAATTTGAAATCACGAAATCCCGGCTTAAAAATGTACCTCCGTTTAAATGAATTACAAAAGCTAATGATGGAGTCGAATTCCAAAATTCCAATCTTAGGTTTGTAATTCTGGTACATCAAGGTATATCACGCATGTTCAAAAGTATCGTTATCTCATAGTACAAACTGTGAAAAAAATGATCAACCATCAGTGCACAATATCTCAATTACGCTAAAGTCCCTCAAATATAGACACCTCACTCTTTATCTGAAGTCAACCCCCCCCCCCACCACCACACACACACACACATAGAGAAGTCGTTCTCTCCCCCAAACACCAACACACGAGCACATTAACACCCCTCTCTCTTGTAAAGTCCGGACCCCAACATAGGTCTCTATCACTTTGTCTCTCGGGCATGCACACATCTCTTCCCTCACTCTCTAGGTCTCCCGCTATCTCTCTTACCCAAGCACACGCACTATGTAGAGTGTATATTTCCCATACACACAAAACGTCACCCCCAAACATCTATCTCCCTAGTTATGTGGTTCTCGCGCACTCACCTCACACACCACCCCCACTGCAAACAAGCACACTTTGTCTCCTTGTGCACCACTCTCCTCTTTCTATCTCTCCCACATGCGGACCCGCCCCAGCTCCTTCCCTGTATACATATATGTCGTGACTCTTTGCATAGCTCCCTGATGTATAATCGTTCTCGATTTCGCACATTGTTCTCTACACCATCTATTCTAGATCTCTCATGAAGTCCCTATCACACACACGATGACTCGCTTCCCTTGCGTCTCCGTTCATAGGCCAATTTCGGACAACATCAACATTGTCTCCCTATCTATACGCCATTTATGGACACAAACGACCCCTCTCGCCCCCTCTCTTCCTCTCTCTCTCTCTCTCTCTCTCTCTCTCTCTCTCTCTCTCCGTCGCTAGCTCTCTCTTTTTCTCGCTCTCACACCCCTCTCCCACACACACACTCGATGTCTCTTCCAAATAGTCTGCTCCCCCCGCCCGCACCCGTGCTATCTCGCTACTACACATGTCACACCATTCCCCTTCCCTTATACTAGGTTTACATCATCAGTGGTCTCTCTACTCCACATACACTCTCTCCCTCTCACACACAAACGCGTGCACAAACACACACAGACACGCACAAACACCCATTTATCTGGATCCTCATCTCTCCTGATGTCCGCATGTGTATCTCACACACTCACTCTCTAATTATGTATATGTGTCTCCACGTTACACAACACAAAGCCCCATGTACATGTATCTCTCTATCCTCCACACACATAGACACAAAGAATTTGTTATCATTGCCTCAGTCTCTAACATATCACACACGCACACTGTCTCTCTCTCTCTCGCAAACACGCTCAACAAGGGTTTCCCCGTGAATAACTTACCGTCTATTCATCAACAGTCGTGGCAGTACGGCGAACACGAGACGTGAAAAAGAATAAATCTACACATGCTTAGACCACCTAGTATGACTACTAGGACTAGAGCAAGCCAAAAAGCGCGCCGCCATCACCCCCTCCTTGTCGGCGACGGGAAAATCTTTGTTTTACACAGTCGAGAAGTCATTGTGCTAAGGCCCCACATGTTGAGGCGTTGAATAGAATGTAGATGCTAGTTTACGGAAGCAAGTATCGATAATACGTTTGTATTTCCATACTTATATTTCTTCTCTTATAAAAAACCGAGTTGTGCCATCTTGCAATATAGACCGTCCGATCTATATCTGACGGATGGAAATTAAACTAAAAGATACCCGCACCCCTCTCCACATTTGCAGACAAGGCCTTCCCTCGTTCATCCTTATCTCCAACAAACCTCATTGTTGAGCAATTAAGAAAGGAAGCCTCTGGAACAAACTGGCCTGGTGGCCGCTGCCGGCGTCGTCAATCCCCATGCCTCCACTCAGTCCGACCACCAACCACCACCACACCCCACTCCTCTTCACCTTATCTCATATTTCTCGAGATATCATTAGTTTTTACACATGGGATTACTCCCGCAAGGGTCAATCACAACAAGTGTTTTATAAAAAAATGCATCTTGATGTTCCGTGCAATGCACGGGTCTTGCTAGTACTCCTACACAAGACTAAGTTGGTGATGCTGGTGTGTCTGCCATCCGTCGTTTCTGACCATTAGATCTACATCTAACGATTGTGAGGTAAGTTGTTGCCTTTTCTCACCAACATCCCACTTGTCTACCAATTTGCAGAAAAACCCATAATTAGTATCTTAAAACCAACCACATCCCTCCCTGACCTCACCAAAACAGCCCAAGGAATATATTCTAATTGAAACATAATATATCTCTAGTGACATATGTATATCAAAATTAGAGTGTTTTGTACCAAGTTTGTGAATAAGCATTATTCTAATTATGATTCGTTGCAACGGACATGAACATTGCTAGTATTTCCAACCATGCATTTTTTCCTAGTATTCCATAGTTTCGAGTTTTCCATCAAGATATTAGTCACTCATGGTTGATACTTACTTTCAATCATGTACACATATGCACTATGTAACTAGCCTTGCTTATTGCCTTCCAAAGCTTAACTTTCACTCCTACTTACAATATGTAGAGTATTTAACAAAAAACTACCACTTTCAACCAGCCCTAGGAAGAATCTATTGTACAAAAAATAGCAAAAACATACCCAAAATTTCTTAATCCACGCCAAAAACTACCTAGTACTCCTACCGATTAGGTTCGTTTAAACCCATTTATGACAGGGTTGGCCCACACGTCCGTGCTGAGAGGTAGCTTAAACCAACACATTTTGTTTGACCGTTGACACGAGGGACCCACATCTGACCTTCTATCATGTTATTCCCCCTCAAATCATTATTTTTCCTGAACATTACTTCAAACAGTACTGATACGTGTTCGTCGGTGGCGCCGGTGATGAGCGAGTTGGCCGCCGCTTCGCCGGACGGGCCGGACGCCGCGCAGGCCTCCGCGCGGGTTAGCAGGCTGGCCCGAGCGTGACACACGAGCGAGCAAGCCGCCGCGCTGGCCTTCGCTCGAGCCAGATGGCTGGCCTTAGCGCGGCGCGCGAGCAAGCCGCCGTGCTGTCGTGCCAATCTAGCTAGCAAACCTTGCAGACAAGCAGCTGGACGGAGCTATCTTGGCTAGCTAGCGGTCGCGAGCGCCGAACGGAGCTGGCATCCGGGCTGCCGCAACATGGGCTCCGCACCGCCGGCGGTTTTGACCTCGCCTTCTGCCGGCGGCGGTAGCTGTGTCCCATGGCCGAGGATGACTAGGTGGACGGGCCGGAGGTAGGAGGTCACTCGAGGATTTTTGTTGGTAAGAGCATGTACAATAGTTGATAAGGTGGTCTTATCTTAAGTCTGCCACGTATGCAAGTGGTAGTAGTTTCTTTGCATTTTAGTGGTTTCTTGCATTATTAGAGCAAGTCAATAGAGCTGAGTCAGCGGGCTATAAGAAATAAACTAGTATATTTCTGCTTAGTTGGAGGAAAGAGAAGAGGAGAGAGAAGATAAGCGGGCTCTTCGTGAAGAGCCAGCTCTAGCACGTGCTCTTAGGCACTTTGTGAGAATGAGAAGTGGGCCACATAATAAAAAAGTAGTACACTCTTTTGATCTATTATTGTACATGTTGGGTATAAGATGGGCTGTAGATGACATGGCACTGGCTTATAGCCAGCAGCTGGCTATACTATTAACCATTAGGGGTTTCTTGTAAGGAACAATGTACGTACTACTAGCGACAAAAGGCGATTCTAGGTTGCGTTGTACTCCAATGAGTACTACTAGTGGTCGCGGGAGTGTATACCTCGTTTTGTGGGTTCGATCCCGGCCGAACGCACGGCGGCCTTTTTTTAAAATAGTACTACTACACTTCGCTACGAGCCAATATTTTACATGGGTAGTTTGAGTTTTGAAGTCAAGCGGACGTGCGGCCCCACAATCTGGGTGCACTGGACAGCCTAGCCACGTGAACGGGTTTTCCTTCCCAGCATCCCATGGCTCGCGTGCTCGCCCTAGCCGCACCTCGCTTGCAGCTTCCAGCTAGTAGCATATTTAAACTAGCGCCTCCCAATTAAGCCCGAGGAGCCGGAAAAGCCTGGCGGGGCATTGGGAACTGTGCAATATGGCTCTGTACGTAAAGTGCTCTACTACTACTCTGTAGCTTGTGGCGTTGCACGCATGGACTTCACTCCATTATCGGCTCTACTATAAAAGAAATTCCTCTTGACATGTTTTTTTTTGAAACGGAGGCAAAAGCTTTGCTTCATCTCATTCATAAAGAAGGAACTACTAACAAAGTTCGACGAGATCCATTACACCTCCACAAATGAAAGCGAAAAGCCTAGTCTCGCTGTATCAAATAACTCAAATGTTCTGCCCCTGCAGTAACCATCGCTGATAAACAGGCTGCTAGTGTGTGCGTGAGAGGAGCGGCTGAGTAGGCCAGCTACGTGAGAGGAGCGGCTGAATAGAGCACTGAGAGTACCCACTAGGCCACTACGCAGGTGTACTTCCCCTGCATTGATAGTACAGCGATGGTTCTAGAGAACAGTAGTACCCTCCACTTCCAACTGTAGCTCCTTGGCCCTGAGATTCAAGAGTTCAAAACTGGTGCACTATACTAGACTAGACTAGAAGTACAGTACATCGCACTACTAGTTGAGAAAAGTAGTACTAGTACTGCTATAGTACGAGTACGTACTCCTCCGTCACATAATGTAAGACGTTTTTTGACACTAGTTGGCATGTACAAAAAATGGCAAAAACATACCCAAAATTTCTTAATCCACGCCAAAAACTACTACCTAGTGCCAAAAATTTCTTACTAGTGCTATTATTTACAGTATAATGCAATCCCATAACGTTCCATAATGCTAGTACTAGTAGTAAATAATAGCCTCACCCCTTCGCTGAGGAACGATCTACAGTTGGAAGGGACGAGGCCCTGCGGTTACTACGCTCTTATCTCCTCCTCGCCAGTTCCCCTCCCCCCGAAGAGAAGGCAGTTCGTTGTTGCACCCATGGATTTGCCAGGCGGTTCTCCTCCTCGTCGGGGCTGGGAGACCTTGGACGACGATCCTCTAGGAGAAATCGCACGCCGCTCCGACGTCCTCACCGCCGCAAGACTCGGTGCTTCCTGCACCGACTTTTTCAAGACGCTGCTTAAACAGGCTTGGGAAAAGGCCATGCTTGTTGGTCTTCCATGCGTCCTCGAGGAGAAGGTTCTTCTATGGGACAATCCTTCGAACAGTCCACCGCTCCCTGGCCATGGTTGCACGTTGACTCCGCTAGAGTTGCCGATGTTGAGAGGTAGTCGGATTTTGTCCGATGAGCAGGTCAGTAATGGAGTTTGATCATGTGGTACTTAGTTATTTCATTTCCATCCCGTAATTTCTCCGCTGCCCACCGTCTTATATATAGGTCTGGGTCGGTGCCAACGAAGATTGGCTTGCATACCTCCGGCCGGATACCACCATCATTTTGCACAACATCCACAGTAGTGCGGCCGTTCCGGTAGACCCCTTCTCCACCATTGGGATCGGCCTTCCGGACTGGCTGGGCTTGAATATGTATGATGATGCCTACATGAGATTGAAGAAGATAGCAATTGCGGACCCGCCGACAAAGCGACGCGGCTACGATGATTACTATCTCATCGCGGTGTTCGACATAAGGATTGCCATCAATGCAAGAGGCAGTAACGGCAGAGGCTGGCGCATGTTGGCGGCGACAGATTTGTACCCCTACACCTTCGAAGACGTCGTGCGCCATCTAGGCCGCATCTTCGCGGTGACAAGCCAGGGGACTTGTTTCATCTGGTTGCCATCGTACGATATGGGAGATTACAAACAGAATGCACAAACCTTCATTTGCATCCCTAACGGTACTCCATTATTTTGCAGGGACCAGTCATCCCCCGATCAAAATAAGATCGCCGATCTTGGATGTGCATTTGCATCCGTGATTCGGTGTAACCTGGAACCTTGTAGCTGACTTTGGCATATTGGGATCAACTATCTTAGCAGTCGTTACCCATGGTATCACTGATGTGCAAAATGGTCACACAATCTACCACGATCGGACCGTCACCATCTACCCAGGTATTCCATTTTTAACCCTCTCGCCTTCTCTTTCATTGTTGTACTAGTAGTATACTTTGTAGTACTAGTAGGAGTACTTTTTACCTTGGACGACGTGTATAGCTAGCTAGGCCCTTGAAGACTTGAACCCACTAGCTGCCACCATTTTTGTTTTTCCATGTCTTACTATCTCATCCATGTAGCAAAGAGTGGCTATATAAAATAAGCCGGTTATTTTACTTCCTCTATACCGGAGTAGTATTATTTGCTGCATAGTATTATTGACCGCCATATGTGAGCACAACATTATTATGCATGGACCTTGACTATGTACGTCACCATGTGTCCAGATCTGGGATGTCGCGTGTACCAGATGAACGGCGTCGAGTTCGACCCCCGTGATGCTACGTGGGTGCCGAGGAACACTCTTGGAGAGTACTCGCTTTTCATCAGGGACAGCTACCCCATTGTGAAGCGGATGCCACCTGTCAGTTGGCAGAGCAAAGAAATCAGTTAAACAAAACTTTACGTAGGCGCGACACGAGTCCAACCCTTGCACGTGAACTGCCCTGGCTGTGTATGTGAGTGTATGCACGTGTCCTCCCTGGGTCTTCCAACAAAGAGTGTACATCGGCTATAAAACAAAGAGTGTAGTACATGATGTACATCTACACTTCCAATGCATTTAGCCTTTAATCTAAATTGATATTGATTGACTAATGCACCAACTTGTGCTGTAGGTATAGGCTACATGTCTATCCTTAATTACAGCATGCAACGGCCTTCATTTAATCTTCTTATCTCAATGGTCGCATGCACACATAAGTCTGCTACTTTTGGGCGTTAATTATGCCCTGGTCAATGTGTAAATCTCTAAATGTACAGTCTTTCACGGACGTAGGGAGTAGGTTGAGCACTTGAGCGTGAGCGTGTGTGTTGCGTCGTGTGCTGTGTGCCACATGGGTGCGTGAGTGTTGCGTGCGTCCATGTGTACGTGTGAGTGTTGCATGTTGCATGCATGCATGCATGGGGCTTACTCCCTCCCATTGACATGTTCATATTTCAAGCTTCCTCTGTTCCCTCCATATGGTGATACTCCCTCTGTTCCCAAATAGTACGGAGTAAAAGCCTCCCTCTGTTCCCAAATACGGAGTATTTGTCTTTCTACAGATTTCAACAAGTGACTAGGTACGGAGCAAAATGAGTGAAGTGAGCGTAGAGGCATAGGGATACTGTAGAAAGGAAGTCCTCGCGATCCATTATTCCCCATCTCGGTCAGAGAGAACTATTCAACTAGTCTTCGCAGTGAAGTGACAATACACGCTGCAGTAGATGGGACACGTAATTAATAAGCTGAACCAGCGTGTTGGTGTTACTAAATCAGCCTTACCCAGTACTGCCATCATGTTTGCTAGTAGAGCACGCTTCCGCAAATACGCCTACGCACCTCTGTCCTCCATTAACTGACATATGGGCCCTGTTGTGGTAGACCCACATGTCATCGGTGTAACTATTTACACTCCGAAGGACGGTATATCCTGGTAGTAGTACTAGTAGAATTGAGATTGAATGCACTTTCTTCCCCGTCTTCCACTCTTCTTCCTCCTCTCTTCTTCTTCCTCCTCTCTTCTTCTTCCTCCTCTCTTCCCCATCGTGGCCGCACACCATTTACCCCCGCTCACTGCTCGCCCGCCCGCGCCATCTTCCTTGGTAGCTCGCGCGTACCATATCCCCCCGCTCACTGCTCGGCCACACGAGGAGAAGCTTCTTCGCTCGCCCGCCCAAATCCACTTCCCCGCTGGCTCGCAGGCACCGAAAACCCCAATGGCAGAACCGACTGACACGCAGAGCCGCGATTGGAATTCCCTCCCCGGTGTTCTCTTGGAGCAGATCAGTAGTCGTATGGACCTACTCAGCACCGTCCGTCTGGCCGCATGCTCGGTGTCTTTGTATCGTCTACTCGTCTGCAACCGGCCGGCTCTTTTCAAGAGACCCTGCTTGCTGATGCCCGATCCTCGCAGGTGGCCCAGACACCGACTTGACGATCCTACGGAGGTTGTCGTGGTTCCCCTCGACATGCTACCACTACCCGTCCACCTGTCCTTCATGCGCGGCCACTACTGGGCGGGCATGAAGGCCAACTGGATCGTCCTCATCCACCACACCGGTAGTCCATGGCGTCTCGTGGATATCTACACCCAGCGAGAGATCACCCTTCCATCATTGGATACCGCCGCCATCGAGCCTCGCGGCCCGCCGGACACTCCTGCCTACTACGCATGAGACGCGTCAAGCTTTTGGCTCGACCTCTGTTTGCAGAAAGTTGTAATCTGCGAAGTGCCCACACCATCAGAAGACTACATGGATTACAAGCTCATTGCCTTGTTCAACATGGGATTAGTCTATCTGGAATCCGGTCACCATACATGGTTATGGCTCATCATCAATCCTGTTGAGGCAACATTTATGTCTGATGCTATAGTGCACGATGGCATCGTTTACGCGGTCGACGCACAGATTGGCTGCCTATACTGGTGGAATCTATCGTCGTGTAATTGTTCTATCTCATCTCATCTTTACCTTATGAATACGACTGCCTGTTCATTTGTTACAAATTTAGAATGCATAGCATGTCTATAACCACATCATTGCTATTTGTTCCTCTCATTTCCTAGATTTTTATGACCACACATGTTATTGTTAGAGTTGATATGAGAACAATTGGCATCTAATGATTGTTAGAATACATATTATGAGCATAACATCATGATTGCTATATGTTACTCTCGTTTACAAGATTTTTATAACAACGCATGTTATTGCTTAGAGTTGATATGAGAACAGTAGTAGTAAGTGCTATGGTAGAATATGAGTAGGTGTTGTCATAGCTGTTTTCCTCTCATTGTTACATGATGTTTGAACCATGACATATTGCTAGAATATGAAAGTCATTGCCTTATTTTTTTTAACTTGGGGTATGATTATGACCACGGCATTGCAATTCTCTGTCTATGATATGTGTCACTGTTATAATAATCTTAATTTCACACATACTCTGAACATGATTGTTTATTTTTGTCCTTTTGGTCTCCAATTTGAATTGTTGCAGCAGAGGCAAATGCGTTGGCCTTCATGATTCCAGGACCTGGAATCATACCAGCCGATGGGTGGTGGTTTATTGCTCGTTTAGTTGACGGCGGTCATTTGATGCTCATTCGCACGTACCAAACTGACCAAACCATTACATCAAACCACATGCAGTACAATGCGTGGGGCGTTCGTGACATTGATGGCTATGGCTGCTTCGTGTTCGAGAAAGATCCCAGCTCCGTTGGGCTAGGCATATTCAACTGGAGGCGGGTTTACAGCCTCGGCAACCACTCCTTGTTCCTCGGGCTCAATTATCCGATCATCCAACCAATCATCGATCATATCACCGGCGATGATTACTGTGCTATGCAACTTCCATTCGCGAGGGGGGCTGTGTTTACACATCATACCATGGGTTTCATGAATCACCATATCCAGAGATTCGTCGACACAGCTTGTTGCCAGATAATCTTCAGTGTGTGAAAGGCATCAAGCTTCCATGCGATGGATGGCTTTTGCAAACCCGACATGCAGCGATGTGGTTCATGCCAACAGCAAATATGCACAACTTGATCCGTGCTGATATCTAGACTGAGCCATGTATTCTGCTGCTGTAGCACGACCCTCTTTTGTTGGATATTATGTACTATTGTTAGATTGAAGCACTCCTCTGGTTTGAAGGATAGATACCTTCCTGGGATCAAGTGCATCCTAACTCACCTGCGTAGGATGTACTGATAATGATGATGGAGATGCTGTGCAGAAGCCATAAGTTATTCTTCACCCGAGGTAATCTTACGATCATTTCATAAATAAATTACATTTGAAATACACATAGGTACATTCATATTGATTTATTGCATAAAATTTCGCATAACAAAAAAAATATTGGTCAAAAGTTGTATTTTATGTACATTTTACACTATGTTTTTACATTTGTAATTTTAGGTAACATAAAATATATTTTATGACGAATATAGGTTTTATTATGTTTTCTTTTTATGTCTAAAATAAGACAAAATTTACAAAACGTAAAATTACGGTGCACAGATGTTAAAATAGAGGTGGGTGAAGAATAACTATTCCTCATCCAGGGTGACGAATAGTCAATCCCTATATATATATATATATATATATATATATATATATATATATATATCAGTTAGGCTTCAAGTGCGTACTTGTTAGTTAAACCTATGTATAAATTGTGACACTAAATACGACTAGTAAGTAGTACAGTAGCAGTACTAGTTTACGTCGGTCAAATTATTCATCATGTCCACACATTGAATTGACGTGACAACACGCTGCGCGTGAGGTGACACAAGAATCCCGGCGGCATGTTCGGGTATTCTGGACTTCAAATTTGGAGTACCACTTATCTGTCGAAATCTTTCATCATTCACTTAAAACAGTCGATTGATCATACATTGAGTACCATATAACTGGAATTACCGATGCAAGTCGAAGAAGGATTGGCCGATGCTGCCGGCTGGCATCAAGTTCGATCCCACGGATCAGGAGCTGATCGAGCACCTTGAGGCCAAAGTGAGTGCTGACAGCGCGAGATTTCAGTCTCTCATCGATTTGTTCATACCAACCATCGACAGCGAGCACGGCATATGCTATACCCAACCTGAGAAACTTCCAGGTAAGACACCGATCGGCCATCTACTTGCACAAACATATTACTTTGTTTATAGCTCTATTTTTCTTTTTAGACGCAGACCTGGTGAAGCAATTACAATTTGACAGTTAATAAAAAGTGAAACAAGGGACTGCAACATGCCAAAGATGTTATGAAAATGCCAACTAGGTACACTAAAACCTGTATTCCACAATACTGCAGGTATCACACCGAGTGGCCTAAGGAAGCATTTCTTCCAGCGCAATTCCAGGGCATTCAAAAGGGGCACGTGGACGCGTCGCAAGATATAGTCAGAGTGCGGCATGCACGCGATGTGGCACAAGACCGGCAATACCTTGCCGGTGATGGCCAACGGCCGGCAGACGGGCAGCAAAAAAGGTTCTGGTGCTGCACACCAACAAGAACTTCGACCAGCAGAGGACCAACTGGGTGATGCACCAGTACCACCTCGGGGACCTGGAGCAAGAGAAGGAGCGGGAGCTGGTCCCCTGCAAGATTTTCTACCAGACGAACACTAGGGCCAGGAGTAAAAAGATTATAAGTTAGTTTGGTATTGGTAGCTGTACTACCTTGTCGTCCGCAAGTTGGTATTGTTGTTAACGATCTTTTGGTATGAACTTGCATTTGCTTCCAACCATCATGCCGAGGTTCGACGTGGATATAAAGCTGAATCATTTGTTTCGAAACGAATTTTCAGGCACCTGATTTTTATTTGATGGGTAGCATAAGCACCCGCCGTTCGAATTCCCAGTTCTCCAATTTTTTTGAAACAAGTGCATGCACTTATTATCACGATAAAAAAACAATATCCGTGTTGCATCCCAGTTATCAGTCTGTACTTGCAGAATTCTCTCGTTTATTGAGCACGTATATTGTTTTTTCAGGTAGAGCAAGTTTCAACTGGGCTATAGTCTGCCCAGGGTTGGTTTTGTTTTAAACAGGCCCAGCCCATGACGACAACGGGGCACAAAGATCCAGCAGGTATCTACTGGCCTCTGGCCCGCCAGTGTTAGTTATATTTTGTCTTACAACATCCGCAGGCAGTTTTTTTTTACTGAATCAAACACACAGCCCAGTTCTATTTTCCTCTTGAAACGCATGTCCTACATCCGTTTTCTAATCTCTACCTATAGTTTTACTAGTTCATATACACGTATCATTATATTGAAAACACATAAAATTCCCTTTTCATATTTACATCCTTATTTTTGTTGTTTTTTCCCACCCAGCGCTGATTTTTTTACCACTGGTTTTCCCTTAAACCAACTCAATTGTCCCACGTCTTATTTGCTTACAAAAACAAAACAATTTTTTTGGAAAATCAATAAGTTCTTTAAAAAATGTTAATCATTTCGGGATTACAACAGTTTGGACTCCACCGAAATATGAAAAATAAGGTTGAACTTTTTGACCGTGGTCCTGGACAGAAAATGGGCTGTAATAAATTACTTAAGAATTAGCAAATGGGCTGCAAATTATAAAAAATAGCAAATGGGCTTTATGTTGTCTACCACAGATTTGGAGGCTGACTTGTGGGCCTACTAAGTTCATGCGTACACAAGGTTTCTCAAAAAAGAAACTTAGTCAACAATCGACTCTACCAACGTCAGACCGTTAGATGTCAAACCAGCGCCGTCGGAACCGCCTGCTCCCGCCTCCCGTGGCCGGCAGTGCTGCCGGGCAGGCCTCACGGCCCCATCATACTCGCATCCCTGGCTTGTCTATCCCTCTACTCACCCACACCTCCTGTTATTTTCCGGCGACGGCAGCCGAACCAGTCAACCCTCGTACTCTCCACCGCATGGGCAGCCACTGCCGTGTCTTCCCGGCTCCATGTAGTTCCCTTCGTAGGCCTCGCCGTCGTCCACCGCCCTGGTGCTCTCGGCGCGGCGTGGTCAACGATGTCCATCCAACGGCCGTAGTGCTTCTTCAACCTCTGGTCTTCTTGCCCCAGCCGCCAAAAGCAGCGCCGGTCGTGCCGCATGCTCCTGCCTCCCGTAGCCGGCTGTGCTGCCGCGGAGGCCTCACCGTCCCCATACTACTCCCACCGCTGGCCAGGCCATCCCTCCACTCACCCACTCCCCCTGTTATTCTGCGGCGACGGCAGCCTCACACCACAGCCGAACCAGTGAACCCTCATACTCCTCTCCGCGTGGGCATCCACTGCCGCGTCTTCCCCGGCTCCGCGTCGTCCCCTTCCCAGGCCTCTCCGTCGTCCACCGCCGTGGTGCTCTCGGCGCGGCGTGGTCAATGTGGTCAACGACCGACTTCCATCGGAAGAGTACTGTACGTGGAGAGGCTGACAGCTGGGTCCACGGCAGCCGCAAGGAAGTGCCTCCTTATTACGCGCAAAATAATTATTCCTCCACCTGACAGCAGGGACCCACCGGACGGGCCACCAGTATTTCACGGAAAAAACGTTTCCCCCCTGACTACTGGGACCCACCGGACGGGCCACCGTATTTCGCGAAAAAACGTTTGCCCCTGACTGCTGGGACCCACCGGACGGACCATCGTATTTCGCGAAAAAAATGTTCCCCCTGCTGTCAGCTCGGACCCACCGGAAGTGCCTCCTTATTACGCACAGAAAAATGAATACTCCCCCTGCTAGCTGGGACCCACCATGGTGGGAGGCTGACTTGTGGGCCTACTAAGTTGACGGGGACGGAGGGCTTTGTCAACTTAGTCAATATGAACGATTCTAGCTCCAGTGACCGTACGATGTCCATCCAACGGCCGTAGTGCTTCTTCAACCTCTGGTCTTCTTGCTCCAGCCGCCCAAAGCAGCGCCGGTCGTGCCGCATGCTCCTGCCTCCCGTGGCCGGCTGTGCTGCCGCTGAGGCCTCATCGCCCCCTACTATTCCCACCGCTGGCCAGGCCCTGCGGCGACGACAGCCTCACACCGCAGCCGAACCAGTGAACCCTCGTACTCCTCTCTGCGCGGGCTTCCACTGCCGCGTCTTCCCCGGCTCCGTGTCGTCCCCTTCCTACGCCTCGTCGTCGTCCACCGCCGTGGTGCTCTCCGCGCGGCGTGGTCAACGTGGTCAAGGAACGACTTCCATCGGAAGAGTACTGTACATGGAGAGGCTGACAGCTGGGTCCACGGCCACAACCCAGTTTTTTTGTGATTTGCCAAGTAAGTCGCTTTGTCAGGCCTGTTGGGCTGCAAATCTTTCAAGACGAGGAGAGCTTTCATTCGGCTGGCGGAGAAAATGGCCCATCAGTAATGAAAAATGGGTTGTACATTCTTAAAACACATCAAACCGGCAATTAGTTTCAAATATCTTTTTTTTCATTTTGAGATTTTAAATTACATTAATTTTTATGCGTGGAGAATTTGTTGGATTTTATATTGATATACATTTATTTTTAAAATCAGTTTGAATGTGAGTCGAAATTTCAGATTAAAAATAGTTCGGACCGCACCGAAATATGCAAAATTTCGTATAATTTTTTAACTGTGGCCACAATATGGGCTGTAATGCTAACAAAAAGAATATGGGCTCCAAAAAACCTTAATAATTAGCAAATGGGTTGTAAATTATTAGAAATAATGGCAGATGGGCTGTATGCTGTTTTCCACAGATTTGAGGCTTTCCTAAAAAAAGGTTGACGCACAAGCAGTGACTGTTGGATGGCCATCCAACGGCCGTCGTGCTTCTTAAATCTCTGCTCTTCCTGCTCCAGCCGCTCAAACAAGCGCCGGCGGGACTGCCTGCTCCCTCCTCCCCGCGGCCGGCTCTGCTGCCGCGCAGGCCTCACCGCCCCTACCGTACTCCCATCGCTGGCCTAGCCATCCCTCTACTCACCCACACCTGCTGTTATTCTCCGGCGACGGCAGACGAACCAGTAAACCCTCGTACAGTCATACTCCACTCCGCGTGGGAAACAACTGCCGAGTCTTCCCTGCCTCTGTGTCGTTCCCTTCCTAGGCCTCGCCGTCGTCCACCGCCCTGGTGCTCTCCGCGCGGCCTGGTCAACGTGGTCAACGACCGACATGCATCTGAAGTGGACTATACGTGGAGAGGCCGACAGCTGGGTCCACGGCCGCACGCAAGGAAATGCCTCCTTATTACGCGCAAAATAATGATTCCTCCACCTGACATCAGGGACCCACCGAAAGGGCCTCTGTATTTCACGAAAAAAACGTTACCGCCGCTGACAGCTCGGACCCACCAGCTATATCTTCACACGCAAGGAAGTGCCTCCTTATTACGCACAAAAAAATGAATACTCCCCCTGTTAGCTGGGACCCAGTATAGTGGCAGGCTGACTTGTGGGCCTACTAAGTTGACGGGGACGGAGGGCTTTGTCAACTTAGTCAATATGCACGATTCTAGCTCGAGTGACCGTACGATGTCCATCCAACGGCCGTAGTGCTTCTTCAACCTCTGGTCTTCTTGCTCCAGCCGCCCAAACCAGTGCCGGTCGTGCCTCGTGCTCCTGCCTCCCGTGGCCGGCTGCGATGCGACAGAGGCCTCACCGCCCCCTACTACTCCCACCGCTGGCCAGGCCATCCCTCTACTCACCCACACCCCCTGTTATTCTGCGGTGATGGCAGCCTCACACCGCAGCGAACCAGTAAACCCTCGTACTCCTCTACGCGTGGGCATCCACTGCCGCGTCTTCCCCGGCTCCGCGTCATCCCCTTCCTAGGCCTCGCCGTCGTCCACCGCCCTGGTGCTCTCGGCGCGGAGTGGTCAACGTGGTCATGGAATGGCTTCCATCGGACGTGGACTGTACGTGGAGAGGCTGACAGCTGGGTCCACGGGCGCAGCAAGGAAGTGCCTCCTTATTACGTGCAAAATAATTATTCATCCACCTGACAGCAGGGACCCACCGAACGGGCCACCGTATTTCGCGAAAAAAACGTTTCCCCCCTGACTGCTGGGACCCACCAGCTACACCTTCGCACGCAAGGAAGTGCGTCCGGGCAAAACAAAAACAAAACGATTCGCCCCCTGACTGCTGCGACCCACCAGCTACATCTTCGCACACAAGGAAGTGCCTGACAGTCGGGACCCACCTGGTCGAAGCGTACGTAGCGTTGTCATTCTGGTCGCGAACGTGTATGTACATATATACTGGTGGATGTAGAGGCGCGCACGTGTCGTAGTAGAGGCGCGTACGTGTCGTAGTAGAGGCGCGCGCATAGCATGTACACATACGTACAGCGGCTAGGGTGCAAGAAAGAAAATACGGCCACGTATGTGTACATACGGGCGGGGTCTCGAACGCCTACTCGCGCATACGTACGGCCAGGGCTCGTGTACATGGCTGGGTCGGAACGGAGAAACAGCGTCGTCCTCGTGTTCATGGGGAGGCAACAGAATGCGTCGTGTTTATGGGGAGGCAACGGAATGCGTCGTGTTCATGGGGAGGCAACGGAATGTGTCGTGTTCATCGGGAGGCAACGGAACGCGTGGGAGCCAACCGGCTGGGTCGGAACGGAATGCGTGGTCATGTTCATCGGGAGGGCTTGGACGGAACAGTCGATGGAAATGAGGCCTGGCGTACCGCGGAACGGAGGAAACGGACCTCCTACGGTCGAAACGGGGGTCCTGTTGATCGAGAGGGGTGTGGCGTACCGCAAAACGGAGGAAACGGACCTCCTACGGTCGAAACGGGGGTCCTGTTGATCGGGAGTGGTGTGGCGTACCGCAAAACGGACGAAACAGACCTCCTACGGTCGAAACGGGGGTCCTGTTCATCGGGAAGGGTGTGGCGTACCGCAAAACGGGACTCCACGGGATACTGTTCATCTCCACCGTCGACCTCCTCCAGCCTCCACGGGCTACCGTCAACCTCCTCCAGCCTCCACGGGCTCCTGTTCATCCAGCCTTCACCGCGCGCTACTCCACCGGCTACTGTTCAACCACCCCTCCACCGTCTACTGTTCATCCAGCCCTCCACACCACGGGGTCCTGTTCAACCACCCCTCCACGGGCACCCCTCCACCGTCTACTATTCATCCAGCCCTCCACACCACGGGGTCCTGTTCATCCAGAGGCAACGCCACCGCTCATTGTTCATCCACCCCCCCCCCCCCCGCCCCCGCAACGCTCACTGTTCATCCAATCGATCGGCTTCAGTTAGCAGCAGTAGCGAAGGAATCGCTCGATCGGGTTCAGTTAACTGCCATCGATCGATCGCTCGGGTTCAGTAACGCGTAGCCTGCAGTGCAATCGCTCGGGTTCAGTTAGAGCCCAACGCCTCGCTCAGGTTCAGTTAGAGCCAACGCCTCGCACACACGCGCGTACGTGTACGAGAGAAATGCGCATCGCTCGGCCCCTGACCTCCCACCGTAACCGGGAACTCCCGGAAATTTTCCTCGCCCTCGCTTCTACCACGGTTTTTTCCGTCATGGACGGCCCAAAGAATGTCATGCAGCTGCGTCTCCGGCCCGCCCAGGACAAAAAAACCCATTTTCTGTCATGATTTTTTGTCATAGAAGTAGGAGCCCACCACATCTATGATGATACCGGGTTTTGTCATAATTATCATCATAGAAGTGTCATATGTATGATAGAAAAAAAATTCGTTCGGCCCAAAATGTCACGGATGTGTCTTTTTTTTGTAGTGTTGTCTGGCTTTCTCAGCCGGCGGCAGCGACTTCCATAGACAATGATTGTACTGGCCCCAAAACCACTCCAAAGTTGGGGGGTCCGGCGCAACCTCGTCCGGCGGCGCATAGGGGTCCTCCTCGTCGCTCCTCTACGACTAAGCGTCCTCGGGGGGCGGCGCCTCCTCGTCGGTGCGTGGGCAGATCGGCGGCGCCATGGTCTGTAACATCCCAAATTTTTAGATTTGGAATGTTAATAGGTCATTGTTTTTGCCATCGTGATTTCTATGCTTATTTAAATTTTCTGAATATTTAAAGTGTTTTCCAACTCAAGGCAATATATTTGAAGTGGAGATAATATGACTTCTCCCCTATTAATTATATTTGGAAAGCACTAAGAATATATTCTGGTGTCTACCTAAATTATTTTGTCTTTATAGAAACTCAAATTTATTTTATATTTGTTATTATATTGCGCTTTATGCGCTTTTTTTGCATACAATATTTTTCCAAAATTTTAGTTGTGTTGTAAAAATGTTCACTGTTTTATATAGTGGTAATAATGTTTTACTGTGTGTTTGTATTAATTTTGGAATGCGTTAGGTATTTTGTATTTTAGACATATTTATTTGTTGTGCGGTATAAATATTTTAGACAGTTTTTATTGTTTACTGGGCGGCAGCCCAGCACTGTGCGCGACCAGCGGCCCAGCTATCCCTTCGCCCGCGCGCGCCATGCAGCCAAGCAGCTAGCAGGCCAGGCCAGCAGCAGCACCGCAGGCCACGACCCCTTTCCCTTTTGTTTTTTTTTTCTTCTTCTCCACACCCAAGTCCCGCTGACACTGGACCCCGCCAGGTCGTCTTCATCCTAGAGACGGACTCCTGCACGCGCACGAGTTCTTCACTGTCCCGATCTAAATCCTCATCCAATCGACTCATCTGTTGCCCCTAGTACATGCATGACCCCATATAAATACTCCCTGTGTCCTCTTGTTCGAGTTTTGCCAAAATCACCATCGCCCTTGCCCTATCAAGTCGTCCCGATCTCGCCGAAGTTCGGCCGCCATAGAAGCTTTCCGCCGGTCAAACTCGTCACCTGCAGAAGGTTTCCGCCCCGACCTATCCTTCTGTATTGTTCGCTTTGAGATTCCCTCTCTCCCTCAACTTCTAGTTCGCGCAGGGGAGCAGCGTAGCGACCGCATCAACCTCGACCAGAGCCAGTTTCCAATGCCACCGCTCCAGCCGGTCACTGTCGCCACCGGAGCAAGCTCCAATTGTGTCGGAGGTCACCCACTTCATCTCCATCGCGCTCTCCACTCGTAGGTCATATCTTTGTAGCCGGAGGCCCTCTGTAGCCGTCGCCCGCATCACCACCGAGCCGCCGGCGCCGTCCTTCTCCAACTCCGACGACGCCCCGCTCTGTTCTCAGGTGAGCACGTCTCCCTGCCGTCTGATCTTCTTTAAACGGCCGGGATTAGATCATCTGTGTTTTTTTTTTCCGAACCGTTATCTGTTAAGTTGCGGCCGTCCGTCGTTTAACCTCCACAGCGAACACATCACCGGCAATAGTAATGCGCCACGTGGCACATCCACAGCCGCAGCAGTTCTTCGAAGAGATCTATTTTTGACACAATATTCTTTTGACAGATTCCATATCAAAATTGCATTTAAGTATATCTTGAGATCCGTAATTCCAAATTAAATGATTCTTTCTCCTATATACTCATATTGACTAGGAGCATCCATTAGAACCAAAATTTCACAATTTTGAAACTGTTTAAATTTGAATTTGCTCAAATTTGAATTCAAACTTCAGGAGGCCATATCTTTTAAACCGTTGATCCAATTTAGTTGATTCTTTTTGCATTGTGATCCTACTAGCATGTAGATAATATTTACCTACTGATATGTTCTGTTAATTAAGTTTTTATTTGAATTCGTTGATGTTTACTTTATTGTAGTGTTATGTGAGTACGGCTTATTTATCGGTGCCTCCGTTAATCGTATAGATTGTCCGGAGTGCGAAGCAGGTCGGAATTAATCGTTAGAGTACTTCAACGGCGTTCAAGGCAAGTTTGCACTTTTGATTTTTCTCATCCTATATTCTGCTATGCGTGTGTGGTTTTATGCTATGATATATGATTGGCCTGATATGTGCATGTTGTTATGTTTTGGTATTGATTGTATTATGTGTTGGTGTGATCAACTTGCTATGTTAGAAGTGGGCATGTGTGAAGTGATCCGTGGAAGTGGTGAGTGTTATAGCCGTAGGCTCGGGATTATTAACCAGGTGAATGCGTCACTGGCAGAGCGCTCTATTGTCCCTAGAGAATGCGCCATTGACAGAGCGCACTTGAGGCGAGGTATAGTTTTCGGAACATAAATCAGGTGGATGCGTCCTTGGCAGAGCGCTCTATTGTTCCTAGAGAATGCGCCATTGACAGAGCGCACTTGCGATACTTCTAAAGTTCTTGTCATGTTTACTTAGAATCTTTGGGTTATCTTGGGCGAGTAAATTAGAGACGGTTGTGAGTTCAGGTAGTGGAGGTAGGTGAAGACATTCTTCTATAAACTAACTTGTGTGTGTTTTGTTTGTCATACATTGCTTTGTGGATGTAGGTTTGCTATATCATATTGTGTGATTTGCCAATACATTCAATGTATTGACCCTTTGTGGCTGCAACTTATCATGTTGCGGGATTTTCAGATGATCAATGAGATATAATAGGGTCGCGAGTCTTCACTCAACATGTTCTCCAGTGGGCATTGACGGGACTCATCGTTTGCTTATGCTACATTTCCGCTGTTATTATTGAATATAGTTAGCCATGTGCTACTCAGTGTAATACTTTATGAATTCTGGATCATACGTTATAGTAAATGATGCACTTGTTATTTGATATTCATATGTACTGTGTGTGCTAGCGAGTCGATCCAGGGACTAGCACTGTAAGCACAGAGACATCGAATCTTATCAGGTTCGGGTCGTTACATGGTCCAGATTTGAGAGACAGAGAGAGAGAGACGAGCGAGGGGAGGATGTAGATGAGAATGCAGGTGGGACGGCGTGAGCAATGTAGTATTTATTGGCGGCCAAAATCTAGACCGACGAGAACAGTACACAAGCCGATAGCAGGAATTTACGGGTATTGTAGTTTGAATTACACACAATTCCCGTAGCAAAAGTCATGTGTGAACTTAATAGCTGATGGTTTCCAATACATAACCGTGTCTGATTAATAATTCGTGCCACTCACCTTCCAAACATCGAGGCGCGAAATAGAGTGCCAATCATCTGGGGCCGGTTGTCTTGCCAAATCTTTACATTTTCTTTTTTGAACACCAGATATTTACATCGTCTGATGATTTTTTAATTTTTTGGAATTTAAACGCCACGGCACTCCATGCATGTGTCCAAGCCCTGACACCAATATGTGTCGGTGTACAAAAGAAGGGGCGCACCTTTGTACCCCTTTACCTGTGCACTGACAGTCGGAGCCGCGCCCACGGCCGCACCAAGCAGACAGGGGAGGTGAACCGAGGTAAAACCGAAGCCCAACACAAGACGATCAAGAGCAACGCCAAGGCCGAGACCACAAAAGAGTAGAGAGACGAAGCAGGTTCCCCCGGCAAGACCCTTGCCGGGGCAGCCTCCGCGGCCCCGGCAAGGCCCTTGCCGGGGCAGCCTCCGCGGCCCCGGCAAGGCCCTTGCCGGGGCGGCTCGTCCAACACCAGCGGAGCGCACCACCCTTGAGCCCACGGTCCCCAACACCATCAACCACGTTGGGCCAGGGCTCGGGAGGCACATGGTGGCATGCAGATCTTTGTGAAGACAAGGAATATTCAAGATCAGATGAGGATTAAAAGACGGCGATCCTCGGCAAGATCCTTGCCGAGGGGAGCCACAAGACCCCTGGCAAGATCCTTGCCGGGGACAACAGCACGCCACGGCGAGGCCCTTGCCGGGCCACCCGGCAAGGCACTCGCCAAGGGCGCCAGCAGGGCCACCTCCAGGCCCGCACCAGCCAAGTCTCCACCGCCGTTTGCATGCAGCTGCCAGCCCAACCAGCTGGGCAGGCACCTGCGTGGCAACATGCAGCTCCCAGGCCAACTCAGCAAGCGCCTGCGTGGCGGCATGCAGATCTTCGTGAAGAATTTGCCACCTCAGCTGCCTGCCTGCCTACATGGCGCCGCATGCATCGCTGACCAGCGCGCGTGTCAAAGCAAGGAGGAGCGCGACGGACGGGATGGGCCGCGTTCCCGTCCCCAATAAAGCAAGGGGACACCTAAGCGATGCATTAAATGCGTCTTGTCCTGTAATACGAGCGATAAGCTCGTAGCACTGTACGCCTTTCCACCTCCTGTGTGCCACTGTGGTAGCCTCTTTCGACTATAAAAGGAGGCCCATGGCGTACTGGAGAAGGATTCAGCTCTTTGGAATGACCCAGCCACCGTAGCTAGTTGGAAGGCTGAAGAACACTCCATACATCCACCAAAGAAGGACTAGGGTTTTACGCATCCTCGCGGCCCGAACCTGGGTAAACGATCCTTGTGCTGACTACTAATCCTGCTCTTCTTGCAACCTTGCGTCCCGGCAACCGTAGTAGGGATTCTTGTGATCCCAAGGTGTCGTTTCCCACCGACATCTTTGGCACGCCAGGTAGGGGGCGCAATTGTGAGAATCTGGTCTAGTAGTTAGTCTAGCGTTTCTTCATCGCCATGGCTCCCAAGAAGAAGACGGCCACGGCGATCGGCTCGTTGCTACCTCTTGAGCACTGCGTTGGTTTTCCCTTGAAGAGGAAAGGGTGATGCAGTAAAGTAGCGTAAGTATTTCCCTCAGTTTTTGAGAACCAAGGTATCAATCTAGTAGGAGGCTACGCGCGAGTCCCTCGCACCTGCACAATACAAATAAATCCTCGCAACCAACGCGGTAAGGGGTTGTCAATCCCTTCACGGTCACTTACGAGAGTGAGATCTGATAGATATGATAGGATAATTTTTTTGGTATTTTTGTGATAAAGATGCAAAGTAAAGAAAGCAAAATAAAGACGGCGCCAGAAATAGCTTGTCGTAGGGAGATTAATATTATGGAAAATAGACCTGGGGGCCATAGGTTTCACTAGTGGCTTCTCTCAAAAGCATAAGTATTCTACGGTGGGTGAACGAATTACTGTTGAGCAATTGACAGAATTGAGCATAGTTATGAGAATATCTAGGTATGATCATGTATATAGGCATCACGTCCGAGACAAGTAGACCGACTCCTGCCTGCATCTACTACTATTACTCCACTCATCGACCGCTATCCAGCATACATATAGAGTATTAAGTTCATGAAAACAGAGTAACGCCTTAAGCAAGATGACATGATGTAGAGGGATAAATTCATGCAATATGATAAAAAAAACCATCTTGTTATCCTCGATGGCAACAATACTATACGTGCCTTGCTGCCCCTACTGTCACTGGGAAAGGACACCGCAAGATTGAACCCAAAGCTAAGCACTTCTCCCATTGCAAGAAAGATCAATCTAGTAGGCCAAACCAAACTGATAATTCGAAGAGACTTGCAAAGATAACCAATCATACATAAAAGAATTCAGAGAAGATTCAAATATTGTTCATAGATAATCTTGATCATAAACCCACAATTCATCGGCCTCAACAAACACACCGCAAAAAGAAGATTACATCGAATAGATATCCACGAGAGAGGGGGAGAACATTGTATTGAGATCCAAAAAGAGAGAAGAAGCCATCTAGCTACTAACTATGGACCCGAAGGTCTAAGGTAAACTACTCACACTTCATCGGAGAGGCTATGGTGTTGATGTAGAAGCCCTCCGTGATGGATGCCCCCTCCGGCAGAGCTCCGGAACAGGCCCCAAGATGGGATCTCGTGGGTACAGAAGGTTGCGGCGGTGGAATTAGGTTTTTGGCTTCGTATCTGATCGTTTGGGGGTATGTAGGTATATATAGGAGGAAGAAGTACGTCGGTGGAGCAACAGGGGGCCCACGAGGGTGGAGGGCGCACCCTGGGGGGGTAGGCGCGCCCACCTACCTCGTGGCCCTCCTGGAAGCTTCTCTTATGTAGGGTCCAAGTCTCCTGGATCATGTTCGTTCCAAAAATCACGCTCCCGAAGGTTTCATTCCGTTTGGACTCCGTTTGATATTCTTTTTCTGCGAAACTCTGAAATAGGCAAAAAATAGCAATTCTGGGCTGGGCCTCCGGTTAATAGGTTAGTCCCAAAAATAATATAAAAGTGAATAATAAAGGCCAATAATGTCCAAAACAGTACATAATATAGCATGGAGCAATCAAAAATTATAGATACGTTGGAGACGTATCAAGCATCCCCAAGCTTAATTCCTGCTCGTCCTCGAGTAGGTAAATGATAAAAACAGAATTTTTGATGCGGAGTGCTACTTGGCATAATTTCAATGTAATTCTTCTTAATTGTGGTATGAATTTTTAGATCCGAAAGATTCAAGATAAAAGTTCATATTGACATAAAAATAATAATACTTCAAGCATACTAACTAAGCAATTATGTCTTCTCAAAATAACATGGCCAAAGAAAGTTCATCCCTACAAAATCATATAGTTTAGTCATGCTCCATTTTTGTCACACAAGAATGCTCTCATCATGCACAACCCCGATGACAAGCCAAGCAATTGTTTCATACTTTAGTAATCTCAAACCTATAAACTTTCACGCAATATATGAGCGCGAGCCATGGACATAGCACTATGGGTGGAATAGAATATGATGATGGGGCTTATGTGGAGAAGACAAAAAAGGAGAAAGTCTCACATCAACAAGGCTAATCAATGGGCTATGGAGATGCCCATCGATTGATGTTAATGCAAGGAGTAGGGATTGCCATGCAACGGATGCACTAGAGCTATAAATGTATGAAAGCTCAACAAAAGAAACTAAGTGGGTGTGCATCCAACTTGCTTGCTCATGAAGACCTAGGGCACTTGAGGAGGCCCATTGTTGGAATATACAAGCCAAGTTCTATAATGAAAAATTCCCACTAGTATATGAAAGTGACAAAACAAGAGACTCTCTATCATGAAGATTATGGTGCTACTTTGAAGCACAAGTGTGGCAAAGGATAGTAGCATTGTCCCTTCTCTCTTTTTCTCTTTTTTTTGGGCCTTCTCTCTTTTTTTATGGCCTTTCTTCTTTTTTTATTCCTCACTTGGGACAATGCTCTAGAAAACGATGATAATCACACTTCTATTTATTTACAACTCAATGATTACAACTCGATACTAGAACAAAGTATGACTCTATATGAATGCCTCCGGCGGTGTACCGGGATATGCAATGAACCAAGAGTGACATGTATGAAAGAATTATGAACGGTGGCTTTGCCACAAATACTATGTCAACTACATGATTATGCTAGCATTATGACAATGATGAATGTGTCATGATAAACGGAATGGTGGAAAGTTGCATGGCAATATATATCGGAATGACTATGGAAATGCCATAATAGGTAGGTATGGTGGCTGCTTTGAGGAAGATATAAGGAGGTTTATGTGTGAAAGAGCGTATCATATCACGGGGTTTGGATGCACCGGCGAAGTTTGCACAACTCTCAATGTGAGAAAGGGCAATGCACGGTACCGAAGAGGCTAGCAATGATGGAAGGGTGAGAGTGCGTATAATCCATGGACTCAACATTAGTCATAAAGAACTCACACTTATTGCAAAAATCTACAAGTCATCAAAAACCAAGCACTACGCACATGCTCCTAGGGGGATAGATTGGTAGGAAAAGACCATCGCTCGTCCCTGACCGCCACTCATAAGGAGGACAATCAAAGAACACCTCATGTTTCAAATTTGTTACATAACGTTTACCATACGTGCATGCTATGGGACTTGCAAACTTCAACACAAGTATTTCTGAAATTCACAACTACTCAACTAGCACGACTTTGATATTATTACCTCCATATCTCAAAACAATCATCAAGCATCAAACTTCTCTTAGTATTCAACACACTCATAAGAAAGTTTTTACTATTCTTGAATACCTAGCATATTAGGATTATTTAAGAAAATTACCATGCTATTTAAGACTCTCAAAATAATCTAAGTGAAGCATGAGAGATCAATAGTTTCTATAAAACAAATCCACCACCGTTCTCTAAAAGATATAAGTGAAGTATTAGAAAAAACTATATAACTCAAAAGATATAAGTGAAGCACAAAGAGTATTCTAATAATTTCAAAATCATGTATGGCTCTCTCAAAAGGTGTGTAGAGCAAGGATGATTGTGGCAAACTAAAAAGCAAAGACTCAAATCATACAAGACGCTCCAAGCAAAACACATATCATGGGGTGAATAAAAATATAGCTCCAAGTAAAGTTACCGATGGAAGTAGACGAAAGAGGGGATGTCTTCCAGGGCATCCCCAAGCTTTGGCTTTTTGGTGTCCTTAGATTATATTGGGGGTGCCATGGGCATCCCCAAGCTTAGGCTCTTGCCACTCCTTGTTCCATAATCCATCAAAATCTTTCACCCAAAACTTGAAAACTTCACAACACAAAACTCAACAGAAATCTCGTGAGCTCCATTAGCGAAAGAAAACAAAAGACCACTTCAAGGTAATGTAATGAACTCATTCTTTATTTATATTGGTGTTAAACCTACTGTATTTCAACTTCTCTATGGTTTATAAACTATTTTACTAGCCATAGATTCATCAAAATAAGCAAACAAGACACGAAAAACAGAATCTGTCAAAAACAGAACAGTCTGTAGTAATCTGTAACTAACGCAAACGTCTGGAACTCCAAAAAATCAGCCAAAATAGGAAGACCTAGGAAATTTGTTTATTGATCAGAAGCAATTGGAATCACTATTTTATCACGTTCTGGTGATTTTTAACAATTATTTTCATGAACAGAAAGTTTCTGGAAATTACAGCAAGATCAAATAACTATCATCCAAGAAGATCCTATAGGTTTAACTTGGCACAAACACTAATTAAAACATAAAAACACAACTAACCAGAGGCTAGAACAAAGATTTATTCCTAAACAGAAGCAAAAAGCAAAAAACTAAAAATAAAATTGGGTGATTCTAGAGAAGAAGGCGGTGTCCCGACCACAAGGCGGTTAAATTCCACTGGTGCTTGCTAGCCAGTCAAGAATGACTCGAAGGTTCTATTTTCTCCGACCCAAGGAAGAAGATCACAAGCGGGAGTCCCCTCTAGGTGCCTCCCAACAAGCGCTATCGTTTAACGCCCCTAGCTAGGCATAAAAGCAAGAATAGATCTAGGTATTGCCATCTTTGGTAGGCAATCCATAAGTGGCTCTCATGATAGATTCATATGGCAATTTTATTTTCTTCCTAGGGAAGTGTTCCATGCCTTTCTTTAATGGAAATTGGAATCTAATATTCCCTTCCTCCATATCAATAATTGCACCAATTGTTCTAAGTAAAGGTCTACCAAGAATAATAGGACATGAAGGATTGCAATCTATATCAAGAACGATAAAATCTACGGGCACATAATTCCTATTTGCAACAATAAGAACATCATTAATTCTTCCCATAGGTTTCTTAATAGTGGAATCCTCAAGGTGCAAGTTTAGAGAGCAATCATCAAAATCACGGAAATCTAGCAAATCCCACAAAGTTTTGGGAATAGTGGAAACACTAGCACCCAAATCACATAAAGAATAGAACTCATGATCCTTAATCTTAATTTTAATAGTTGGTTCCCACTCATCATAAAGTTTTCTAAGGATAGAAACTTCCAACTCAAGCTTTTCTTCATAAGATTGCATCAAGGCATCAACGATATGTTTAGTAAACGCTTTATTTTGACTCTAAGCATGAGGAGAATTTAGCACGGATTGCAACAAGGAAATACAATCAATCAAAGAGCAATTTTCATAATTAAATTCCTTGAAATCCAAAATAGTGGGCTTAGCAATATCTAGGGTTTTGATTTCTTCAATCCCACTTTTATCAATTTTAGCATCAAGATCTAAAAACTCCGAATTTTTGGAACGCCTTCTAGGTAAAGGTGGATCATATTCAGTCCCATCATTATCAAGATTCATATTGCAAAACAAAGATTTAATAGGGGACACTGTTGGGGAACGTAGCAGAAATTCAAAATTTTCTACGCATCACCAAGATCAATCTATGGAGTCATCTAGCAACGAGAGAGAGGAGTGCATCTACATACCCTTGTAGATCGCGAGCGGAAGCGTTCAAGAGAACGGGGTTGATGGAGTCGTACTCGTCGTGATCCAAATCACCGATGATCCTAGCACCGAACGGACGGCACCTCCGCGTTCAACACACGTACGGAGCAACGACGTCTCCTCCTTCTTGATCCAGCAAGGGGGGAGGAGAGGTTGATGGAGATCTAGCAGCACGACGGCGTGGTGGTGGAAGTAGCGGGATCCCGGCAGGGCTTCGCCAAGCGCAAGCGGGGAGGAAGAGGTGTCACGGGAGGGAGAGGGAGGCGCCAGGGCTTGTGGTATTGCTGCCCTCCCTCCCCCCCACTATATATAGGGACAAGGGAGAGGGGGCACAGCCTTGGCCCTTCCTCCAAGGAAGGGTGCGGCCAGGGAGGAGTCCATCCTCCCCAAGGCACCTCGGAGGTGCCTTCCCCCTTTAGGACTCTCCCTTTCCCTTATCTCTTGGCGCATGGGCCTCTTGGGGCTGGTGCCCTTGGCCCATATAGGCCAAGGCGCACACCCCTACAGCCCATGTGGCCCCCCGGGGCTGGTGGACCCCCTTGGTGGACCCCCGGACCCCTTTCGGCACTCCCGGTACAATACCGATAAAGTGCGAAACTTTTCCGGCGACCAAAATAAGACTTCCCATATATAAATCTTTACCTCCGGACCATTCCGGAACTCCTCGTGACGTCCGGGATCTCATCCGGGACTCCGAACAACTTTCGGGTTACCGCATACTAATACCTCTATAACCCTAGCGTCACCGAACCTTAAGTGTGTAGACCCTACGGGTTCGGGAGACATGCAGACATGACCGAGACGACTCTCCGGTCAATAACCAACAGCGGGATCTGGATACCCATGTTGGCTCCCACATGCTCCTCGATGATCTCATCGGATGAACCATGATGTCGAGGATTCAATCAATCCCGTATACAATTCCCTTTGTCTATCGGTATGTTACTTGCCCGAGATTCGATCGTCGGCATCCCGATACCTTGTTCAATATCGTTACCGGCAAGTCTCTTTACTCGTTCCATAACACATCATCCCGTGATCAACTCCTTGGTCACATTGTGCACATTATGATGATGTACTACCGAGTGGGCCCAGAGATACCTCTCCGTTTACACGGAGTGACAAATCCCAGTCTCGATTCGTGCCAACCCAACAGACACTTTCGGAGATACCTGTAGTGCACCTTTATAGCCACCCAGTTACGTTGTGACGTTTGGTACACCCAAAGCATTCCTACGGTATCCGGGAGTTGCACAATCTCATGGTCTAAGGAAATGATACTTGACATTAGAAAATCTCTTAGCAAACGAACTACACGATCTTGTGCTAGGCTTAGGATTGGGTCTTGTCCATCACATCATTCTCCTAATGATGTGATCCCGTTATCAACGACATCCAATGTCCATGGTCAGGAAACCGTAACCATCTATTGATCAACGAGCTAGTCTCCTAGAGGCTTACTAGGGACATGGTGTTGTCTATGTATCCACACATGTATCTGAGTTTCCTATCAATACAATTTTAGCATGGATAATAAACTATTATCATGAACAAGGAAATATAATAATAACCAATTTATTATTGCCTCTAGGGCATATTTCCAACAGTCTCCCACTTGCACTAGAGTCAATAATCTAGTTCACATCACCATGTGATTAACACTCACAGGTCACATCACCATGTGACCAACATCCAAAGAGTTTACTAGAGTCAACAATCTAGTTCACATCACTATGTGATTAACACTCAATGAGTTCTGGTTTGATCATGTTATGCTTGTGAGAGAGGTTATTAGTCAACGGGTCTGAACCTTTCAGATCCGTGTGTGCTTTACGAATATCTATGTCATCTTGTGGATGCTACCACGCGCTACTTGGAGCCATTTCAAACAACTGCTCTACTATACGAATCCGGTCTACTGCTCAGAGTCATCCGGATTAGTGTCAAAGTTCGCATCGACGTAACCCTTTACGACGAACTCCTTTTCACCTCCATAATCGAGAAAAATCCTTAGTCCACTAGATGCTAAGGATAAGTTCGACCGCTGTCATGTGACCCATTCCCGGATCACTATTGTACCCCTTGGCCAACTCATGGCAAGGCACACTACATGTGCGGTACACAGCATAGCATACTATAGAGACTACGTCTAAAGCATAGGGGACGACCTTCGTCCTTTCTCTCTCTTCTGCTGTGGTCAGGTCTTGAGTCTTACTCAATACTCACACCTTGTAACACAGCCAAGAACTCCTTCTTTGCTGATCTATTTTGAACTCTTTCAAAATCATGTCAAGGTGTGCGTTCTTTGAAAGTATCATCAGGCATCTTGATCTATCTCTATAGATCTTGATGCCCAATATGTAAGCAGCTTTATCCAGGTCTTCCTTTGAAAAACTCCTTTCAAACAACCCTTTATGCTTTCCAGAAATTCTACATCATTTCGGATCAACAATATGTCATTCACATATACTTATCAGAAATGTTGTAGCGCTCCCACTCACTTTATTGTAAATACAAGTTTCTAACAAACTTTGTATAAACCCAAAAACTTTGATCACTCCATCAAAGTGTATATTCTGACTCCGAGATGCTTGCTCTAGTCCATGGAAGGATCGCTGGAGCTAGCATACCTTTTAGCATCCTTAGGATCGACAAAACCTTTCTGATTGTATCACATACAACCTTTCCTTACTAAAACTGGTAAGGAAACTTGTTTTTGACATCCATCTGCCAGATTTCATAAATGCAGCTAATGCTAACATGATTCCGACGGACTTAAGCATCGCTACGGATGAGAAAATCTCATTGTAGTCAACTCCTTGAACTTGTGAAAATACTCTTTGCCACAAGTCGAGCTTCATAGACGGTAACATTACCGTCCATGTCCGTCTTCTTCTTAAAGATCCATTTATCTCAATGGCTTGCCGATCATCGGGCAAGTTCACCAAAGTCCATGCTTTGTTCTGATACATGGATCCTATCTCGGATTTCATGGCTTCTAACCATTTGTCGGAATATGGGCCCACCATCGCTTCTCCATAGCTCGTAGGTTCAGTATTGTCTAACAACATGATATCTAAGACAGGATTACGCATTACTCTGAAGTAGTACGCATCCTCATCGTCCTACGAGGTTTGGTAGTGACTTGATCCGAAGTTTCATGATCACTATCATAAGCTTCCACTTCAATTGTTGTAGGTGCCACAGGAACAACTTCCTGTGCCCTGCTACACACTATTTGAAGTTATGGTTCAATAACCTCATCAAGTCTCCACCATCCTCCCATTCAATTCTTTCGAGAGAAACTTTTCCTCGAGAAAGGACTCGTTTTTAGAAGCAATTACTTTTGCTTCCAGATCTGAAATAGGAGGTATACCCAACTGTTTTGGGTTTTCTATGGAGATGCATTTATCCGCTTTGGGTTCGAGCTTATCAGCTTGAAACTTTTTCACATCAGCATCGCAGCCCCAAACTTTTAAGAAACGACAACTTAGGTTTCTCTAAACGGTGTCGTCTCAACGGAATTGCATGGTGCCCTATTTAAAGTGAATGCAGTTGTCTCTAATGCCTAACCCATAAACGATAGTGGTAATTCGATAAGAGACATCATGGTATGCACCATATCCAATAGGGTGCAGTTATGATGTTCGGACACACCATCACACTGTGGTGTTCCAGGCGGTATTAATTGTGAAACACTTTCCACAATGTCTTAATTGTGTGCCAAACTCGTAACTCAGATACTCATCTCTATGATCATATCACAGACATTTTATCCTCTTGTCATGACGATCTTCAACTTCACTCTGAAATTACTTGAACCTTTCAATAATTCAGACTTGTGTTTCATCAAGTAAATACACTCAGCATCTACTCAAATCATCTGTGAAGTAAGAACATATCGATATCCACTGCGTGCCTCAGCACTCATTGGACTGCACACATCAAATGTATTACTTCCAACAAGTTGCTCTCTTGTTCCATCTTATTGAAAGCGAGGCCTTTCAGTCATCTTGCCCATGTGGTATGATTTGCATGTCTCAAGTGATTCAAAATCAAGTGAGTCCAAACGATCCATCTGCATGGAGTTTCTTCATGCATATATACCAATAGACATGGTTCACATGTCTCAATCTTTTCAAAAACGAGTGAGTCCAAAGATCCATCTACATGGAGCTTCTTCATGCGTTCTATACCAATATGACTCAAATGGCAGTGCCACAAGTATGTGGTACTATCATTACTATTTTATATCTTTTGGCACGAACATGTGTATCACTGCGATCGAGATTCATTTTAGGTGCAAGACCATTGAAGGTATTATTCAAATAAACAGAGTAACCATTATTCTCCTTAAATGAATAACCATATTGCGATAAACATAATCCAATCATGCTGAACGCAAACACCAAATCTCGATGGTAGAGGGAGCATGCGATGCTTGATCACATCAACCTTGGAAACACTTCCAACACATATCGTCATCTCACCTTTAGCTATTCTCCGTTTATCCCGCAGCTTTTATTTCGAGTTACTAACACTTAGCAACCGAACCAGTATCTAATACCCTAGTGCTGCTAGGAGTACTAGTAAAGTACACATTCATATAATGTATATCCAATATACTTCTGTCGACCTTGCCTGCCTTCTCATCTACCAAGTATCTAGGGTAGTTCTGCTTCAGTGACCGTTCCCCTCATTACAGGAGCACTTAGTCTCGGGTTTGGGTTTAACCTTGGGATTCTTCACTAGAGCAGCAAATGATTTGCTGTTTCATGAAGTATCCCTTTTGCCCTTGCCCTTCTTGAAACTAGTGGTTTTATTAACCATCAACAATTGATGCTCCTATTTGATTTCTACTTTCGCGGTGTCAAACATCGCGAATAGCTCAAGGATCATCATATCTATCCCTGATATGTTATAGTTCATCACGAAGCTCTAATAGCTTGGTGGCAGTGACTATGGAGAACCATCACTATCTCATCTGGAAGATTAACTCCCACTCGATTCAAGCGATTGTGGCACTCAGACAATCTGAGCACATGCTCAACGATTGAGCTTTTCTCCCTTAGTCTGCAGGCTTAAGAAACTTGTCAGAGGTCTCATACCTCTTGACGTGGGCACTAGTCTGAAATCCCAATTTCAGTCTTCGGAACATCTCATATGTTCTGCGACGTTTCAAAACCGTCTTGTCGCCACAATTTTAAACCGTTAGCATCACACACCGAACTATCACGTAGTCATCAAAACGTGTATGTCAGATGTTTCGCAACATCTACAGACGACGCTGAGGTTCAGCACACCGAGCGGTGCATTAAGGACATAAGCCTTCTGTGCAGCAATGAGGACAATCCTTAGTTCACGGACCCAGTCCGCATAATTGCTACTATCAACTTTCAACTAAATTTTCTCTAGGAACATATCTTAAACAGTAGAACTAAAGCATAAGCTATGACATAATTTGCAAAGACCTTTTGACTATGTTCATGATAATGAAGTTCATCTGATTAATGAACTCCCACTCAGATAGACATCCCTCTAGTCATCTAAGTGATACATGATCCGAGTCAAACTAGGCCGTGTCCGATCATCACGTGAGACGGACTAGTCATCATCGGTGAACATCTCCATGTTGATCGCATCTACTATACGACTCATGTTCGACCTTTCGATCTCTTGTGTTCCGAGGCCGTGTCTGTACATGCTAGGCTCGTCAAGTCAACCCAAGTGTTTCGCATGTGTTCCGAGGCCATGTCTGTACATGCTAGGCTCGTCAACACCCGTTGTATTCGAACGTTAGAATCTATCACACCCGATCATCACGTGGTGCTTCGAAACAACGAACCTTCACAACGGTGCACAGTTAGGGGGAACACGTCTCTTGAAATTTTAGTGAGGGATCATCTTATTTATGCTACCGTCGTTCTAAGCAAATAAGATGTAAACATGATAAACATCACATGCAAATCATAAAGTGACGTGATATGGCCAATATCATCTTGCGCCTTTTGATCTCCATCTTCGAGGCGCGGCATGATCACCTTCGTCACCGGCATGACACCATGATCTCCATCATCGTGTCTTCATGAGGTTGTCTCGCCAACTATTACTTCTACTACTATGGCTAACGGTTAGCAATAAAGTAAAGTAATTACATGGCGTTTTCATTGACACGCAAGTCATACAATAAATTAAGACAACTCCTATGGCTCCTGCCGGTTGTCATACTCATCGACATGCAAGTCGTGATTCCTATTACAAGAACATGATCAATCTCATACATCACATATATCATTCATCACATCCTTTTGGCCATATCACATCACATAGCATACCCTGCAAAAACAAGTTAGACGTCCTCTAATTCTTGTTGCATGTTTTACATGGCTGCTATGGGATTCTAGCAAGAACGTTTCTTACCTACGCAAAAGCCACAACGTGATATGCCAATTTCTATTTACCCTTCATAAGGACCCTTTTCATCGAATCCGATCCGACTAAAGTGGGAGAGACAGACACCCGCTAGCCACCTTATGCGACTAGTGCATGTCAATCGGTGGAACCTGTCTCACGTAAGAGTACGTGTAAGGTCGGTCCGGGCCGCTTCATCCCACGATGCCGCCGAATCAAGATAAGACTAGTAACGACAAGTAAATTGACAAAATCGACGCCCACAACTACTTTGTGTTCTACTCGTGCATAGAAACTACGCATAGACCTAGCTCATGATGCCACTGTTGGGGAACGTAGCAGAAATTCAAAATTTTCTACGCATCACCAAGATCAATCTATGGAGTCATCTAGCAACGAGAGAGAGGAGTGCATCTACATACCCTTGTAGATCGCGAGCGGAAGCGTTCAAGAGAACGGGGTTGATGGAGTCGTACTCGTCGTGATCCAAATCACCGATGATCCTAGCGCCGAACGGACGGCACCTCCGCGTTCAACACACGTACGGAGCAGCAACGTCTCCTCCTTCTTGATCCAGCAAGGGGGAGGAGAGGTTGATGGAGATCCAGCAGCACGACGGCGTGGTGGTGGAAGTAGCGGGATCCCGGCAGGGCTTCGCCAAGCGCAAGCGGGGAGGAAGAGGTGTCACGGGAGGGAGAGGGAGGCGCCAGGGCTTGTGGTATTGCTGCCCTCCCTCCCCCCCACTATATATAGGGCCAAGGGAGAGGGGGGGCGCAGCCTTGGCCCTTCCTCCAAGGAAGGGTGCGGCTAGGGAGGAGTCCATCCTCCCCAAGGCACCTCGGAGGTGCCTTCCCCCTTTAGGACTCTCCCTTTCCCTTATCTCTTGGCGCATGGGCCTCTTGGGGCTGGTGCCCTTGGCCCATATAGGCCAAGGCGCACACCCCTACAGCCCATGTGGCCCCCCGGGGCTGGTGGACCCCCTTGGTGGACCCCCGGACCCCTTTCGGCACTCCCGGTACAATACCAATAAAGTGCGAAACTTTTCCAGCGACCAAAATAAGACTTCCCATATATAAATCTTTACCTCCGGACCATTCCGGAACTCCTCGTGACGTCCGGGATCTCATCCGGGACTCCGAACAACTTTCGGGTTACCGCATACTAATATCTCTATAACCCTAGCGTCACCGAACCTTAAGTGTGTAGACCCTACGGGTTCGGGAGACATGCAGACATGACCGAGACGACTCTCCGGTCAATAACCAACAGCGGGATCTGGATACCCATGTTGGCTCCCACATGCTCCTCGATGATCTCATCGGATGAACCACGATGTCGAGGATTCAATCAATCCCGTATACAATTCCCTTTGTCTATCGGTATGTTACTTGCCCGAGATTCGATCGTCGGTATCCCGATACCTTGTTCAATCTCGTTACCGGCAAGTCTCTTTACTCGTTCCGTAACACATCATCCCGTGATCAACTCCTTGGTCACATTGTGCACATTATGATGATGTCCTACCGAGTGGGCCCAGAGATACCTCTCCGTTTACACGGAGTGACAAATCCCAGTCTCGATTCGTGCCAACCCAACAGACACTTTCGGAGATACCTGTAGTGCACCTTTATAGCCACCCAGTTACGTTGTGACGTTTGGTACACCCAAAGCATTCCTACGGTATCCGAGAGTTGCACAATCTCATGGTCTAAGGAAATGATACTTGACATTAGAAAATCTCTTAGCAAACGAACTACACGATCTTGTGCTAGGCTTAGGATTGGGTCTTGTCCATCACATCATTCTCCTAATGATGTGATCCCGTTATCAATGACATCCAATGTCCATGGTCAGGAAACCGTAACCATCTATTGATCAACGAGCTAGTCTCCTAGAGGCTTACTAGGGACATGGTGTTGTCTATGTATCCACACATGTATCTGAGTTTCCTATCAATACAATTTTAGCATGGATAATAAACGATTATCATGAACAAGGAAATATAATAATAACCAATTTATTATTGCCTCTAGGGCATATTTCCAACAGACACATCAATAACTTTTAGATCTTCATCTTTATTTTCATAGAAATTTGAAGAACACACTCTCATAAAGCAATCTTTCTTAGCACGCATCCTAGCGGTTCTTTCTTTGCACTCATCAATGGAAATTCTCATGGCTTTGATAGACTCATTGATATCATGCTTAGGAGGAATAGATCTAAGCTTTAAAGAATCAACATCAAGAGAAATTCTATCAACGTTCCTTGCCAATTCATCAACTTTAAGCAATTTCTCTTCAAGCAAAGCATTAAAATTCTTTTGTGAATTCATAAACTCCTTAACACTAGTCTCAAATTCAGAAGGCATCTTATTAAAATTTCCATAAGAGTTGTTGTAGGAATTACCATAATTATTAGAGGAATTACTAGGATAAGGCCTAGGATTAAAGTTTCCTCTATACGCGTTGTTACCAAAATTATTCCTACCAACAAAATTCACATCCATAGATTCATTATTATTCTCAATCAAAGTAGACAAGGGCATATTATTAGGATCAGAAGAAACACTCTTACTAGCAAATAATTTCATAAGTTCATCCATCTTTCCACTCAAAACATTAATTTCTTCTATCGCATGCACTTTTTTATTAGTAGATCTTTCAGTGTGCCATTGAGAATAATTAACCATGATATTATCTAGGAGTTTAGTAGCTTCTCCTAAAGTGATTTCCATAAAAGTGCCTCCCGTGGCCGAATCTAAAAGATTTCTAGAAGCAAAATTCAATCCGGCATAAAAGTTTTGTATAATCATCCACAAATTCAAACCATGAGTAGGGCAATTACGTATCATTAATTTCATCCTCTCCCAAGCTTGTGCAACATGTTCACGATCAAGTTGCTTAAAATTCATAATATCGTTTCTAAGAGAGATGATCTTAGCGGGAGGGAAATACTTAGAGATAAAGGCATCTTTGCACTTGTTCCAAGAATCAATACTATTTTTAGGCAAAGACAAAAACCAAGCTTTAGCACGATCTCTAAGCGAAAAAGGAAATAGCTTCAATTTAACAATATCATTATCAACATCTTTCTTCTTTTGCATATCACACAAATCAACGAAGCTATTTAGATGAGTAGCGGCATCTTCACTAGGAAGGCCGGCGAATTGATCTTTCATGACAAGATTCAACAAAGCAGCATTGATTTCACAAGATTCAGTATCGGTAAGAGGAGCAATCGGAGTGCTAAGGAAATCATTATTGTTGGTATTGGTGAAGTCACATAATTTGGTATTATCTTGAGCCATCGTGACAAGCAAGCAATCCAACACACGAGCAAACAAGAGACGGGCAAAAAGAGGCAAACGGAAAAGAGAGGGCGAATAAAACGGCAAGGGTGAAGTGGGGGAGAGGAAAACGAGAGGCAAAAGGCAAATAATGTAATGCGGGAGATAAGGGATTGTGATGGGTACTTGGTATGTTGACTTTTGCGTACACCTCTACGGCGCCAGAAATCCTTCTTACTACCTCTTGAGCACTGTGTTGGTTTTCCCTTGAAGAGGAAAGGGTGATGCAGCAAAGTAGCATAAGTATTTCCCTCAGTTTTTTAGAACCAAGGTATCAATCCAGTAGGAGGCTACGCGCGAGTCCCTCGCACCTGCACAATACAAATAAATCCTCGCAACCAACGCGATAAGGGGTTGTCAATCCCTTCACGGTCACTTACGAGAGTGAGATCTGATAGATATGATAGGATAATATTTTTGGTATTTTTGTGATAAAGATGCAAAGTAAAGAAACCAAAATAAAGACGGCGCCAGAAATAGCTTGTTGTAGGGAGATTAATATTATGGAAAATAGACCCCGGGGCCATAGGTTTCACTAGTGGCTTCTCTCAAAAGCATAAGTATTCTACGGTGGGTGAACGAATTACTGTTGAGCAATTGACAGAATTGAGCATAGTTATGAGAATATCTAGGTATGATCATGTATATAGGCATCACGTCCGAGACAAGTAGACCGACTCCTGCCTGCATCTACTACTATTACTCCACTCATCGACCGCTATCCAGCATGCATCTAGAGTATTAAGTTCATGAAAACAGAGTAACGCCTTAAGCAAGATGACATGATATAGAGGGATAAATTCATGTAATATGATAAAAAACCCCATCTTGTTATCCTCGATGGCAACAATACTATACGTGCCTTGCTGCCCCTACTGTCACTGGGAAAGGACACCGCAAGATTGAACCCAAAGCTAAGCACTTCTCCCATTGCAAGAAAGATCAATCTAGTAGGCCAAACCAAACTGATAATTCGAAGAGACTTGCAAAGATAACCAATCATACATAAAAGAATTCAGAGAAGATTCAAATATTGTTCATAGATAATCTTGATCATAAACCCACAATTCATCGGTCTTAACAAACACACCGCAAAAAGAAGATTAGATCAAATAGATCTCCACGAGAGAGGGGGAGAACATTATATTGAGATCCAAAAAGAGAGAAGAAGCCATCTAGCTACTAACTATGGACCCGAAGGTCTGAGGTAAACTACTCACACTTCATCGGAGAGGCTATGGTGTTGATGTAGAAGCCCTCCGTGATGGATGCCCCCTCCGGCGGAGCTCCGGAACAGGCCCCAAGATGGGATCTCGTGGGTACAGAAGGTTGCGGCGGTGGAATTAGGTTTTTGGCTCCGTATCTGATCGTTTGGGGGTACGTATGTATATATAGGAGGAAGAAGTACGTCGGTGGAGCAACAGGGGGCCCACGAGGGTGGAGGGCGCGCCCCCTACCTCGTGGCCTCCTGGAAGCTTCTCTTACGTAGGGTCCAAGTCTCCTGGATCATGTTCGTTCCAAAAATCACGCTCCCGAATGTTTCATTCCGTTTGGACTCCGTTTGACATTCTTTTTCTGCGAAACTCTGAAATAGGCAAAAAACAACAATTCTGGGCTGGGCCTCCGGTTAATAGGTTAGTCCCAAAAATAATATAAAAGTGAATAATAAAGCCCAATAATGTCCAAAATAGTAGATAATATAGCATGGAGCAATCAAAAATTATAGATACGTTGGAGACGTATCACTCGTCGGGGCCCGAACGGCCCGTGCTAGTACGGGCGAGCAGCGGCCCGGTCGCGGACAGAACCCGAGCCATGGTCCGCGAGCACCAGCTTCGCCCTGGCAGTCAGAGCCTGGCGAGCGGCGCCGTTCGCACGCCAGGCGACGGGCCGCACATCATCAATCTAAAGATGGAGCTGCCCCCCCCCGCGGGCGCCGCGGGGCCCTCCAGGAGTGTCGTTTTTCCACCCGCGGGCGGCGCAACAACCTCCAAGACGCCCACGCCGGCGACCACTGTGTGCACTTCCCATGGTGTGCGCGACGAGCAGCGTCACCACGCTGGTGACCCTGGGCACCGCCGTGGGAAGAGCCGTGTGCGTCGTCCGTGAGATGAAGGAGTTTAGCATGCCCGCCGAAGTGCTGGCGAAAATGGCGCGCAGCCGCTGGGTCCTGATGGAGCTCCTTCTAACGTGGTTAGAAGTCGAAGCGCGCCACGGTCCACGCAGCTGTCGCTGCCACCCACGCCAGCAGAAGCTTTGGCGCGCGCGCAGCTGCTCCTCGACTTCCCTCCTGCTGCGGAGAAGCTCGACGAGTGGAGGGCCACCATCCGGAGCCTCGTCGCCGTCGCCAACAAAGACGATCTGCGACCCGTGGGACCTTCGGGCCGGCACTCGACCGAGCCACCACATGCCAACGCTTGGAGGACCGGGGGTGCTGCGATCACGGTGCACTCTCCTCCTCCTCGCTAGCCGCCGCGGGCGTTGGCCCGTCGTGACGACGCTTGTGATAACATCTCTATAGCGTCGTCCGACCCGCGGACCCGCCGCGATCAGCGCCAAGTTCTTCGAGAACGAGCTCACGAAGATGCTCGAACCACTATTGAGCACCGGCGTGATACATGCCACCAGTTGGACAAACGGGCGGGACCCGCTATGGACCACCCAGCACCGGGCGGATCGAGCTCCATCTCCGCTGTGAAGGGGGTGGGGAGACGAAGACGCCGATGCGGTGGCCGGCGCAGCCTGATGAAGAACTCGCGGGGCCGGTCCCCGACGTGACCCTCCATCGCGGGAGGCACCGCTGGCAGAGGCACGACCGCCGCGCCACCTTGTGCCCCTCTCCCCCGACCGCCACAACGACCTCAGCCACGCCCCTCCCCCTTCCTCTTGTGGCTGGCTTCACCGCCACGGGCTCGAGGGAGAGAGGGACGCGCTGACGAGCAGCGACCCTCGCTGCCACCATCGAAGGCCCAGAACCTCCTCTCGCCATGGCAGATGGAAGAAAGAAGCAAAGATGAAGGGGGATGGATACTGAAGAATGTGGGGTGGCGCCCTCTCTCTCCCCCTCTTTATAAAGGGGCAGGGTCGAGACCCAGCCGCCCCGCTCAGCCAATCCAGCCATCGGGGGCGCAGGGAATCAGGACCGACCCGCTGCCCCAACTAGCGACGGCCCGATTTCCCGCCTCCACAGCTCGCCACCTGCATGAAGGACGCGTGGCGAGCGTGCAGGGTCGAAAGGACGAGTGAGGCGACCGTTCCCCGCCCCGTGATCAGGGGGCGGGGGCGCCTTAAACTGAGTCCATCCAGTAAATGAGCCATGCCTCCATGCCTCCCTCTTTTTACGGGGAAGGCGCGAGCCGCCTCTTTACCACGATGTGACGCATGCATGTGGGAACCGCCCCACGCATGCCGCCCACGTCACGCGCACCCCTCCACGTCGCGCATTCAACGCGGGTCATGGGGAAGCGCAGTAGACGGAAAATTACTGCGGTGAAAACCGCCCCTCCTGCCCTCGCACCGTTTTGGGCCTGGCCCAACAACGTGTCACGCTTATGTGTGGCCCAGGCCCGGGGGCTCCTGTCGGTGTACAAAAGAAGGGGCGCACCTTTGTACCCCTTTACCTGTGCACGGACAGTTGGAGCCGCGCCCACGGCCGCACCAAGCAGAACAGGGGAGGTGAACCGAGGTAAAACCGAAGCCCAACACAAGACGATCAAGAGCAATGCCAAGGCCGAGACCACAAAAGAGCAGAGAGACGAAGCAGGTCTTGCCGGGGCAGCCTCCGCGGCCCCGGCAAGGCCCTTGCCGGGGCGGCTTGTCCAACACCAGCGCACCACCCTTGAGCCCACAGTCTCCAACACCATCAACCACGTTGGGCCAGGGCTCGGGAGGCACCTCCATGGTGGCATGCAGATCTTTGTGAAGACAAGGAATATTCAAGATCAGATGAGGATTAAAAGATGACGATCCTCGGCAAGATCCTTACCGAGGGGAGCCACAAGACCCCCGGCAAGATCCTTGCCGGGGACAACAGCACGCCACGGCGAGGCCCTTGCCGGGCCACCCGGCAAGGCCCTCGCTAAGGGCGCCAGCAGGGCCACCTCCAAGCCCGCACCAGCCAAGTCTCCACCGCCATTCGCATGCAGCTGCCAGCCCAACCAGCTGGGCAGGCACCTGCGTGGCAACATGCAGCTCCCAGGCCAACTCAGCAAGTGCGTGCGTGGCGGCGTGCAGATCTTCGTGAAGACTTTGCCACCGCGCCACCTCAGCTGCCTGCCTGCCTACATGGCGCCGCATGCATCGCTGACCAGGGCGCGCGTCGAAGCAAGGAGGAGTGGCGATGGACGGGACGGGCCTCGTTCCCGTCCCCAATAAAGCAAGGGGACACCTAAGCGATGCATTAAATGTGTCTTGTCCTGTAATACGAGCGATAAGCTCGTAGCACTGTACGCCTTTCCACCTCCTGTGTGCCACTGTGGCAGCCCCTTTCGACTATAAAAGGAGGCCCATGGCGTACTGATACGTCCATTTTGCATCATGCTTTTATATCGATATTTATTGCATTATGGGCTATTACTACACATTATGTCACAATACTTATGCATATTCTCTCTTATTTTACAAGGTTTACATAAAGAGGGAGAATGCCGGCAGCTGGAATTCTGGGCTGGAAAAGGAGCAAATATTAGAGACCTATTCTGCACAACTCCAAAAGTCCTTAAACTCCACGGAAGTTATTTTCAGAATATATAAGAAATGTTGAGTGGAAGAAATACCATAGGGGGGCCACCCACCAGGCACGAGGGTGAGGGGCGCGCCCTACACCCCTGGGCGCGCCCCTGCCTCGTGGGCCCCCTGGTGGCCCTCCGGTGGCCATCTTTGAAGGAAATATGCCCTAGAGGCAATAATAAAGTTATTATTTATTTCCTTATATCATGATAAATGTTTATTATTCATGCTAGAATTGTATGAACCGGAAACATGATACATGTGTGAATACATAGACAAACAGAGTATCACTAGTATGCCTCTACTTGACTAGCTCGTTGATCAAAGATGGTTATGTTTCCTAGCCATAGACAAAGAGTTGTCATTTGATTAACGGGATCACATCATTAGGAGAATGATGTGATTGACTTGACCCATTTCGTTAGCTTAGCACTTGATCGTTTAGTATGTTGTTATTGCTTTCTTCATGACTTATACATGTTCCTATGACTATGAGATTATGCAACTCCCGTTTACCGGAGGAACACTTTGTGTGCTACCAAACGTCACAACGTAACTAGGTGATTATAAAGGTGCTCTACATGTGTCTCCGAAGGTACTTGTTGGGTTGGCGTATTTCGAGATTAGGATGTGTCACTCCGATTGTCGGAGAGGTATCTCTGGGCCCACTCGGTAATGCACATCATTATAAGCCTTGCAAGCATTGCAACTAATGAGTTAGTTGCGGGATGATGTATTACGGAACGAGTAAAGAGACTTGCTAGTAACGAGATTGAACTAGGTATTGAGATACCGACGATCGAATCTCGGGCAAGTAACATACCGATGACAAAGGGAACAACGTATGTTGTTATGCGGTTTGACCGATAAAGATCTTCGTAGAATATGTGGGAGCCAACATGAGAGTCCTGGTTCCGCTATTGGTTATTGACCGGAGACGTGTCTCGGTCATGTCTACCTTGTTCTCGAACCCGTAGGGTCCGCACGCTTAAAGTTCGATGACGGTTGTATTATGAGTTTTGTGTTTTGATGTACCAAAGGTAGTTCGGAGTCCCGGATGTGATCATGGACATGACGAGGAGTCTCGAAATGGTCGAGACGTTAAGATTGATATATTGGAATGTTATATTCGGACACCAGATGAGTTCTGGGGGTTATCGGATATATATCGGAGAAACCGGGGGGTTATTGGGCCTCATGGGACCAAGTGGTGGAAGAGGAGAGGCGGCCAGCTAGGGCCGCGCGGCCCCCCTAGCCCAAACCGAATTGGACTAGGGGGCCGACCCCCCCTTTCCTTCTTCTTCTCCTCCCCTTCCTTCCCCTCTCCTACTTGGACTAGGAAAGAGGGGGAATCCTGCTTGGAGTAGGATTGCCCCCCTTGGGCGCGCCTCCTCCCCTTGGCCGGCCCTCTCCTCCTCCCCCCTTTATATACGGAGGAGGGGGCACCCCATAGACACAACAATTGATCCTTTGGATCTCTTAGCCGTGTGCGGTGCCCCCCTCCACCATAATCCACCTCGATAATATCGGAGCAGTGCTTAGGCGAAGCCCTGCATCGGTGGAACATCGTCATCGTCACCACGCCGTCGTGCTGACGGAACTCTCCCTCAAAGCTCAGCTGGATCGGAGTTCGAGGGACGTCATCGAGTTGAACGTGTGCTGAACTCGGAGGTGTCGTGCGTTCGGTACTTGATCGGTCGGATCATGAAGACATACGACTACATCAACCGCGTTGTGCTAACGCTTCCGCTTTCGGTCTACGAGGGTACGTGGACACACTCTCCCCTCTTGTTGCTATGCATCACCATGATCTTGCGTGTGCGTAGGAATTTTTTTGAAATTACTACGTTCCCCAACAGTGGCATCCGAGCCAGGTTTATGCGTAGATGTTATATGCACGAGTAGAACACAAGTGAGTTGTGGGCGCGTCATACTGCTTACCAGCATGTCACACTTTGGTTCGGTGGTATTGTTGGATGAAGCGGCCCGGACCGACATTACGCGTACGCTTACGTGAGACTGGTTTTACTGCCGTGCTTTGCACACAGGTGACTAGCGGGTGTCAGTTTCTCAAACTTTAGTTGAACCGAGTGTGGCTATGCCCGGTCCTTGAGAAGGTTAAAACAACACTAACTTGACGAACTATCGTTGTGGTTTTGATGCGTAGGTAAGAACGGTTCTTGCTCGGCCCGTAGCAGCCACGTAAAACTTGCAACAACAAAGTAGAGGATGTCTAACTTGTTTTTGTAGGGCATGTTGTGATGTGATATTGTCAAGGCATGATGCTATATTTTATTGTATGAGATGATCATGTTTTGTAACTAAGTTATCAGCAACTGGCAGGAGCCATATGGTTGTCGCTTTATTGTATGCAATGCAATCGCCCTGTAATTACTTTACTTTATCACTAAGCGGTAGCGAATAGTCATAGAAGCAATAGTTGGCGAGACGAAAACGATGCTACGATGGAGATCAAGGTGTCGCGCCGGTGACGATGGTGATCATGACGGTGCTTCGGAGATGGAGATCGCAAGCACAAGATGATGATGGCCATATCACATCACTTATATTGATTGCATGTGATGTTTATCTTTTATGCATCTTATTTTTCTTTGATTGACGGTAGCATTATAAGATGATCTCTCATGATAAAAGTGTTCTCCCTGAGTATGCACTGTTGCCAAAGTTCATCATGCCCAGACACCATGTGATGATCGGGTGTGATAAGCTTTACGTCCATCTACAACGGGTGCAAGCCAGTTTTGCACACGCAGAATACTCAGGTTAAACATGACGAGCCTAGCATATGCAGATATGGCCTCGGAACACTGAGACCGAAAGGTCGAGCGTGAATCATATAGTAGATATGATCAACATAGTGATGTTCACCATTGAAAACTACTCCATTTCACGTGATGATCGGTTATGGTTTAGTTGATTTGGATCACGTGATCATTTAGATGATTAGAGGGATGTCTATCTAAGTGGGAGTTCTTAAGTAATATGATTAATTGAACTTTAATTTATCATGAACTTAGTCCTGGTAGTGTTAGCATATCTATGTTATAGATCAATAGCTCGCGTTTAGCTCCCCTGTTTTATTTTTTATATGTTCCTAGAGAAAACTAAGTTGAAAGATGTTAGTAGCAATGATGCGGATTGGATCAGTGATCTGAGGATTATCCTCATTGCTGCACAGAAGAATTATATCCTTGATCCACCGCTAGGTGACAGGCCTATTGCAGGAGCAGATGCAGACGTTATGAACGTTTGACAAAGCTCGGTATGATAACTATTTGATAGTTTAGTGCATCATGCTTTACGGCTTAGAACCGGGACTTCAAAAATGTTTTGAATGCCACGGAGCATATAAGATGTTCCAAGAATTGAAATTGGTATTTGATACTCATGCCCGTGTCGAGAGGTATGAGACCTCTGACAGTACTTTGCCTATGAGATGGAGGAGAATTGCTCAGCTAGTGAGCATGTGCTCAGAATGTCTGAGTACTACAATCACTTGAATCAAGTGGGAGTTAATCTTCCAGATAAGATAGTGATTGACAGAGTTCTCTAGTCACTATCACCAAGTTACTAGAACTTCGTGATGAACTATAATATGCAAGGGATAACGGAAATGATACCCAAGCTCTTCGTGATGCTGAAATCAACGAAGGTAGAAATCAAGAAAAACATCAAGTGTTGATGGTTGACAAGACCACTAGTTTCAAGAAAAGGGCAAAGGGAAGAAGGGGAACTTCAAAAAAGAACGACAAGCAAGCTGCTGCTCAAGTGAAGAAGCCCAAGTCTGGACCTAAGCCCGACACTAAGTGCTTCTACTGCAAAGGGACTGGTCACTGGAAGCGGAACTGCCCCAAGTATTTGGCGGATAAGAAGGATGGCAAAGTGAACAAAGGTATATTTGATATACATGTTATTGATGTGTGCTTTACTAGTGTTTATAGCAACCCCGCGGTATTTGATACTAGTTCAGTTGCTAAGAGTAGTAACTCGAAACGGGAGTTGCAGAATGAACAGAAACTAGTTAAGGGTGAAGTGACGATGTGTGTTGGAAGCAGTTCCAAGATTGATATGATCGTCATCGCACACTCCCTATACTTTCGAGATTAGTGTTGAACCTAAATAAATGTTATTTGGTGTTTGCGTTGAGCATGAATATGATTTGATCATGTTTATTGCAATACGGTTATTCATTTAAATTAGAGAATAATTGTTGTTCTGTTTACATGAATAAAACCTTCTATGGTCATACACCCAATGAAAATGGTTTGTTGGATCTCGATTGTAGTGATACACATATTCATAATATTGAAGCCAAAAGATGCAAAGTTAATAATGATAGTGCAAACTTATTTGTGGCACTACCGTTTAGGTCATATTGGTGTAAAGCGCATGAAGAAACTCCATGCTGATGGGCTTTTGGAATCACTTGATGCTTGCGAACCATGCCTCATGGGCAAGATGACTAAGACTCCGTTCTCCGGAACAATGGAGCGAGCCACTGACTTGTTGGAAATAATACATACCGATGTATGCGGTCCAATGAGTGTTGAGGCTCATGGCGGGTATCATTGTTTTCTGACCTTCACAGATGATTTGAGCAGATATGGGTATATCCACTTGATGAAACATAAATCTGAAACATTTGAAAAGTTCAAAGAATTTCAGAGTGAAGTAGAGAATCATCGTAACAAGAAAATAAAGTTTCTACGATCTGATCGTAGAGGCAAATATTTGAGTTACGTGTTTGGCCTTCAATTAAAACAATGCGGAATAGTTTCGCAACTCACGCCACCTGGAACACCACAGCGTAATGGTGTGTCCGAACATCGTAATCGTACTTTATTAAGATATGGTGCAATCTATGATGTTTCTTACCGATTTACCACTATCGTTTTGGGGTTATGCATTAAAGACAGCTGCATTCACGTTTAAAAGGGCACCATCTAAATCTGTTGAGACGACACCATATGAACTGTGGTTTGGCAAGAAACCGAAGTTGTTGTTTCTTAAAGTTTGGGGTTGCGATGCTTATGTGAAAAAGTTTCATCCTGATAAGCTCAAACCCAAATCGGAGAAATGTATCTTCATAGGATACCCAAAGGAGACAGTTGGGTACACCTTCTATCACAGATCCGAAGGCAAGACATTCGTTGCTAAGAATGGATCCTTTCTAGAGAAGGAGTTTGTCTCGAAAGAAGTGAGTGGGAGGAAAGTAGAACTTGATAAGGTAACTGTACCTGCTCCCTTATTGGAAAGTAGTTCATCACAGAAATCTGTTCCTGTGACTCCTACACCAATTAGTGAGGAAGCTAATGATGATGATCATGTAACTTCAGATCAAGTTACTACCGAACCTCGTAGGTCAACCAGAGTGAGATCCGCACCAGAGTGGTACGGTAATCCTGTTCTGGAGGTCATGTTACTTGACCATGACGAACCTACGAACTATGAGGAAGCGATGATGAGCCCAGATTCCGCACAAATGGCTTGAGGCCATAAAATCTGAGATGGGATCCATGTATGAGAACAAAGTGTGGACTTTGGTTGACTTGCCCGATGATCGGCAAGCCATAGAAAATAAATGGATCTTCAAGAAGAAGACGGACGCTGATAGTAGTGTTACTATCTACAAAGCTAGACTTGTCAAAAAAAGTTTTTTGACAAAGTTCAAGGTGTTGACTACGATGAGATTTTTTCACTCGTAGCGATGCTTAAGTCTGTCGGAATCATGTTAGCAAATTGCCACATTTTATGAAATCTGGCAAATGGATGTCAAAACTACATTCCTTAATGGATTTCTTAAAGAAGAGTTGTATATGATGCAACCAGAAGGTTTTGTCGATCCTAAAGGTGCTAACAAAATGTGCAAGCTCCAGCGATCCATCTATGAACTGGTGCAAGCATCTCGGAGTTGGAATATACGCTTTGATGAGTTGATCAAAGCATATAGTTTTATACAGACTTGCGATGAAGCCTGTATTTACAAGAAAGTGAGTGGGAGAACTACAGCATTTCTGATAAATATATGTGAATGACATATTGTTGATCGGAAATAATGTAAAATTTTCTGGAAAGCATAAAGGAGTATTTGAAAGGAGTTTTTCAAAGAAAGACCTCGGTGAAGCTGCTTACATATTGAGCATCAAGATCTATAGAGATAGATCAAGACGCTTGATAAGTTTTTTCAATGAGTACATACCTTGACATGATTTTGAAGTAGTTCAAAATGGAACAGTCAAAGAAAGAGTTCTTGCCTGTGTTACAAGGTGTGAAATTGAGTAAGACTCAAAGCCCGACTACGACAGAAGATAGAAAGAGAATGAAAGTCATTCCCTATGCCTCAGCCATAGGTTCTATAAAGTATGCCATGCTGTGTACCAGATCTATTGTATACCCTACCACTGAGTTTGGCAAGGGAGTACAATAGTGATCTAGGAGTAGATCACTGGACAGCGGTCAAAATTATCCTTAGTGGAATAAGGATATGTTTCTCGATTATGGAGGTGACAAAAGGTTCGTCGTAAAGGGTTACGTCGATGCAAGTTTTGACACTGATCCAGATGACTCTAAGTCTCAATCTGGATACATATTGAAAGTGGGAGCTATTAGCTAGAGTAGCTCCGTGCAGAGCATTGTAGACATAGAAATTTGCAAAATACTTACGGATCTGAATGTGACAGACCCGTTGACTAAAATTATCTCACAAGCAAAACATGATCACACCTTAGTACTCTTTGGGTGTTAATCACATAGCAATGTGAACTAGATTACTGACTCTAGTAAACCCTTTGGGTGTTGGTCACATATCGATGTGAACTATGGGTGTTAACCACATAAAGATGTGAACTTTTGATGTTAATCACATGGCGATGTGAACTAGATTATTGACTCTAGTGCAAGTGGGAGACTGAAGGAAATATGCCCTAGAGGCAATAATAAAGTTATTATTTATTTCCTTATATCATGATAAATGTTTATTATTCATGCTAGAATTGTATTAACCGGAAACATGATACATGTGTGAATACATAGACAAACAGAGTGTCACTAGTATGCCTCTACTTGACTAGCTCGTTGATCAAAGATGGTTATGTTTCCTAGCCATAGACAAAGAGTTGTCATTTGATTAACGGGATCACATCATTAGGAGAATGATGTGATTGACTTGACCCATTCCGTTAGCTTAGCACTTGATCGTTTAGTATGTTGCTATTGCTTTCTTCATGACTTATACATGTTCCTATGACTATGAGATTATGCAACTCCCGTTTACCGGAGGAACACTTTGTGTGCTACCAAACATCACAACGTAACTGGGTGATTATAAAGGTGCTTGACAGGTGTCTCAGAAGGTACTTGTTGGGTTGGCGTATTTCGAGATTAGGATTTGTCACTTCAATTGTCGGAGAGGTATCTTTGGGCCCACTCGGTAATGCACATCATTATAAGCCTTGCAAGCATTGCAACTAATGAGTTAGTTGCGAGATGATGTATTACGGAATGAGTAAAGAGACTTGCCGGTAATGAGATTGAACTAGGTATTGAGATACCGACGATCGAATCTCGGGCAAGTAACATACCGATGACAAAGGGAACAACGTATGTTGTTATGCGGTTTGACCGATAAAGATCTTCGTAGAATATGTGGGAGCCAATATGAGCATCCAGGTTCCGCTATTGGTTACTGACCAGAGACGTGTCTCGGTCATGTCTACATTGTTCTCGAACCCGTAGGGTCCGCACGCTTAAAGTTCGATGACGGTTGTATTATGAGTTTTGTGTTTTGATGTACCGAAGGTAGTTCGGAGTCCCGGATGTGATCACGAACATGACAAGGAGTCTCGAAATGGTCGAGACGTTAAGATTGATATATTGGAATGTTATATTCGGACACCGGATGAGTTCCGGGGGTTATCGGATATATATCGAAGAAACCGGGAGGATACCGGAACCCCCCGGGGGGTTATTGGGCCTCATGGGCCCAAGTGGTGGAAGAGGAGAGGCGGCCAGCTAGGGGCGCGCGGCCCCCCTAGCCCAAACCGAGTTGGACTAGGGGGCCGGCCCCCCTTTCCTTCTTCTTCTCCTTCCCTTCCTTCCCCTCTCCTACTTGGACTAGGAAAGAGGGGGGAATCCTGCTTGGAGTAGGATTGCCCCCCTTGGGCGCGCCTCCTCCCCTTGGCCGGCCCTCTCCTCCTCCCCCCCTTTATATACGGAGGAGGGGGGGGCACCCCATAGACACAACAATTGATCCTTTGGATCTCTTAGCCGTGTGCGGTGCCCCCCTCCACCATAACCCACCTCGATGATATTGTAGCGGTGCTTAGGCGAAGCCCTGCGTCGGTAGAACATCACCATCGTCACCACGCCATCGTGCTGATGGAACTCTCCCTCAAAGCTCGGCTAGATCGGAGTTCGAGGGACGTCATCGAGTTGAACGTGTGCTGAACTCGGAGGTGCCGTGCGTTCTGTACTTGATCGGTCGGATCGTGAAGACGTACGACTACATCAACCGCGTTGTGCTAACGCTTCCACTTTCAGTCTATGAGGGTACGTGGACACACTCTCCCCTCTTGTTGCTATGCATCACCATGATCTTGCGTGTGCGTAGGAATTTTTTTGAAATTACTATGTTCCCCAACAATCTTCTGCTATATGAAGTCTTTCGTCCGAAGAAAAATCATAAGCAAGCTTTCGGGACGAGACTCCACCGCCACGAGGCGGAACCTTGGCGGAACCAATCTAGGGCTCTGGCGGAGCTGTTCTGCCGGGGACACTTCCCTCTGGGAGGGGGAAATCATCGCCATCGTCATCACCAGCGCTCCTTTCATCGGGAGGGGGCCAATCTCCATCAACATCTTCACCAGCACCATCTCCTCTCAAACCCTAGTTCATCTCTTGTATCCAATTCTTGTCTCTAAGTCTGAGATTGGAACTTGTAGGTCGCTAGTAGTGTTGATTACTCCTTGTAGTTGATGCTAGTTGGTTTATTTGGTGGAAGATCATATGTTCAGATCCTTTATGCATATTAATAATCCTCTGATTATGAACATGAATATGCTTTGTGAGTAGTTACGTTTGTTCCTGAGGACATGGGAGAAGTCTTGCTATTAGTAGTCATGTGAATTTGGTATTCGTTCGATATTTTGATGAGATGTATGTTGTCTCTCCTCTAGTGGTGTCATGTGAACGTCGACTACATGACACTTCACCGTTATTTGGGCCTAGAGGAAGGCATTGGGAAGTAATAAATAGATGATGGGTTGCTAGAGTGACAGAAGCTTAAACCCTAGTTTATGTGTTGCTTCGTAAGGGGCTGATTTGGATCCATATGTTTCATGCTATGGTTAGGTTTACCTTAATACTTCTTTTGTAGTTGCGGATGCTTGCAATAGGAGTTAATCATAAGTGGGATGCTTGTCCAAGTAAGGACAGCACCCAAGCACCGGTCCACCCACATATCAAATTATCAAAGTACCGAACGCGAATCATATGAACGTGATGAAAACTAGCTTGATGATAATTCCCATGTGTCCTCGGGAGCGCTTTTCTCTATATAAGAGTTTGTCCAGGCTTGTCCTTTGCTACAAAAAGGATTGGGCCACCTTGCTGCACTTTATTTACTTTTGTTACTTGTTGCTCGTTACAAATTATCTTATCACAAAACTATCTGTTACCTACAATTTCAGTGCTTGCAGAGAATACCTTGCTGAAAACTGCTTATCATTTCCTTCTGCTCCTCGTTGGGTTCGACACTCTTACTTATCGAAAGGACTACGATAGATCCCCTATACTTGTGGGTCATCACGTATTGGAGAAGGATTCGGCTCTTTGGAACGACCCAGCCACCGTAGCTAGTTGGAAGGCTGAAGAACACTCAATACATCCACCAAAGCAGGACTAGGGTTTTACGCATCCTTGCGGCCCGAACCTGGGTAAACGATCCTTGTGCTGACTACTAATCCTGCTCTTCTTGCAACCCTGCACCCCGGCAACCGTAGTAGGGATTCTTGTGATCCCATAGGTGTCGTTTCCCACCGACAATATGTTTGAAAATTTCGTTCCAATTTACTACACATGGAATTAACTCGTACACAAGTACACAATTTTTTTTCAAACCGTTATGGTTAGCCGCTGTAGATGTAGTTCAAATTTGGATTACGGTTATTAAATGGCTAGAAAATCACTTAAATGTCTTTAAAAGGTCAAATGACCCCTGAAATTTTCCAAATTTTGACATGACAGTTGTATTAGTGCACGTTAACTATAGAATTTCTTTGAAGCCCATAAGAGGAAGCTATTGTCCGTTCGTCATCAAACATGCATTGTTCTCTCTCAAAACCACGAGCCTTCTAGTGAGTTGCTCCGGGTTGTGAGGGGTGTGTGTCCAAACTATCGTCAAACAGGCCAATTCTTTTTACCACATCATCTTGGTGCCATGACAATACGTCAAGCAAGGTTTCATGTGTTTTTGATCATTTTTTATTATTTTTGGAATTTGAATGGCATGGCGCTCCATGCATGTGTGTCCAGGCCGTGACACCAATATGTTTGAAAATTCCTTCCAACTTACTGCACATGGAATTAACTCACACGCAAGTACACAAAAATATGATTTTTCAAACCGTTATGGTTAGCCGTTGCTAGATGTAGTTCAAATTTGAATTACGGTCATTAAATGGCTAGAAAATCACTTAAATATCTTTAAAAGGTCAAATGACCCCAAGAATTTTCCAAATTTTCACATGACAGTTGTATTAGTGCACGTTAAATGTAGAAAACATTTGAAGGCCATAAGAGGAAGCTATATCATGTTCGTCATCAAACATGCATTGTTTTCTCTCGGAACCACGAGTCTTCTAGTGAGTTGCTCCGGTTTGTGAGGGGTGTGTGTCCAAACTATCGTCAACAGACCAATTTTTTAACCATATCATCTTGGTGGCATGACATTACATCAAGCAAGATTTCATGTTTTTCTGATCATTTTTTAATTTTTTGGAATTTAAATGCCATGGAACTCCATGCATGTGTCCATGCCGTGACACCAATATGTTTGAAAATTCCTTCTAATTTACTGCACATGGAATTAACTCGTACATAAGTACACAAATATGATTTTTCAAACCGTTATGGTTAGTTGTTGCATGTAGATGTAGTTTAAATTTGAATTACGGTCATTAAATGGCTAGAAGATCACTTAAATGTCTTTAAAAGGTCAAATGACCCCTGGAATTTTCCAATTCACATGACAGTTGTATTAGTGCACGCTAAATGTAGAAAAAAATTGAAGGCCGTAAGAGGAAGCTATCTCCCATTCGTCATCAAACATGCATTGTTCCCTCTCGGAACCACGAGCCTTCTATTGAGTTGCTCCGGCTTGTGAGGGGTGTGTGTCCAAACTTTCGTCAAACATTCCAAATTTGTTACCACATCATCTTGGTGGCATGACATTACATCAAGCAAGGTTTCATGTGTTTCTGATCTTTTTTTATTTTTTTGGAATTTAAATGCCATGGCACTCCATGCATGTGTCCAGGCCGTGAGACCAATATGTTTGAAAATTCCTTCCAATTTACTGCACATGGAATTAACTCACACACAAGTACACAAAATATGATTTTCAAACAATTATGGTTAGCCGTTGCATGTAGATGTAGTTCAAATTTGGATTACGGTCATTAAATGGCTAGAAAATCACTTAAATGTCTTTAAAAGGTCAAATGACCCTTGAAATGTTCCAAATTTTGACATGATAGTTGTATTAGTGCATGTTAACTGTAGAACTTTTTTGAAGCCTGTAAGAGGAAGATATCGCCAGTTCATCATCAAACATGCATTGTTCCCTCTCGGAACAATGAGCCTTCTAGTGAGTTGCTTCGGTTTGTGAGGGATGTGTGTGTCCAAACTTTCGTCAAACATGCCAACATTTTTACCACATCATCTTGGTGACATGACATTACATCAAGCAAGGTTTCATGTGTTTCTGATCTTTTTTTATTTTTTTGGAATATAAATGTCATGGCGCTCCATGCTTAATTGTGTCATAGACGTGAGACCAATATGTTTGAAAATTCCTTCCAATTTACTGCACATGGAATTAACTCGCACACAAGTAGACAAATATGACTTCTCAAACTGTTATGGTAGCTGTTGTAGGTACATGTAGTTCAAATTCGAATTACGGTCATTAAATGGCTAGAAAATCACTTAAATGTCTTAAAAGGACAAATGACCCCTGAAATTTTCCAAAATTTGACATGACAGTTGTATTAGTACTAAAAAAATTCTCATTCATTTAAAACACCATCCGTTGCCACTTTACTCCAAATTCGTCTTTCACAGCTAATAAAAAATATCAACAACATCACACACATTTTTTTGTAGGAACCGTTTGCGATGAAAATTCGTGGGTCTATTTAAGTCTTCCTCCCTAAGCTTCGCCGGCCCGTCTACTCCAGTGTTGGCAACCCCCGAATCCATGAATCCCGATCCCCATTCCCGCACCCCCTTCTTGCAAGACGCCGTGGAAACGCTTCGTGAAGGCCCGTACGATGGCCACGTCCTCCCTGAGCGCTGCCGCCTGTGCCTAGAGCGTGGCCGCCGACGCCAAGAGTGTCGCCGCATCCGCATTGAGCACGGCCGCATCCGCCGAGAGGGTGTCTGCGGTAGCCGACAGGGCAGCTACAGCAGCCGAGACGGCTGCAAACGCCGAGAGCGCTTGAGCTGCCGTCCGTGCCGCTGATGTCGCCCTGGCCCGGGTCGAGGCCATCCATGCCAAGATCGAGGACGCACACGCCAAGATATTCCAGGCCACCTCGGAATCCCGCATGCAACCCACGTCCGAAAAGGGGGCGGTGGCCATGGAGCACCTGCTTCCTCATGAGATCGTCGAGCAGGAGCTGGAGATGTAGGAGGCGGCGGAGATCGAGGAGCGTCGGGAGGAGGAGTTGCGCGTGGCCGAGGTCAAGGTAGAGAAGAGTCTGTCTGTCGAGGAATTGGCGGTGGAGTACCAACGCGAACTCTGGCGCAGCCACTACTACAAGTACTACAACCTTGAGGGCGGCAGAGTGGACTAGGACGAGGACGCGGTCGACTTCAGCAGGGGGGATGTGGAGTCCACCAACGGCGGCATGTCACCAGGACAAGTCATCGACGTCTCATCTCATACCGGCGATGCATAGGTTGGCGCGGCGGCGGCTTTGTTAAAATTATGCGTACTTAGGCTTTGTTTTTAATGCTGGTCTTTTGTTAGAGCAATGTTTAGGTCAACTGCCTTTGTTTAATTACTAAATTGCTTGATTCAGTAAGTGTGATCTGTGTGCTGTACGCTTTTTTGCGTGAACAAATTAGCAAGCGATGCTAAATTATGCAATGACGTGGATGAGGACAGTACCCAGGGAAATTTCCACCAAAATTTGAATTATCAAACTCATCTCATGCGCGTAAAGCAGAAGAATCGTTTGCGATGCACACAATCGTTCAAAGTGAATGGTGTCCGGTGGCACCGCGTGCAAAGTTTCCCTCGACATTTCGAAATATTTGGCCTACCGCCGAAATATCTACCCCCGCCGCCCTTCCCCACCCCCTTTTCTCCCCGACCACAAGTCACATTTCTCCTGTTTCCTCCTTCCTTCCTTCCTTCCTAAACTATAGCCGCTTCCTCGCTTGCTTCCTCGCTCTCGTCGTCTCGCATCGTACCACCGGGGTCGCCATGGTCTTCTTCAATGACCTCTCCAGCGGTTCCTCCTCCGATGACGACTCCTTCACCACCCGGGTATGCCTCTCTTCTCTCTCTCGGGCTATGACTTGGAATGAAGGATTTTAACTCGGCGGTCGATTTGAGTCATTTCTTTCTCTTGTAGCTCCCTAGGACCATCAGTTGCAACGAATGGAGCGGGGTGCTGAAGATCTATCTGCTCGTTGTCACCATCAATCTCCATGCATGAAGCTAGTTGCGTTTGAATCTGTGGACAGTGGGAGGAAGTTTCTGGCATGTGCAGACAAGGTTAGCCCACTTTCGTTGTTACAAATCATTTGTTTGATGTGATCCAGACACTGTCACTATGCTATGTTATTCTGGATGTTAAGACAGTGTCACAGTTTGTACCTAGTATCTAAAAATGTTGCCATCTCATCAACGGTGCCATTAGAAAATTATTTGGCACCGCTTCAGCAGTTTGTGCATCCAACTTTGGTCCACACATCCGAGCAGCCAAGCAGTAAAATATTAAATCTTTATGGCACGAAGGAACTAGGCATCGGAGCAACTAGGTGCTCCGGTGTCCGGGTCCCTGATTTTTTCCGCTGCATTGGTTCGCCAGTGCAGGGCACCGGTGCCAAATGTAGCAACAATTGTCTTTACACTGATTTTGGCATACATAGTGGACGGCCTTAGTGCTATTAGTTCTATGTTACTAAATTTGTGCATGTACACACCTGTTAGTAGCAATTTGTTGTCATCCAAACACTGTCGCTATGCCGTTGTAGTTATATTTAACTTCCTCATAAAATGTTCAATTTTTTATTTATAGTACATGAGTAAGAACTTGCAGCGTTGTTGTAGTTAATTATAGCTTCTGATGTTTCAAAATTTGGTTGTTGTCTCGGTAGCAATTAATTCTTTTGCACATTGATCTTTTTTAGAAGATATGTCATAATTAACCTGTTTCTTCAGTTTTTCAAAATAAGTATTGGTGATTTTCTATGTTTCTATAAACCCATTTCCCCTACAATTGTTACTGATCTAGTTTTAAATATTATAGGATGAACGGAAGTGTTCTAACCTGGAGTGGGTTGATCAAGAGTGGCCACAGTCTTTGAAGATGTGCCTAGCAAAGCTCTGGAGCATGTATGAGGAAGAGAACAGAGGTAGGCTTAGAGAAAGTGTTGTCAACGCTGAAGAATATTTAAAGATGCGGGATAAAAAGAGGAAGGTGGAGAATGAGCTCAAATTTTTTAAATCAGACTTTGTTAAGATGGTGTTGGCGAAGTAGGAGGCACTTTCCCAGTTGGCCAGTGCAAAACAGGTTCTTACTGAACTGAAAGCAGAGGTGGATAAGACGAGCCTAGATGATCTCGATTAGGGAAATGAATATATTGTTCTAATATTGTTCTTATGAAGGTGAACTAGCTATATGTTGTACTGTGTTGTTTTCAGGTAGCTATCGTACTGTGATGTTAAAATATATTTATGTTCCTGATATGAAATTGGCAAACAGCCGTTCGATATGAAATGTGAATTTGCGTAATACTAGAATTATTAATTGTAAACTAATAAACTTGCTAAATGGGTCATGGAACTTTGCAAACGGTTCTAGCAGTAAAAGCGCTTGTGATGGATAGCCTAATGTCATATAGTTTTCTTCATCAAATCATGTGTGATGTAGTTGAATAAAAGCAAACGGTTAACCAAGGCAGAGCGTGTGCGATAGTTACACCTATCACACATGAGGCTATACATAAAACTGTGTGGGATGTATATACGAACGGAAAAGTTTTCCCTGGATTGACTGTGTGGGATGTACATACGAATGAAAACGTTTTCCCTGGATTGACTGCGTGGGATGTACATAAGAACGGAAACATATTCCTTGGATTGACTATGTGGAATGTACATAACAAGCGGAAACATTTGTTTAGGACTGACTGTGTGGGATATACTTACGTCCTGAACCGATTGGGCCCGTATAACCGTATTTGATCGCTTGCCCGTCACACACAACCTCCCTTTGCCGAGCGTGTGTGACCAGAGGGCCTATCCCTGAGGGTTTCTGGGTCGTGTGGAAGGACCCCCTATCGCAGTCACTCACTTGGCGACGGTTCAAAACGTCATCGCGGAAAGGGGTTAAAAACCGTTTGTATAGCACCTCGTTGTACCAGTGAGGGCTGTTACCTCCTCCGAGAGGGACCTGGACTCGTTAAACACCGAGTGTTACACCTGCGCTGTAGCTAGGGTCTGCCCCTCTTTCGTACCCCTAGTACTCATTGTCAGGATCGTAACCCCAACAGTGACCCTGGGTTATCGAACCCACAAGAGGTAGATTCCCTTGAAGCGATGGTCTCTAGCAAGCTTATGTGATCAAGCAAGCAAATAGTGATTCAAACACTTATAATAAAAAGAGGTACATGTATGAGGTATTAATGCTTACAACCATGTATTTGTGTTGGGACCAAATATGATATTAATTTTTGCACTGGAAATCACCCATCGAGATGTGTTTGTTACGAACCGAAGTGGGGGATGTGTCCAAATAACATCTTGACCGGCACGAGTCCTGCATCAAGAATAAGATGTCCTACCACAGGCCCTGTCCCTCGCGCGGGGTTGTCTCGATAATTAAGATCATGAAATCAGACTAGAGCTTTGGGCGTTTAATGAATACACCTCATGAATCCCCAAGGATAGGATCCGTGTTACCCTACTAAACCTTACTGTCACTTGTGTTCTGTATAACACCTCATGGTCTCCTTGCTCCTAACCTCATCGTGGCTCGATCTCCATGATCATGGGTACCTGCTAGGATGAAGAACGCGGACAAGACAAGAGACATCTATGGAACAATTTTATTTCATGCATGTGGGATGTTAATTCAAAGCCCTTCCATTGATGCCCACAAAAAATACAGTGGGTTGGAAGGCTCATGCGTCAAACTATACATTACCGAACTACTCACACATGGAGATCAGATCACGAGAAGAAAACATTGAAGAACACATCTTGAAGATTGATTAACTGCAAACATGTCTTACAATGGATGCTTTGTGCGATGCATGATTACAAGTATGAACTAGATGGGGAATCACTATGGTGGTGATGGTGGCTATGGAGATGGAAATGGCAGCGGCTAGGGTTTGTGGATGAAGATGAAGATGATGATGTTCTGGTTGCTGTCGACCTCATGTTTTCATTTCGATGGGGCTCCCTTTATAAAAGTTGTTCAGGTGGATGCTTTGCCTTGGTTTCCATGTCGTACGGGGGCTCATACGGGCGCACATACCCCTATGGAACACCGTCTTTTGTATTGTTTTCGTAGAAATGCCTCCTTTTGGTTCCTTCTTCCTCGATTTTCCTTCCTTTTCATTTCCACATGTGATTTCTTCCCTTTTTAGCCTATTTCTTGTGGAAACACATCAAAGAGATAATTTGTGGAATCATTTGCATTCATTAGTCACTAATAGCAATATCAAAACGAATATCTCTTTTTTAAATAAAATATCTTGGTTTAAACTAAGGTAGATGAGTGAAAAAATATCACTCATTAGAATGAAGCAAGCATCGATCAAGGTGGTGCGTGTAGTTTTCCAGATCATGTTTGACACGACTTCAAAAGTTCAAACATGTCTTTAAATGTGAATTATGCTTACATTTGTTTTCCCCTTTTGTGCATCATTCGTAGAACATGATCATCATCTGGGTGCATACACAGTACGAACATAATCATTTGCAAGCAGTCAAGGGGAAAAAGTCTTTCAAATAGTTAGCTTTACTTCCGATCTACAGTTGATCTGTACGCCAATGACGCAACGGGTCATCTAGTCTTTATTATGAATGGTGGTTGCCACGGATCTCTGGCTAGATATATTCCTCTGTTTACAAACTGACCTCGCGTGGAGGCCGTGGGCGTGATCTAGTCTAGGGTTTATTATTTTTTCTTCTCCCCCTTCGATTGATTGTTGTCCAATGCCTTATATACTAGTGCAGATAGGATTAAATAAGGGTGTCCGGGACGTGTACTTGGCTGACGAGCCGTACAACCTAGTGCCTAGGGCTTCTTGTCGGGTCTGCATCTCTCTCACGGATCCGGGTACCTTGGCTTCCTCCGCATGTTGGATTCCCGAGGTTGCCTTCCTTGTGTTGGGTTACACCTTTGGGGTAGCTATCTCAAGGTCCTTGAGCCTTAGCCTCGTTAATACTAGAGCTATATAAGGGGCAAGAAGGGCACAATAGAAGGGTATATGCCCCTTTCTACCTAGTTTTAACATACTACATCATGGAGATCGATTTTCCATACTTTTTTCTATCGGTGAAATCTTTAAGATGGGAATGGCTCCGACGCACAGATGAGTCTAGGCCTTGGCAAGGCCTCAATTTGACCGCGGACAAAAAAGTGGATCAAGCCTTTGGGAGCCTAGTTAAATGGAAAGTTGGCTCGGGAGACAAGACCCTATTTTGGAAAGATCGATGGATACATGGTGCAACAATCAAAGAGATTGCTCCATTGGTGGTGGCAAAGGTGTGGACACAAGTAGCAAACAGAAGACTTGTGCGGGATGCGATGAACATGCATAAGTGGATGGACGACCTTGTAGGAAGCCTTTGCACTGAGGGCTTCATCCAGTTCATCGGGCTATGGGAGATCCTCATGGAGGTCCAGCTGGATGATCAGATGGAGGACCACCCCATCTGGGCTTGGAATGCATCAGGCGTGTATACTGCCTCTTCGGCGTATAAGATGCTGTGTGAGGGAGGCACTAGATTCCACTCCTTTGGGGCCATATGGAAGTGTTGGGCACCTCTTGCGTGCAAGATTTTCATGTGGCTCGCAGTGCAATATCGACTGTGGACATCAGACGAGAGAACCAGGCACGGTCTGCAAGACCAAATCTCAAAATGCTACATGTGTGACCAAGAGGAGGACACGGTTGATCGTATTTTGCTGCAATGCGTCTTCTCGCGGCAAGTGTGGTTCCGTTGCATCGACAGGATGGGTTTGACGGCGGATCTATGCCCTACTAACAACTCTAGTCTGGCGCAGTGGTGGACAGAAGGTAGAAAACGGATAGATAAGCAATCTCGGAAAGGTTTTGACACTTTCGTGATGCTAATCTGCTGGACGCTATGGAAGCAAAGGAACGCAAGGGTTTTTGGCAACAGAATGATCAAGAACGAGTGGGATACGGTGGACATGATCTTTGATGATTTCAAGACCTGGGCAAAAGCAGGAGCGTTTGGAGGACAACCAGTCATAGAGTAGTCGAGTAGACCTAGGGAGTGGTGTGGAGGGTTGGTTAGGGTCGACCTGTGACTCCTAACTAGCACAGGTGTAATCTCTTGTACATATACTTCTCCCTTCTATAAAGCTAAGGTACGCTTTTGGCGTACCCTCGAAAAAAAAGAAATCTTCATCATAACTCATCGAGTTTCCCTGACTCGACAGGTATCCATTGACATTGTAATTGTCGATATCCTAGATATATAAGAGAAAGAGCAAGGCATGAAGTAGGGCTTTTGCACACCTTGTGAGCCTGAGCCTAAGTAAATAGTTTGTCTCTTCTGTGTTCTAAATCCTGACGTGACGTCCACTCGACTATAAATTATGCTCCACGAAAAAAAGACTACAAATTCTGCGTACTAGCTCTAGTACCATTGTTAGGACCCGGCGAAAACCCCTCAACATGTTGGTTTACTCACAGCTCATAAACATGTTACCATGCATACACCAGATGGGCCATAATTTGCAATTAAGACGTAGCACTTAAAATTGCGGAGTAATTAAGAGGCAATTAAAGTAGAAGTAACTAGAGGGTAATATTTCAATTAAAAATTTAAGCCCTTGGATCTAGAGAGTAAAAGTTGTAAATTTATGTATGTCAAAGTTGGTTTGATCAAACTCTAACACGTATTTTTTATACTAACTCCCATATATAGAGGATGTTTTGACGTCCATGAGAAATAAAAACGTAAATTTGAAATAGAAATTTAATCCAGTTGTATAAAAACAATTAGACAAGGTCCACCTCAGCCTGCTCTTCCTTTTTAGAAATAGCATGGTTTTTTCTTGTTAGCTAAATCAACATGCTTTTGTTGCGTGTACACCAAGAACCAGTAACAACATTCCAAAACACTTGGATGGACATTAGCTGATGAAGTCTAGACTAATCCATCAAAATGCCGTTCTAGAACTCCAAATTGCAGAACCTGAAGCAAATCCAACCTCCCACGCCCATGAAATTTCAGCAAAAAGCCGTTCGAAACCAGGGATATTTCCCAATCAAAAGAATGCCATCCCATGTGGCAACGTCTGGTGGCCAGGAAGCCTTTGTCCGCCTACTGGATAAGAAAGATCACATCCCTCCCTTCCCAGACGAGCAATAGCCTTTCCTCGCACCTGCCCCTGGCAATTACCCTTTTGCCCTCCCCGGCGGTGTCGACCATCCGCCGCCGTATCCCGTGAGCGAGCCGGTGGTAGCCCGAAGACTCTCCCATGGCGGCCATATCGTCGCTTCCGTTCGCTGCACTGCGCCGAGCGGCCGACTGGAGGCCGTCGACGGCGACTCCCGCGGTGAGCGTCTCCGGTGGCGTCATGCTCAACGCGAGGGCTCGCCGGGGCTCACGTTCGGTGGTGCGCTGCGTCGCCACTGCCGGTGGTGAGTTTGGTCGCGCTCTGTCTCTCGTATGGTTGCTTGTGGCCTGGCAGACGCCGTAGTTCCCCACCCTTCTGCATCCAGCTCGCCATGGGGCGCCGCTCGAGCTAGGCAGCGCCGATGGCGCTGCTGCGGCGACCGACGGGCATCGTACTTGGTACGAACTGATACACGGTGCCGCTGAGCTGCAAGCTAGTCACTTTGAGCGGGGTAATATGAAACCCTGCTCCGTCCCTGCTCCCATCCCAAACCCTTGTTTCGTTTGAGCGGGGTAATATGGCACCGCTCCATCCCAGTCCTATCCCGAACCGTCGTTTCGTTTGAGTGGGGTGCCGGGCGTCCTGAACTCCGAAGCTTTGAGTAACCATACTTTGTTACCATTTGGTCAGCACGCCTTATACGAATTTAGCATGTAATTGTTCAATTTTTCACACCACCGGGCACTGGTTATCCTGTGATTCTTTTTGCGATAATCACCTTTTGAACTCATTTTGTACGAGTACCATCTAGTTATAGTTCCTGTTGTGCATTCGAGGTAATATGTCAACCTGACAAAAATAATTACAAATGGTTATTTCCCCTTACGCTACTCATGTAATTGAAATTCGGTCTCATTTCCTGAGAATTAGCTATAGAATATTAACGGTAAAGGCCCTCCCTCCATTTAATTACAGGTTTAATCTGGATGCTACTATCAAGAGAGTATGTAAAGCACTACTGGAAACTAATCGAGCGATGCAAACTAAGACATTGAACGGTTCAACTAAACCAATTGGTAGCAATTCTGTTGCAGAATGAACCAGCAGAGCAAGTTTACAGTGTCTGAGTTAGTGTGGCACCTTGTTATTAAATTTAATGGATGCTTATTCGTTAAGCTGGTGAGGTCTCAATTGGTGAAGGCACCGACCTGTGCTTTTCATGGTCTCAGTAACGTCTTGCACATGCAGTCTATGACTCCATGAGTTTGCCAGCGGCTAATGCTTTTACTTGTTTATTTTAGACCGAATAAAAAACTTTTGTGGAGTTTCAGTTTACTAGCAAAGTTTAGATATTTTCTGTTAACCGGCGAGGCCTCTACATGGGGCTGCAAGGACTGGAAGGTCATGCTGCTAAGCTCTTTAATCCTAACAATTGTCGATTTTGGATTGGTTTCTGTGATGAACTGATGATTAGTGTTTCAGTCTGTTAATAGGGTGTTTGTACTACAAATCCCTTAATTTATCCACCATTTGTGCCTGTGCTAAAAACTATACATGCCTTGTGCAAAAAAAGTTTAGGGTCAACTGTTGGAAGGCTGAAGATTTTTGTTAGTTGAATTATGGGTATCAGTCCAACTTTCTTGCTGCCGGGACTTGGTAACATGTAGCAACTACGATGCAGCCTGAAGCGTTTTGAACGTGTATAAAATGCACATGGTGTGATTATATACACAAGAGAAGCTTAATCATGTGAATTATAACCAAATAAAGGATCTTTTTCTGACCTTTTTATCTGCTCTGAATCTTTTGCAGATATCCCACCTACTGTGGCAGATACAAAGATGAACTTCCTGAAGTCATACAAACGTCCTATTCCAAGCATTTACAGTACAGTCCTACAAGAACTTTTGGTGCAGCAACATCTGATGAGATACAAAAGTACCTATCAGTATGATCCTGTGTTTGCTCTTGGATTTGTCACTGTCTATGACCAGCTTATGGAAGGGTACCCCAGCACCGAGGACAGGGATGCCATCTTCAAGTCATACGTAACGGCGTTAAATGAAGATCCTGAGACATACAGGTGCATATCAGAACTCATATAAATGGCTTTGAACCAGTGACATGCTACATCTTTATCTTTATATTAGATTGTACTTTTTTCCATGTTCATATCCTGAATCCTCAAATTAATTTTCATAACTATTGGTACAAGTGGGATTGTTTTAATTCTCTTCTGTTAATTTTATGCATGAGTATATCTATTACCCCTCAACTCTTTTATGTTAATCAACCCTTATTTTTTTCTTAGAGAGGTTTTATTAACTTATGCACCTTGTTGCTTCTGTTAAAATTTCCCAGTTTACACTAGTTATTGCTTACGTGTTTGTATGCTTGGGTCACTAGTTAGTCTGCTTCCTTGGCACCAAAATCTCATGTGTTATTTGGTACTTGTTTGTTTGATTGTTGGCATTAATAAAAGTTTTTTCCTCTGTTAGCAATTTTCTTGTTTCAAACAAATGTTAAGAGTTTTTACTTCTCTGTTTAGGGCTGATGCACAAAGGATGGAAGAGTGGGCACGCTCACAAAATGGTAACTTGTTAGTTGAATTTTCTTCCAGAGATGGGGAAATAGAGTCCATTCTGAAAGATATATCAGAAAGGGCCCAGGGTAAGGGAAACTTCAGCTACAGCCGGTTCTTTGCTGTTGGCTTGTTCCGTTTGCTTGAGCTCTCAAATGCGACGGAGCCAACCGTACTGGACAAGGTTGTTCTTGCCATTATTTATTTTGTTTGCACATTTCCTTCTAGTTGTTACTTTTTTTCTTCCCAATTGTTTTTCCTTTTCCTATTATTGTTTGTTTCCTAATTTTTATTTTGAAAGGAATTGTTTTTCCCAGACTATTTTATTTTGTGAAGAACAATATTTTTCTAGAATTGGGCACGAAAATAGTGTGAGTGAAATGTCAATATTACCCATCTCTTCTTCACAAAACGATTAAGTTGCCTATTTCCCCTCCCCAAAGCAAGGCACTGAAGCACAACGAGTTAATTAATTACTATATATGCACACAAAAATTAAACAATATTACCCATCTTTTGAAAGGAGTAGCTTTTTTTTTAATGATCAGGAGCAAAGTAGGAACACAATGGCATTGATATAGGAGGACACATATTTTGAGAAAATGTGAACAGACTGAAAAGACATCTATGTTTTGAACGGGAGTGAAATTATTTGGATTTGTCAGATACGGACTGTACCTTCAAATTTGTCATGAATAATTGTTTCACATTTTTCTTTTTAGTTACTATATATGCACACAAAAATTAAACGATTTACATTGCTCTAGACTGCAAAATCTGAAACTTCATCTATTTTGGAACGTAGGGAGTAAACCAATTGAGGGGATGATTTGCATCTGATATTTAGAGCCTGTTCGGAAGCTCTCCCGACTCTCAACTCCGCTCCGCGCGAGGAGCCGGGTTCGAGCCGCTCCGCGCGATTGTGCTGGCGCTCCCTCCGCTCCGGGAGCTGCAGTTAGGGAGCGGAGGGGATCCGAACAGGCCTTAGTAACCAGAAGTGCTTTAGGATCACCGCGGTGTTCTTTCATTGCAAAGCATAGAACTACTAATCTTAATGTATTTACATAGCTTGCCTGCTGTATTGACCATCCCCAATATTGTTCAGGGATTGAGGTTGTAAATTATGCTGTTTTTTCTTGAGCTGAAATAGAAATAACACATTAGGGAATTCAACTATTCGACGCAAGTTGCTTGGTGGCGTGTCTCTATGTACACATTTAAATATTTCTATGGGCAGACCCATTGACGTTAGGCTTGTTGCTAGATTTTTTTTTTTCAATCTCTACTTTCCACCGGTATGCTACACTCTTCTACTCAGCACAGTAAGGCAACCTTGTGACTACGTACTTCTCTATTTTGTGTCTCAAGTAGATCTATGCGAATGATAACTTGCCATTTCTGGTTGGTCTTAAGATGTCATTTACATTCTTGTGTTTCCTCTTCTCTCTTTACTCGTCTCTGAATGACCAGAGAAAAGAACAACTCTGCTAGCTTAATAATTTGGGCCAGGGCTGCTCAGCAGAGAACTTGGTAGCAGTAGCATTAAGGGTAATAATTGAAAAGCATCAGTGAGACATCTAGCATATACTGAAGTACATCAGACATTTCAGTGAAGCATTTATATACTGACTGATATAACAATAGATACTGACTTTTCTTCTTGCTCAATAGCTTTGTGCTGCTCTAAACATCAATAAAAAGAGCGTGGATAGAGACCTTGACGTTTACCGCAACTTACTCTCGAAATTGGTTCAAGCCAAGGAACTTCTCAAGGAATACATCGAGAGGTAATTTCTTATGCCAGTTTTACCGTGTAAGACTCTTATTCCAGTTAATTGGACTCAGCTAACTTGAATTCTCTTTGCAGGGAAAAGAAGAAGAGAGAGGAGAGATTGGAGACGCCCAAGCCGAATGAGGCTGTTGCAAAATTCGATGGAAGCGCTTATCCCTTGAAGCATTAACTCAACCTTTCCCCAGAGGACAGCTTGTCCGGATAACAGATATTAACAGTTATACACATCTGGATAGCGTTGAGAACTATCGGGGGCATCTTTGGCTGCTCTTCGCGCGAGTGTAGTACTCCGCCGTACAAAAAGATCCAGATTATTCGTAGTATTGAGTTTGGTATTTTGTAATTTCTCCTTGTCTGTGTTCGAATGGATCGTTTTCTTCACTTATTTGACAATATATGAAAGAGGTATCTGGTGATGAATGTTACTCACAAGATGAGAAAATTATATGTTTTTGTGAAAAAGAAATCAGTCTGACAGGTGCTGTTTATCTGAATCTGTGTGTACAAAGCTGAATGAAATTGCAAGTATCTGAGGTGGAAATCATCATAACAAATAGGGGTTTCGTCCCGCAAAACTTATCAATTAGCTCTAATTTTTTTTCATCACTTGCGTAAAATCAACATTATATTTGTACTATGCTATCTCTAAATTTTTTTCATCACTTGCCTAAAATCAACATTATATTTGTACTATGCTATCGTCCGCTAATAATAGATCATTTCATGCCGAATCATCAAAAGTACCCAAATAAAATGCAAGTACCAAAGAAAACCAGAGAATTTTACATGATGCCAGATAGATGTGTGAATGGCTTAAAACCTACCAGTAGTATTTCAAGCTATACGAAAATTACAAAGGGCGAGCTGCATGGTTTCCATGAAGGGCCAAAATGCATTTCTACAGTTATTACAGGACCAGAGCTGCCAAGGTCATTTTTACGCCATATCTTTCTGGCCCCACGCACCCTGAAGACCACAAATCACAAGCGCTCTGAAGCCCCAGCATCCAATCCGGGGTCTCCACGTGTCGCCTACGTCCAACGCAACCTCCCCCGTTCATAGGGCCATACAGATAAGACTCGGATAAGGCGGAGCCGGTCGCGCCCGTCAGATAGATCACAGTCGCCCTCGTCGCCGTCCGATGTGCCACGCCAGAGATAACACCGGGAATTTCTTATAAGCACCCTATTTGTACCCCGTGACGGCCACACACCACACAGCACAGCACCACCACCCGCCACCTCAACGCACGCAAAGGCCGAGGAGGACAAGCTAGGAGGAGCGAGCAGCCATGGCTTCGTCGGTGGCCGCCGCGGCGAGCGCGTTCCTCGGGACCCGGCTGGCGGACCCGGCGCCGCAGAACGGGCGCATCGTGGCGCGGTTCGGCTTCGGCAAGAAGAAGGCCCCGCCGAAGAAGGCCAAGGCGCCCCCGACCACCGACCGGCCGCTGTGGTTCCCCGGCGCGCAGGCGCCCGAGTACCTCGACGGGACGCTCGTCGGCGACTACGGCTTCGACCCCTTCGGCCTTGGGAAGCCCGCGGAGTACCTGCAGTACGACGTGGACTCCCTGGACCAGAACCTGGCCCAGAACCTGGCGGGCGAGATCATCGGCACCCGGTTCGAGGACGCCGACGTCAAGTCCACCCCGTTCCAGCCCTACGCCGAGGTGTTCGGCCTCCAGAGGTTCCGCGAGTGCGAGCTCATCCACGGTCGCTGGGCCATGCTCGCCACCCTCGGCGCCCTCACCGTCGAGTGGCTCACCGGCGTCACCTGGCAGGACGCCGGCAAGGTACGCAGCGTCGTCTCGATCTCATGCATGTATAGGACCTGAATATATACTGCAAGGCGAACGTACTGATCTGTGCAACGATGCTGGCAGGTGGAGCTGGTGGACGGGTCGTCGTACCTGGGGCAGCCGCTGCCGTTCACGCTCACCACGCTGATCTGGATCGAGGTGCTGGTGATCGGGTACATCGAGTTCCAGCGCAACGCGGAGCTGGACCCGGAGAGGAGGCTCTACCCCGGTGGCTCCTACTTCGACCCGCTGGGGCTCGCGGCGGACCCGGAGAAGAAGGAGACTCTGCAGCTGGCGGAGATCAAGCACGCCCGCCTCGCCATGGTCGCCTTCCTCGGCTTCGCCGTGCAGGCCGCCGCCACCGGCAAGGGGCCTCTCAACAACTGGGCCACCCACCTCAGCGACCCGCTGCACACCACCATCTTCGACACCTTGGGTTCCTCTTAAGTGGTCGGTGGTCGAGCAATTTCTGTCAGCTCAGCAGCAAAATGGACGAACGCGCGTCCGTGTAACGAACGTGCTTTGGTTTTGTATGACGAGTGATGGATGAGAGGGTATCGCACAGATCCTTTGTTGATTAATGCAGGTCTGATCACATAGGAGAGCTGCTGGGACTTGGTGATTTGTAAAATATGAACCAATGGTAACTTAATGCATCCACTTGTACATCAATCTTGACCCAATCGTTTGTTTCGTTTTTCCGATTACAAAGATAGCATCCACGCAAGTGCAATCACACTACAGAATTGACCGGGACCGCCCTGCCACACTGCCACTGAGCTTGCTACCCCTTTGATCTCTACCACTGAATCTTCCCTAAAACCATGTATTTCTTTTTCCAGTTCACCTTCATGTTCCCCGGCATAGTATTCAATCTACACACTGCTATTCTTCAAGGATGAATCTGAAATCTTAGTATTTCAAGCAATGAAACAATTTCATAAGCACCTTTAAAAGCAATAAATCATATACATCATTTGCATAAGAAGTAAATGTTTCATCACATTGGAAAGGAAGGTGTGGAGCATTCATCATATATAGAGCGCATATTCCAAGCATACCATCATAATATTTTAACTTCCCTTTTTGAGGGGTACTAGCATCGAGCCAACCGCGTGGAGGGATTTCTTTCGCCCGTCCCCCGTGCCGCTCCCGCGAGCGGCCCGGCGGAACCCTAGATCACCGCCGCCGCTCCCCTTTCTCGCCTTCCTTCTCCCTCGCCGCCGCCAGGGGACACCGCTGGGCAAAGCCCGTGCGTGCGTCGGCGGCGGCGGGGCTCCCTCCCCCTCGCGAGGCTCCTGGGCGGCGCGGGACGGCCGGCCCTCGCGGCGGCGCTCGGCTCGGCGGCAGGTCGGGCCGCCAGCAGATCTGGGCGGGGCTCCCCTGCTTGGTGGCGCTGCGGCGCTGGCGGCGGCGTGGTCTGCGCGGGGCGGCGAGCACGCAGGCTCCTCCTCATCCCGATCTGATGGCGTCGCGGTGGCGCCGGCACTCGGGCGTGCGGCGGGGTCCGCGAGGGTGATCGGCGCGCGTCTTCCTCCCCGATCTGATGGCTCCACGGTGGCGCCAGTGCTCGGGCGGTTGGCTTCGGCAAGCGGTGGCGGGCGCTGGGCTCTCGGCGGCGCTCCGGCGTGTGCAGGCGGCGGCGGTCCCTGTGCGCGGTCGGCGGCTCCCCCTCTGACCCGGACAGCGCGGGGGATGGCGGCGGCCCGGCATGGCCGGCGTGGCCGGCAATCTGGATGCGGTGGTGCCGGCGGCTCGCTGATCTGCCGGTACTCCAGGGTCTGCCTGGTGGTGCTGGTGGTGACGGCGGCCCGGGCACGAGAGTTGGATCCCTTCGAACTGATCTGGGTGAAAACTTGCCTTCGGCTCCTGCTAAGGCCGGGGTGGCGGCGCTATCTGCGTCGTTCCCTTCTTGAAGGCATCGCCGTGGAGAAGTTCAAGGCCACTCTCTGCTACCTCCGGGGGAAACCCCAGATCGGATGATCGGATGACGGCGGCGCTCTGGTGTCGTTCCTCCCTTGGGGGCGTCATTCTTGGAGGTACACACGTGATCGAGGGACCAGAGGACAGATTCTTTGGTGGAGCGGTGCTTCATCCTACACACTGATGGCGACGGATCTTGACGGCGTGGCGCAGTGCAGATTCGGAGTTCGCTGTGGGAGGATGGACTCGCGCAGGAGGACGACACTGTCGGGCGTCGTGGTGGCGTCGATGGCAGAGAGACCTGGCACGGTACATGCAACAGTACAACTCTGAAGATGGATTGGTGGCAGGTGGCTGCGGCGGCCTCATACCCGGCAGGCGTCCTGGTTGAGGAGTGCGCCGGACTGGTAGGTGCCCCATACCCGGCAGGCGTCCTGGTTGGGACCTCAGGTCTTAGATGTTTAGGTTTGGCTGCGATGTCTGTTTGGTATTAGGCCCAGACTATCTGCGCCCCTTCATCAATTGGATAGGTGTAGCGACAGTTGTTGCTTAGACGGTGGCTTTAGTCTTGCTGTTGTATGGCTTTGTAAGGTCTTGTGAGAATAATTAATAAAGTGGCCGTATGCATCGCCCAGATGCAGAGGCCGGGGGTCATCCTCCTTTTCTAAAAAAAACTTCTCTTTTTGAGTAAAGCGATAATCCTTAAAGTATTCACGTTGATCCAACCATGACAATGGAATATTGCATATTTCTTTCATATCCTATTATCACGTTGAACGGTGATTTATCAGGGTTATGAAAGAAATTTCAATGTTACACGCATAGCCAACATCGAGGGTTTTTGGAGGTTCACCATTTTCATAAGTAGCAAGTACAACTAATTTTTTTGGTATTTCATATTCCATACTCATAACTAAAGATAAAGAACAATTTAGAACAGAAAATAAAATCTATTTAGAGATAAAGCAAACAAGCACACACGAGAATATTTACCCCACATTATTGCTTCCTGGCAACGACACCATAAAAGTTCTTGATAATCCACAAGTATAGGAGATCAGTTGTGGCCTTTTCGATAAATAAGAGTGTCGAACTCAACGACGTGCTAAAGGTAGAATTATATTCTTTCAAGTTCTATCGATCATTGATACAACTCTACGCACACTAATGTTTGCTTTACCTAGAAACAAGAAATAAAACTACTTCACAAGAATAAAATATAGCTTTGCAACATAATAAGGAGTTGGTTGCTGTTTTAGTAAAAGAACAATAAAGTAAAGGTTTTCTTGAGAACAATGAGAAAAGGATTGTCCCTAGGCAATTGCATATGACACGATAATGATATTCATCATACTTATGAGGGAGAGACCAAAGCTAACATAGTTTTCGTACTTGAATCATATATTCTTATGATTGGAACTCTAGCAAGTATTTGCAACTAACAAAGATTCATTAAGGTAAAACCCAGCCATAGCATTAAGTCAAAAGTCCCCTTTAATCCCATATGCAACAACTCACGAACTCGAGATTAGGCTTGAGTCACTCCTGCTACCGATTATAAGAAAATCGTTAATATAAAGCAACACCCTACAGTGGGGATCCCACACGCTTGCGCGACACGACGGGAACCATAGGACAACACCATAATAGACCATACAACTCATATCAATCATACCATACAACAATTAGACCATAGGACAAAAGGAAACTACTCAAACATAATAGAGGTGCAACACATCATTGGATAATAATATATAGCATAGAGCACCATGCTCAAGTAGATATTACAATGGGGTGAGAGAGGATACACCGCTGCACGGAGAGGGAAAAAGTTGTCGATAACGACAGTGAAGTTGTTGGAGTAGACCGCCATCACGATGGTTTCCCCGGCCACACGCTCTGGCGCCACCGGGAGAGGGAGGGAGAGAGAGGCCCCACTCCCCCTTATTCTTCTTCTTGCTTGGCTTTCCCCTAGATGTGAGAAGGGTCCCCCCTCTGGTCCTTGGCATAAATAGCCCCCAGAGGGCGGGAGCCCCTACGATATTGGATCTCTCCTCCTCTTTTTATCTAGGGTTTCTATTTGTTTTTGGTCCTCTTTTCTGGCCGAGAACCGTTTCTTAAATAGTCAAAATTCCATAACTCCGACCGGGCTGAAAATTTAACATGGGTTTTTCTCATAATTAGCTTCCTTGCAGCCGAAGGAGAGCTCCAGCTGACTTACAGTTTGGCCACAAGCCAGCCCCCCACGCCTTAGGGGGGTAGGCGCGCCCTAGTGGATTGTAAGGCCCATGGCCCTCGTCCTTTGTTGATTCTTGGGCCATAATTTCAGATATGTACACTAAAAAAATCCACGTAAAGTTTCACGTCATTCCGGCTCTATGAATTTTTCACCTAAAACCCCCAAAACAATAGAAACAAGAACTGGCCATTGGCACTGGGTTAATAGGTTAGTCCAAATAGAAATAATATAAATTGTTTTCAAGAAATATGTAAAAGTGGTATGATAATAGCATGAAACAATAAAAAATTATAGATGCGTCGGAGACGTATCAGAGTGGGGGAACACAGTCAGGCACATATGAATGCATTCGTGGATACAATTGCCATTTTTGGGCTTGAAGATTTGGGTCAACATGGCTGATTTTGGACTTTCAAAAGGGTGGTTCCTACACCAGGATTAGATTGGACCGAGCACTTGGCTTAGCTAAATGGGATCACAATTCCCTATGGCACCGTTGAGTCACCTTACCACAGCGCCTTAGATCATTCTCCGATCTTGCTGTAGCTAGAGAACGAGACAAATGAAGGCGGTGGAATATCCAGTTTCACTATGAAGTGACGTGGGATGCCCATGAAGACTTAAACCAAACCGTTGATGCTACATGGCAGTCGAACGACCATGAATCAACGGTGGAAGATGTTTGATCCAAGTTGGCTAGACTACCTTTTGATCTTTGTTTGAGTCTTTCGGCAATGTTAGAAAGGAGATAAATAATTTGGAAAAAGAGTAGGAAGATCTATGTAATAACCCAACAAGCATAGGCCCTTCACATATCGATAATAAGATTAACAATAGACTTGTTGAGATTTACTACCTGGAAGAACTCATGTGGCATCAACAGTCTTGGGTGGAATGACTCCCAGCTGGAGATAAAAATACACACTTTTCTTTTCATGTGAGAGCTTCAATGCGGAGTAAAAAATATTAGCACTTTGAAGAAACTGGATGGTAGCATGATGGTAGAGCCGATCGAGATGCAATAGATGGCTAGAATTAGATAAATTTGCATGCTTTCTCATTCCATTTGCGAGGAGCTGGATGCGAAGAAACTCTCATGTCCAGTTCTACAAACACTTTTCTTTAGTGAGATTGAATATTTTTATGCAAAAAGAAGTACTTTAAAAATCACCTCTATTCCTTCATCTCCAAATTATTACAAATATCAATTAACGGAGCATTTGGTTTGAGTCTTTCTCTGGAGTCCTATATTATTCTTTCTCTGGGTTCCCATATTCATTTTTTGGCTCCCATTGTGACGCCCAGATAATTAAGCTACAGTAACCCTCTACTAATAATGCCACGTCACCTCGATTTCTGTTAATAAACTCGCGTTAGTTCAAAACGATTCAAATTCAAAATTTTAATTAAAGGCAAACAATAAAAGTTTTCAAATATTAAAACTAAAATGTTCAGAGTGAGCCAAATAATGCATAGGTAATTATGGAGGAGAAATCACACTTTTATAAAATGTTTAAACACTCTAAAATATTTAAACCGTAGCAAAAACAATTATATAAATGCCTTTGGTATTTTATAGATTGCTAAACTATTTTAATTCGGGGTAAAACTTTTTATGACACTGGGTTATTCTGGAACATTATTTTAGGGGCAATTGTCATATTTTACTAAACTAAAATTAATGTGTAACAAAAAGAAAACAGAAAAAAAATTAAATAAAAAGAAAAGAACAAAAAAAAACCAAAGAAAGGCCCCCCTTTCCCTGTTCCCGTGGGCCTCGGCCCACCCGAGCCAACCCACGCAGCCGTGGGGATAAGACCAAGCCCCCGTCTCTCGGCCTCGTCAGCACCCCAGATCTTCCCCCCCCCCCCCCCCGCTCGTTCCCCTCTCGCTCCTCCCCAGACGCTGCCGTCGCCGTGCACTCTGAGATCCTGCGGCCACCGTCGTTTCCTTGACCGCAGCTCGTGTCCACGAGCTCTGCCTCGCTCCTCCGTCGAGCTGGCGCCCTGCATCGTCTCGGAGAGCAGTGCATCGACCTCGTCGTCTCCGTCAACGCCCGCGGCCATCGGAACCTTGCCATCGACCCCCTCGACTCCGGCACCCCCGGGCTCCCCAAGCACCTCATCCGAATCCGCTGTGAGCCTCCCCTTCAAACCTCCCTGCTCCCCCCTCGTTCAGTCGCCGTAGCCGCCGCCCGTTTCCTCCCGTGGCCGCGCCTGGAGCACTGCACCCGCGCACGCTCGCGCACCACCCGTGCCTGCATCCACCTGCGCGTGCGTGCCTGACGCTGGCCGCCATGGCCAAGCCCCGCGCCTGCCCACCCGCATCTGCACCGATCATCGCCCCACCTCGTCCTACTCCGCCCCGTGTCGCCCGCTGCCAACTGCTGCGGCTGCTGCCTCCCTCCGCCGCAGCCTCCACTGCTACCTTCGCCGTCACCGCATCTGGCGTGGCCTCGCCCCCACCCACGACCTCTGCTCCGCCGCTCGCTGCACGCCGTCCCGCGCCGCTCGCCAGCCCTTGCACCGCGCGCTTGCGCCACCCGTTGCCTCTGGTGCCCCGGCCCAGCCTCGCCCTACCCCGGCCGGCGCCGTGCCCGCCGGCACCCCTCTGGGTGCCGTGGTGCACACAAACGGGCGCCCACTGATAACCCACAAGTATAGGGGATCGCAACAGTTTTCGAGGGTAGAGTATTCAACCCAAATTTATTGATTCGACACAAGGGGAGCCAAAGAATATTCTCAAGTATTAGCAGTTGAGTTGTCAATTCAACCACACATGGATAACTTAGTATCTGCAGCAAAGTATTTAGTAGCAAAGTAATATGGAAGTAATGGTAACAGTAGCAAAAGTAACAGTAGTAGTTTTGTAGTGATTGTAACAGTGGCAACGGAAAAGTAACTAAGCGGAGAACAATATGTGAAAAGCTCGTAGGCATTGGATCGATGATGGAGAATTATGCCGGATGCGATTATTTATGCAACAGTTATAACATAGGGTGACACAGAACTAGCTCCAATTCATCAATGTAATGTAGGCATGTATTCTGAATATAGTCATACATGCTTATGGAAAAGAACTTGCATGACATCTTTTGTCCTACCCTCCCATGGCAGCGGGGTCCTATTGGAAACAAAGGGATATTAAGGCCTCCTTTTAATAGAGTACCGGACCAAAGCATTAACACATAGTGAATACATGAACTCCTCAAACTATGGTCATCACCGGGAGTGGTCCCGATTATTGTCACTTCAGGGTTGCCGGATCATAACACATAGTAGGTGACTATAGACTTGCAAGATAGGATCAAGAACTCACATATATTCATGAAAACATAATAGGTTCAGATCTAAAATCATGGCACTCGAGCCCTAGTGACAAGCATTAAGCATAGCAAAGTCATAACAACATCAATCTCAGAACATAGTGGATACTAGGGATCAAACCCTAACAAAACTAACTCGATTACATGATAAATCTCATCCAACCCATCACCATCCAGCAAGCCTACGATGGAATTACTCACGCACGGCGGTGAGCATCATGAAATTGGGGATGGAGGATGGTTGATGATGACGATGGCGACGGATTCCCCTCTCCGGAGCCCCGAACGGACTCCGGATCAACCCTCCCGAGAGAGATTAGGGCTTGGCGGCGGCTCCGTATCGTAAAACGCGATGAATCCTTCTCTCTGATTTTTTTCTCCCCGAACGTGAATATATAGAGTTGGAGTTGAGGTCGGTGGAGCTCCAGGGGGCCCACGAGGCAGGGGGGCACGCCCAGGGGGGCAGGCGCGCCTCCCACCCTCGTGGACAGGCTGTGGGCCCCCTGGCCTTGATTCTTTCGCCAGTATTTTTTATTATTTCCAAAAATAATCTCCGTGAAGTTTTAGGTCATTCCGAGAACTTCTATTTCTGCACAAAAATAACACCATGGCGATTCTGCTGAAAACAGCATCAGTCCGGGTTAGTTCCATTCAAATCATGCAAGTTAGAGTCCAAAACAAGGGCAAAAGTGTTTGGAAAAGTAGATACGACGGAGACGTATCAACTCCCCCAAGCTTAAACCTTTGCTTGTCCTCAAGCAATTCAGTTGATAAACTGAAAGTGATAAAAAAACTTTCATAAACTCTGTTTGCTCTTGTTGTTGTAAATATGTAAAGCCAACATTCAAGTTTTCAGCAAAGATTATGACTAACCATATTCACAATAACGCTTAGGTCTCATGTTTACTCATATCAATGGAATAATCAACTAGCGAGCAATAATAATAAATCTCGGATGACAGCACTTTCTCAAAATAATCATAATATGATATAACAAGATGGTATCTCGCTAGCCCTTTCTAAGACCGCAAAACATAAATGCAGAGCACCTTTAAAGATCAAGGAGTGACTAAACATTGTAATTCATGGTAAAAGAGATCCAGTCATAGTCATACTCAATATAAATTAATAGTAATGGATGCAAATGACAACAGTGCTCTCCAACTGGTGCTTTTTAATAAGAGGGTGATGACTCAACATAAAAGTAAATGGATAAGCCCTTCGCAGAGGGAAGCAGGGATTTGTAGAGGTGCCAGAGCTCGATTTTGAAATAGAGATAAATAATATTTTGAGTGGCATACTTTCATTGTCAACATAACAACCGAGAGATCTCGATATCTTGCATGCTACACACATTATAGGTGGTTCTCAAACAGAATGGTAAAGTTTATACTCCCCCTCCACCAACAAACATCATTCCATGGCTTGTCCGAAACAACGGGTGCCTCCAACTAACAACAATCCTGGGGGAGTTTTGTTTGCAATTATTTTGATTTGATTTGCTTAGAGCATGGGACTGGGCATCCCGGTGACCAGCCATTTTCTCGTGAGTCCACATACCCACAAGATCTCTTCTGACCTGCAGCTGTCCTCTTGATTGTCTCCACAATCAGACTCATGACTTTGAACTTTTGAGGAACATCAAATATATGCAGCAAGTTGATGTAATGTCCTCTGATCATTCTGTGATTTCCTGACTTTGGTAGCAATGTGTGCCTTAGAATCCAATTGATTGTAGGCAGGCCTGATAGTAAGTGCTTTACAGAACCAAATTGATGAGTCTCCAGGTCTGCACCGGGAATCTCCTTGTACATGTGTGCCATTGAGTTGTGATCCTTCTTCTTCTTGGCATAGACATCCAAGTCATCCTCATGTTCTTCTGGGGCATTGACCAACTGAGCCCATTCTTCCACACAGGATTGGTACCTAGTACCTTCTGACATCCAAATGATCTTCCCATCTGGGTAGAAGTGGGCAGTGGAGTAAAACTGCATGATCAGCTCATCATTCCACTTGGTGAGCTTCTGAGCCACAAATTTATCAACTCCACATGATTTGAAGCTGTCATAAACTCATGGGAAGTGATCTTCATTCTCCTTGATGTATTCCCAATCAACCCATCTCATGTCACATACTATGGGCTTCTTGTCAAGCAGGATAGTCTCGTAAAAGTCTTGTTGTTCCTTTGTGTGGAACCTGTAATCAACAACAGTTCTCCTCCTGATAGCATATGGATCAGATTGTCTCCACAATCTCAGTCCTGAATCCTTCCTGATCTTCATATTTTCTGCAACAGGATGTGCATCATTGTGGTCAGGGATCTTGGGCTTGAGCTTCCTTAGCACTGGGCTTCATCATATTCTTCTTCAACTTGAGGCACTGGGGCCTTGTTCTTCTCCTCGGCAGGGATGTTCCTGGTGCTTGTCTTGGGTGCAGACTTTTGAGCTGGAGCTTTGGGAGCAGACTTGGGCTTAGATGGAGCAGCCCCTGATCTGATTGCATCTCCCATAAGCTTCTGAGCTTTGGGTCCTAGTGCAGCATCCTCTTCTTCTTCCTCTTCTCCTTCAGAATCTCTCTTCATTGAGGGCTTGCCAAGAACTCTGGCAGTAGTGGTTCTTGCCCTCTTCTTCTTCTTGTCCTCACCAGCAACCTCTTCTTCAGATTCAATGGTGAACTTCATAGTTTCACCTGTGGCAACTTTCCTTGGCTTTGACATTGGCATTCTTCTTGCTGGAGCCTTTGTTTCCAGTCCTGGCTTACTTGCAGCAGCTGTGCCATATTCCTTTTTCAGCACCTTTTTCCTTGAAGTGGCTTCATCCTCAACAGCCACATAATCCTCATCCTTAGAATCTAAGGTTCTCTTCTTCCTTATCCTGGTGGCTGCCTTTGGCAAGTTACTAGGTGTGCTCCCGCTGCCCTCATCATAGCTGATGGAGGGACTAGTGCCCTCACTCATCTGAACCTGCTCTTCAGACTTGTTCTGACTGTCACTTTGATCAGACATCTTCAGGAAAACTGCCAGCAGACCCTGTGAATAGGTTGTAGATGAGGTAGAGTAGATGAGCATCACAAAGTACAGAGGTTTTGCAAAACAATTGAGTCAAAAAGCTTAGTTTTAGTTCTCTACAGAAGTGATCTCGGAGCTACCGAATTGACAAACTCGGGGATACCGAAGCAACACTTGGAACCTAAACTAGTCAACTCGGTTGGGCCGAGTCACAGTTCGGTGGCACCGAGATTGCTAGGGTTTCACAGAATCTTGAGCTCGGTCACACCGATTTGCACGTTTCGGTCAGACCGAAAAGCGCATGTGCAATGGCCAAGGCCGAATCGGTGAGACCGATTTCTACATTTCGGTTGGTCCGAGATAAGTTCTGCGAAGATCTATCCCTAAAATTTTCGAATCAATCTAGACCTAAGGAAGTTTTAGCTGGATGGCTCAATCTCAATCATGGCAAGAAACATGGCATTGTCCTTGTGCTAGGAATCAGAGTGAAAAAGACAGCACAAGGGGTCGAACACTTACCCTAGAGCGGCGAGTGTTCGCTACGGCGGCAACGGCAGAGCAGATTGCCGTTGACGGCGGCGAAGACCAGCGGTGGGAGGTCGCTGGTGGTGAGAGGACGATCCGGAGACCCGAAGAGGCAGAGTAGGTCACGCGTGGGTGAAGGGTTTCAGAAAAATTTCCAAAATTTGACCCGTCAGTATATATAACCTGACCCTGTCGGTGTGACCGAGTGGAACAACTCAGTGGCACCGAGATGGAAAACTGCAGGCAGTTACTGCAACTCGGTGTGACCGACAGGTTCTAATCGGTTGCACCGAGATTGAAAACCTAGATCAACTAAGTGATCTCGGTAGGACCGAAAAGGATGAATCGGTCAGACCGAAATGCACAAAGAGGTTTTGGAAGTTTAAGTCTATGACGAATCGGGGACTCCGAGTGCTCCTCACACAGAGTGGTTCGAATCTGACTTGATCAAACTTTGTGATGTAGCATGAATAGAGTTTGAGACGAGGAAAGCATAGATAGCTAGAGGCAGTTCTTAGGCATTCTTGTCCATCCATTTGGCAAAAGAGAAAAAGCCAAACAATCAAAGCAACAAATGGATGTCCTCGAATGAGAAAAATATGCATCCAGCATGCTCACACAATAAAATGGCAAATGAAATATGTGACAAAGCATGCACAAACACTCTAGCATCTATCAAGCCATTGGCGATGACTAGGTCATCTATATATGAGTATATTGACTTAGGAGTCAAATGAGAACATTTGATCATAGGTCATACTCATCGTTTAAGCACAAGTGGGGTTACCACCTTTACATAAAGCATTGTTGTGCTCACACCATTAGAGTTGCTTTAGCTCAATTCTTAGAGTAAAGCTCCCCCTAGATGTGATATCCCCCCTAAGAGGGATGAACTAGCCTTGGGTTTTGTCGATGATGACTTCATGTAGATAATGAAGATGTGGATGCTCAATGTTGATGTAGATCATTCGGAGCAATCCATTGGAGTGAGTTGCACTTTCAATACCTACACAGGTTAGTCCCACAAGGAACAAACAAGGATATCCATAGACATAGAGTGATGTATACACAAGATGATGTCCATGAAAGCATTAGGTTACCTTGTCCCTTGTCTTACCAACAAGAGGGTCTGTGACTCCATGAACTAGTGCAAGATATGGAAGATGTTTGCACTTGTCCTTGCCAAAATGATAAGAGTGAAGTATGTTGGCGGAGTCACCCTCAAGAACTCTCTAGTTCTTCTTCTTAGGGATCCACACCATCTTGATGGGAATCCTTGGAGTTGTAGTCGTACTTGATGAAGTGGAACTTCATGTAGTCTTGGGGACCCACTTGACCAAGGCCTTAGGTGCTTCTTCAAATGCATCAGTCTCCACTTGAAGCTTGTCCTTGCCTTTTTGCTTGTGGTCTTATGGTGGAAGATCATCTTGAGCTTGTGTTCCTTGGAAAGAAGTAGGATCATACTTCTCTTATTGAGGAACAAACTTCGTCTTGGGTATTGATCTTCTTCCCACTCAACTCCATTGGCATTGAACTTTCGTTCAAAACCAACACCTTGATTCTTCCGGTGCCTTCCTTGCATGCGTACAATTTCCTCAAATTGCTTACTTCCGGCAAGGCTCTTGTAAACACCTTTCTCTATAATTCCCTTCAATAAGCTATTTTCTTGCTCAAGTGTAACTTGGCTAAGAGAATCATTAGTGGAATCAAGAGAACTTCTAGAAGCAACAACATTGGATTTAGCATGATTGTTGTTACTACTAGATGAAGAATCTTTCTTGTTCTTGTTGCTAGATTTAACTTGTGGCATGTAAGTAGACAAGAGTAAACGCTTGGCAATGTAAGAAGAACTTTTCTTATGAAGATCATCATTGATTGCCTTTAAAAACTCATGTTCTTGCTGAAGGTTGAGCTTTTCAAAGCGTAGCTTATCATGAGTCTTTAAAAGTTCTCGATGATCTTACAAGGTAGTTTCATGAGCTGACTTAAGAGTGTTTAGTTCTTTCGTTAGACGCTCAATCTCCTTCTTATCATCGTCATTCGTTTTATCTTGATTAGTATGATTAATAGCAAGTTCATCATAGTTTTCATAACTACAGTTGTCAACAAGTAAATCATCATCTCCTAGCAAATCATCTTCATCACTATTGAAATCAACATACTCGGGGTGTGTTACCTTTGGACCTTTAGCCATGAAGCATCTCCCAATTCCTTCATTTGGAGAGTCAAATATGTCGTAGGAGTTGGTTGTCACAAGTGCTAGTCCGGCAACACCTTCATCTTGAGTATATTCAGGGTCGGAGTGATAACTTCTTTCGGAGTGATAAATAGCTTGATGTCTTCTTTTTGTGTAGCTCCTTGATGACTTATCCTTCCTTTCCGAATCCTTGCTTCTCCGAGAGGGTCTTCATTCATAACGATCATCTCTACTCCTTCTTTCTCTTGGTGGTGATTCTTCTCTTCTACTCCTTCTTTTGGGAGAATCTTATCTTCTTTTGTAGGGAGCCGTACACTCATTGGAGTAGTGTCCGAGTCTTCCACAATTGTAGCAATTTCTTTCGCGACTTGATGATCTCTTGTCATTGTAGGATCTTGACTTGGAGCTTCTTTCCTTGCTCCTTCTCTTGTAGAATTTGTTGAAGTTCTTCACCATTAGACTCAATTCTTCATTGAAGGTTTGCTTCTCACTTGATGATGTGGGATCTTCACATGAGGCTTTGTAAGCATCACTTGACTTGTTGTGGAGCTCTTCCTTATCCTTGAGTGATATCTCATGAGCAACAATTCATCCAATGACTTCCGTTGGCTTGAGATCTTTGTAATTGGGCATCATTTGGATCAGTGTGCACACGGTATCATATTTTCCATCCAAGGCTCTTAGGATCTTCTTGATGATGAATTTGTCGGTCATCTCTTCACTTCTTAAGCCGGCAATCTCATTTGTGATGAGAGCAAGCCTAGAGTACATTTCAGCGACACCTTCACCATCCTTCATTTTGAACTTGTCAAGTTGACTTTGAAGCACATCCAATTTGGATTCCTTGACGGAGTCGGTACCTTCGTGCATATCAATCAAAGTATCCCAAATTTCCTTTGCATTCTCAAGACGACTGAGTTTGTTGAATTCTTCGGGGCACAATCCATTGAAGAGAATATCAAAAGCTTGAGCATTGTATTGTAGCATCTTCAACTCTTCCGCGGTAGCTTCACGGTTTGGTTCTCTCCCATCAAAGAATTCACCTTGAAAGCCAATACACACAATAGCCCAAACGGCCGGGTTATGTCCAAGAATATGCATTTTCATCTTATGCTTCCAACTAGCAAGATTTGTACCATCAAAGTAAGGACCTCTACGGTGGTAATTTCCCTCGCTAGACGCCATACTCTCCTAGGTTGTGAAACCAAGGATATGACCACCAAAATCTATGGAAATCAAAGCAAATGGAGACCAAAGCTCTGATACCACTGGTAGGATCGAAAGTATGTCTAGAGGGGGGCGGGTGATTAGACTACTTGACCAAATAAAAATCTAGCCTTTTCCCAATTTTAGTTCTTGGCAGATTTTAGCAACTTTGCACAAGTCAAGCAATCAACCTACACATGCAATTCTAAGAGTATAGCAGCGGAATGTAAAACAATTGCATATGAAGGTAAAGGGAGGAGTTTGAGGGAGCAAATGCAATGTTGATACGGAGATTTTTAACCATGGTTCCGATAGATGGTGCTATCGTACATCCACGTTGATGGAGAATTCAACCCACGAAGGGTAACGATTGCGCGAGTCCATAGAGGGCTCCACCCACGAAGGGTCCACGAAGAAGCAACCTTGTCTATCCCACCATGGTCGTCGCCCATGAAGGACTTGCCTCACTCGGGTAGATCTTCACGAAGTAGGCGATCTCCTTGCCCTTACAAACTCCTTGGTTCAACTCCACAATCTTGAAGGAGGCTCCCAAGTGACACCTAGCCAATCTAGGAGACACCACTCTCCAAGAGGTAACAAATGGTGTGTTGATGATGAACTCCTTGCTCTTGTGCTTCAAATGATAGTCTCCCCAACACTCAACTCTCTCTCACAGGATTTGAATTTGGTGGAAAGAAGATTTGAGTGGAAAGCAACTTGGGGAAGGCTAGAGATCAAGATTTATGTGGTTGGAATGGAATATCTTGACCTCAACACAAGTGTAGGTGGTTCTCTCTCAGAAAATGTATGTTGGAAGTGTAGGGATGTTCTGATGGCTCTCTCTATGAATGAAGAGTGGGTGGAGGGGTATATATAGCCTCCACACAAAATCTAACCATTACACACAATTTACCAAACTCGGTGGGACCGAATCATGAAACGCGGTTGGACCGATTTAGTTCAAAATGTGAACGTTAGGATTTTTGGTGGGACCGACATGTCAACTCAGTGGGACCGATTTCGTTAGGGTTAGGGCATAACGTAATCTCGGTGACAACGATTACAAAAACTTGGTGAGACAGATTTTGGTAATAGATTAACAAGAGAGTTGGTCAGGCAAACTCGGTGGGACCGATTCGCTCATCTCGGTTGGACCGAAACGTTACATAAGGGAAACAGAGAGTTTGCATTGCAATCTCGGTGGGACCTATCGCTCATCTCGGTTTGACCGAAACGTTACGAAGGGAAACAGAGAGATTACAATCCCATCTCGGTGAGACCGAGATCCCTATCGGTGAGACCGAAAAGACTAGGGTTTCTGGCAGTGGCTATGTCAAGTGAACTCGGTGGCGCCGGATAGAAAGTTTCGGTGGGGCCGAGTTTGACTTTTGGTTTGAGACATATGTGGATATGAGAAAGTAGTTGAGGGTTTTTGGAGCATATCACTAAGCATTTTGAGCAAGGAACTCATTAAGCAACACCTCACCCCCTCTTGATAGTACTGGCTTTTCCTATGGACTCAATGTGATCTTGGATCACTAAAATGAAAAATGTAGAGTCTTGTGCTTTGAGCTTGAGCCAATCCTTTTGTCCTTGGCATTTTGAGGGGTCCACTTTTCTAATCCATGCCATGCCAATCATTGAGCTTTCCTGAAATATTTATCTTGAAATAGCATTAGCTCAATGAGCTATATGTTGTTAGGAATTACCAAAACCACCAGGGATAGTTGCACTTTCAACATATCTCCCCTTTGCCTGAAAGTCAAAGAGAGTAGTAGCAGGGAGAACAATATTGATAGCGTGACGCCTATCAAAGATTAGTCGGTACTGGAGAGGCGGTTCATTCCTCTCAACAAACTGATGACGAACCATGGCATTAAAATCTAGATAAGCAGGAGGCAGTTCCATATCATAATCACGAATAGGTATCTCAAGATAATTAGCTAAACGGGTTGCATAAATTCCACCAAACAAATCTCCATTCAAACTGTTATTATGCAACCTACGTGCCATAATAGCTCCCAAATTATAATGCTTATCTCCTAATACAGCACTCCTGAGAACACTGAGATCAGGAACACACATGTGGCATGCCTCATCCTTACCTTTTATGCATCGGCCTATAAAGAGAGCAAAATAATGTATAGCAGGAAAATGAATGCTCCATGTAGCAGCTTGTGTTATGTCTCTAGATTCCCCCACTGTGATACTAGCAAGAAAATCTCTAAACTCAGATTTGCGAGGTTCACTAGGACTACCCCATTGCGGGAGTTTACAAGCAGTGCTAAAATCCTCTAGGTCCATGGTATAGGATTTATCATAAAGATCAAACAGGACCGTGTGAGAGTTGCGTGATGATGAAAATCTAAATCTTCTCACAAAGGAATCAGTAAGGTAATAGTGTTGGGGGCACTTATCTGACACGAAGCTCTCCAAATCGGCGTTACGCACAGATGCCTCAAATTCCTCCTTAATTCCTGCTCGGACCATGAAGTTTTCTGACGGCCATTCACAGGCTTGTACTTGAGCGTCCCTCGGTGGTTCATCGTCCGGCTCATGCATTGCGAGCCTGGGTCCTTGCTTTCTTGAAGAACCACCTTGGTACAATTTCCTAAGCATATTTCTTCCTCTAAAAAATTTCTGAAAATTTTAGTAACTTCAAAATAAAAGTGAACCAAACTCAACAAAATTGATAGCAACTACTCCCACAAGTGCCTAGAGACTATATCATGCATTAGAACTACTTGGGACCATATAGATTTGACATGCAAGCTCAAGAATAGGGTCACCTAGGCAGCAAAAAATTGCAATGAATAAAGCACTAGAACAAAAACTAATTGGACCATTGGAGGAGTCATATACCGAAGAACAATCCCCCAAAGCAGTTTTGTGAATGGAGCTTTGAGCAAGGAGATCGAAAATCGCAGCAAAATAAGCAAGAACTCGTGCTTGAGCTGGTTGGTGATTTTTTGGGAGGAAGAAGGAGTGTGTGGTGGCTGGAATAAGTGGAGGGGAGCCACCATGGGCCCACGAGGCAGGGGCTGCGCCCCAAGGGGGTGGGCGTGCCCTGGACCCTCGTGGCCAGGTGCTTGCTCCCCTGGTGTGTTCTCAGTGCTAGATATTCTCAAATATTCTAGAAGAAATCATATTTCATTTTCAGGGCATTTGGAGAACTTTTATTTTTGGGGTATTTTTTATTGCACGGATAACTCAGAAAACAGACAGAAAATACTATTTTTACTTTATTTAATCTAAATAACAGAAAGTAAAAGGAGGGTACAGAAGGTTGTGCTTTCTAACTTCATCCATCTCATGCTCATCAAAAGGAATCCACAACAAGGTTGATCAAGTCTTGTTAACAAACTCATTCCGAATCACATGAAACCGGAGAATTTTCGAATAGCACTAGGTTACCTCAACGGGGATATGCACGTCCCCAATAATAAGAATATCATATTTCTTCTTGACAGTAGGTAGAGGAAATTCAAAACCTCCAAAAATAATCGATGGAATTTTTCCAATAGAGTTTATACTATGGACTTGACGTTGTTTCCTCGGAAAGTGTACCGTATGCTCATTACCATTAACATGAAAAGTGACATTGCCTTTGTTGCAATCAATAACAGCCCCTGCAGTATTCAAAAAGCGTCTTCCAAGAATAATAGACATACTATCGTCCTCGGGAATATCAAGAATAACAAAGTCCGTTAAGATAGTAACGTTTGCAACCACAACAGGCACATCCTCACAAATACCGACAGGTATAGCAGTTGATTTATCGGCCATTTGCAAAGATATTTCAGTAGGTGTCAACTTATTCAAATCAAGTCTACGATACAAAGAGAGAAGGATAACACTAACACCGGCTCCGAGATCACATAAAGCAGTTCTAACATAGTTTCTTTTAATGGAGCATGGTATAGTTGGTACTCCTGGATCTCCAAGTTTCTTTGGTATTCCACCCTTAAAAGTATAATTAGCAAGCATGGTGGAAATTTCAGCTTCCGGTATCTTTCTTTTATTTGTAACAATTTCTTTCATATACTTAGCATAAGGATTCATTTTGAGCATATCAGTCAAACGCATACACAAAAAGATAGGTCTAATCATTTCAGCAAAGCACTCAAAATCCTCATCATCCTTTTTCTTGGATGGTTTGGGAGGAAAAGGCATGGGTTTCTGAACCCAAGGTTCTCTTTCCTTACCGTGCTTCCTAGCAACAAAGTCTCTCTTATCATTACGTTGATTCTTTGATTGTGGGTTATCAAGATCAACAGCAGGTTCAATTTCTACATCATTGTTATTACTAGGTTGAGCATCAACATGAACATCATCATTAACATTATCACTAGGTTCATGTTCATTACCAGATTTTGTTTCAGCATCAGAAATAGAAATATCATTGGGATTCTCAGGTGTGTCTACAACAGGTTCACTAGAAGCATGCAAAGTCCTATCATTTTTCTTTTTCTTCCTTTTAGAAGGACTAGGTGCATCAACATTAGTTCTCTGACAATCTTGCTCAATTCTCTTAGGGTGGCCCTCAGGATACAAAGGTTCCTGAGTCATTCTACCCCCTCTAGTCACAACTCTAACAGCATTATCATTCTTCTTATTATTTAATTCATTGAGCAAATCATTCTGAGCTTTAAGTACTTGTTCTACTTGAGTGGTAACCATAGAAGCATGTTTACTAATGAGTTTAAGTTCACCTTTAACTCTAGACATATAATCACTCAAGTGTTCAATCATATAAGCATTGCGTTTTAATTGTCTACCAAAATAAGCATTGAAATCTTCTTGCTTAACCATAAAATTATCAAACTCATCTAAGCATTGGCTAGCAAACTTAGTAGGAGGGATTTCAGCTTTATCATATCTATAGAGAGAGTTTACCTTTACTACCTGTGTCGGGTTATCAAGACCATGTGTTTCTTCCACAGGCGGTAAATTAAGACCATGTATTTCTTCAACAGGAGGTAAATTCTTAACATCTTCAGCTTTAATACCTTTTTCCTTCATAGATTTCTTTGCCTCTTGCATATCTTCAGGACTGAGAAATAGAACGCCCCTTTTCTTCGGAGTTGGCTTAGGAGTTGGTTCAGGAAGTGTCCAATTGTTTTCATTCATCAACATATTATTCAACAGAATTTCAGATTCATCAATTGTTCTTTCCCTGAAAACACAACCAGCACAACTATCCAGGTGGTCTCTGGAAGCATCGATTAGTCCATTATAAAAGATATCAAGTATTTCATTCTTCTTGAGAGGATGATCAGGCAAAGCATTAAGTAATTGGAGAAGCCTCCCCCAAGCTTGTGGGAGACTCTCTTCTTCAATTTGCACAAAATTATATATTTCCCTTAAAGCAGCTTGTTTCTTATGAGCAGGGAAATATTTAGCAGAGAAGTAATAAATCATATCCTCGGGACTACGCACACAACCAGGATCAAGAGAATTAAACCATGTTTTAGCATCATCCTTTAATGAGAACAGAAATAATTTAAGGATATAGTAGTAACGAGTTTTCTCATCATTAGTGAACAGGGTGGCTATATCATTTAATTTAGTAAGATGTGCCACAATAGTTTCAGATTCATAGCCATAAAAAGGATCAGATTCAACCAAAGTAATTATCTCAGGATCGACATAGAAATCATAATCCTTATCAGTAACAAAGATAGGTGAAGTAGCATAAGCAGGGTCATATTTCATTCTAGCATTTAGAGATTTTTCTTTCAGCTTAACTAATAATTTCTTAAGATCACTTCCATCATTGCAAGCAAGAAAGTCTCTAGCAGTTTCTTCATCCATAACATAACCCTCAGGCACAACAGGTAATTCATATTTAGGGTGAGAATCTTCATCATCACTTTCACCAATATTATCAGTTTCAATAATTTCATTCTATCTAGCCCTAGCAAGTTGTTCATCAAGAAATTCACCTAGTGGCACAGTAGTATCTGACATAGAAGTAGTTTCATCATAAGTATCATGCATAGCAGAAGTGGCATCATCAATAACATGGACATATCAGAATTAATAGCAGAAGCAGGTTTAGGTGTCGCAAGCTTACTCAAAACAGAAGGTGAATCAAGTGCAGAGCTAGATGGCAGTTCCTTACCTCCCCTCGTAGTTGAGGGATATATTTTAGTTTTCTCGTCTTTCAAGTTCCTCATAGTGACCAGCAGATATAAATCCTAAGTGACTCACAGAATAGAGCTATGCTCCCCGGCAACGGTGCCAGAAAATAGTCTTGATAACCCACAAGTATAGGGGATCGCAACAGTTTTCGAGGGTAGAGTATTCAACCCAAGTTTATTGATTCGACACAAGGGGAGCCAAAGAATATTCTCAAGTATTAGCAGTTGAGTTGTCAATTCAACCACACCTGGATAACTTAGTATCTGCAGCAAAGTATTTAGTAGCAAAGTAATATGGAAGTAACGGTAACAGTAGCAAAAGTAACAGTAGTAGTTTTGTAGTGATTGTAATAGTGGCAACGGAAAAGTAACTAAGCGGAGAACAATATGTGAAAAGCTCATATGCATTGGATCGGTGATGGAGAATTATGCTGGATGCGATTATTCATGCAACAGTTATAACATAGGGTGACACAGAACTAGCTCCAATTCATCAATGTAATGTAGGCATGTATTCCGAATATAGTCATATGTGCTTATGGAAAAGAACTTGCATGACATCTTTTGTCCTACCCTCCCGTGGCAGCGGGGTCCTATTGGAAACTAAGGGATATTAAGGCCTCCTTTTAATAGAGTATCGGACCAAAGCATTAACACATAGTGAATACATGAACTCCTCAAACTATGGTCATCACCGGGAGTGGTCCCGATTATTGTCAATTCGGGGTTGCCGGATCATAACACATAGTAGGTGACTATAGACTTGCAAGATAGGATCAAGAACTCACATATATTCATGAAAACATAATAGGTTCAGATCTGAAATCATGGCACTCAGGCCCTAGTGACAAGTATTAAGCATAGCAAAGTCATAGCAACATCAATCTCAGAACATAGTGGATACTAGGGATCAAACCCTAACAAAACTAACTCGATTACATGATAAATCTCATCCAACCCATCACCGTCCAGCAAGCCTACGATGGAATTACTCACGCACGACGGTGAGCATCATGAAATTGGTGATGGAGGATGGTTGATGATGACGATGGCGACGGATTCTCCTCTTCGGAGCCCCGAACGGACTCCAGATCAGCCCTCCCGAGAGAGATTAGGGCTTGGCGGCGGCTCCGTATCGTAAAACGCGATGAATCCTTCTCTCTGATTTTTTTCTCCCCGAACGTGAATATATAGAGTTGGAGTTGAGGTCGGTGGAGCTCCAGGGGGCCCACGAGGCAGGGGACGCGCCCAGGGGGGCAGGCGTGCCTACCACCCTCGTGGACAGTGTGTGGCCCCCCTGGCCTTGATTCTTTCGCCAGTATTTTTTTATTATTTCAAAAAATAATCTCCGTGAAGTTTTAGGTCATTCCGAGAACTTTTATTTCTGCACAAAAATAACACCATGGCAATTCTGCTGAAAACAGCGTCAGTCCGGGTTAGTTCCATTCAAATCATGCAAGTTGGAGTCCAAAACAAGGGCAAAAGTGTTTGGAAAAGTACATACAACGGAGACGTATCACCCACGCCCGGCACCCTCCCCGGTTTGGCTTGGGCCTATGACAGCCAAGCCCCACGCCCTGGAAAACAAAAAGAAAAGAATTAAAATATTAATTAATTAGTGAATCAGTTTGGCTTAATTGAACTAACCACCTAATTAGGTTAATTAATCTATTTAATTAAACTAATTGAACTTAGTTATCTAATGTGTCTATGACATGGGGACCCACTGGTCAGGTTGACCAGTCAACAGTCAAACTTTGACTGCTGACTGGGCTACTGACTCAGCCCCCTGTCCCCACCAGCCAGCCCCATTGTACACCTCTAGGTACACTTATGTGTACCCGTAGCATTTAACATTTAATTTTCGAATTAAAATAATTTAGAAAATGAATTAAAACTTTGAAAATTAATAATAAATAATCTGTAACTCGGATGGAAAAACTTTGTACATGAAAGTTGCTCAGAACAACGAGACGAATCCGAATACACAGCCCATTTGTCCGCCACACGTCCCTAGCATAGCGAACATGCAACTTTCCCCCTCTGGTCTGTCTGCCCGAAAACGCAAAACACCGGGAACACTTTCCTGGATATTTCCCCCCTTCACCGGTATCACCTACTACCACGTTAGGGCACACCTAGCACCGCTCATTGTCATGTCATGCATTGTCATGCTTATGTTATATTTATTGTTTCTTCCCCCTCTTCTCTCGTTAGACACCGAGTTCAACGTCGCTGCTACCCAGTACGACTACAGTGTTGACGACCCCTCCTTCTCGACTGAGCTTCCAGGCAAGCCCCCCCCCTTGCTCAACCCGATATTGCCTATTCCTTCTCTCTACTGGTTGCATTAGAGTAGTGTAGCATGTTACTGCTTTCGGTTAATCCTATTTTGTTGCATAGCATGTCATTGTTGCTACAATTGTTACCCTTACCTGCAATCCTAAATGCTTAGTATAGGATGCTAGTATTCCATCAGTGGCCCTACATTCTTGTCCGTCTGCCATGCTATACTACCGGGCCGTGATCACTCGGGAGGTAATCACGGGTATATAATTACATACATATTATATGATACATGTGGTGACTAAAGTAGGGTCGGCTCGTAGAGTACCCGCAAGTGATTCCGATGTGGGGGCTGAAAGGACAGGTGGTTCCATGCCGGTAGTGGTGGGCCTGGGTTCCTGACGGCCCCCGACTGTTACTTTGTGGCGGAGCGACAGGGCAGGTTGAGACCACCTAGGTGAGAGGTGGGCCTGGCCCCTGGTCGGCGTCCGCAGTTACATCAATTAACATGCTTAACGAGATCTTGGTATTTGATCCGAGTCTGGCTACGAGCCTATACGCACTAACCAACTACATGGGAATAGTTATGGGCTCTCGACGTCGTGGTATCAGCTAAAGCTCTTTTGACGTCAGCGGCGGAGCGGCGCGCGCCGGATTGGACTGTAAGCCTGCGCTTGTATTAAGGGGGCTAGGTCTGCTTCCGGCCGCCCTCGCAACGTGCAGGAGTGCAATGGGCGATGGGCCCTGACCCCTGCGCGCTTAGGGTTTAGACCGGCGTGCTGACCTCTCTGTTGAGTCTAGGTGGGGCTGTGACGTGTTGATCTTCCGAGGCCGGGCATGACCCAGGAAAGTGTGTCTGGCCAGAGGGATCAAGCGTGTTGGGCAATGTGGTGCACCCCTACAGGGAAGTTTATTCATTCGAATAACCATGTCCCTCGGTAAAAGGATGACCTGGAGTTGTACCTCGACCTTATGACAACTAGAAACGGATACTTAATAAAACACACCTTTTCAAGTGACAGATACAACTTGGTGATCGCTCTCTCACGGGGCGACGAGGAGAGGATCGTCGGTAGGATTATGCTATACGATGTTACTTGGTGAACTTACCAGCTATTCTCTTCTCTATGCTTCAAGATGGAGGCTGCTAGAAGCGTAGTCTTCGATAGGACTAGCTATCCCCCTCTTATTCTGGCATTCTGCAGTTCAATCCACAGATACTACCCATTTCATTGATACCAATGCATATGTAGTGTAGATCCTTGCTTGCGAGTACTTTGGATGAGTACTCACGGTTGGTTTTCTCCCTCTTTCCCCCTTTCCATTCTTCTCGGTTGTCGCAACCAGATGCTGGAGCCCAGGAGTCAGACGCCACCTTCGACGACTCCTACTACACAGAGGGTGCCTACTACTACTACGTGCAGGCCATCGATGACGACCAGGAGTAGTTTAGGAGGATCCCAGGTAGGAGGCCTACTCCTCTTTCGATCTGTATCCCAGTTTGTGCTAGCCATCTTATGACACCTTGTTTAACTTTATGTCTGTACTCAGATATTGTTGCTTCCGCTGACTTGTCTATGATCGAGCACTTGTATTTGAGCCCTCGAGGCCCCTGGCTTGTATTATGATGCTTGTATGACTTATTTATTTTTAGAGTTGTGTTGTGATATCTTCCCGTGAGTCCCTGAACTTGATCGTACATGTTTGCATGTATGATTAGTGTACGAATGAATCGGGGGCGTCACAAGTTGGTATCAGAGTCGACTGCCTGTAGGAATCCCCCTTCCAACTCCTTGGCCGAAGTTGAGTCTAGTCATTGCAAAACTTTTACTAACATGGCTGTGTGGCTTACGGGCCCACATCGCCATTGGGTGGTATTAGGATATTTTATTCCTCGACCTATACTCTGGGACTCTGATCTCTCTTCTATTTGGGTTAAATGATTTTACTAACGCCGACTCTAGGTTCTCGTAACTATTTCCTCCCGGAGAGCCCTTACTCCAGATGATTACTTGGTGCACCAGAAGATTCCAGAGATACTCTCCGATATTCTCTCGATACTTTGTGCCCACCGCTTTTGCTATTTCCGACCACCGATATATTCCTATGGATAAATACATACAGTCGTCGTCCATACCTTCATTCCAAGATGCTCTTGTTATTAGTAGATACCACAGAATATTTTCCAATATCTCGAGAATCCTTTGTGCCTACTGTTAGCTCTTTTCATCGTGAATACACCTGCAAATAATTCCTCACACTTATCGAGGATTCGTTCATCCCTAGTTGATCATGTGTTTCACAAAAGTCCTTGAAATACCATTCGATTTTCTGAAAATCCTCAACAACCTATTGCTCCTGAATTCCATGCCTTCCTGCATTATGGTTAATTCCATACTTCTAGTTATCTTGTTGACATCCTCTGTCACTATCATTTCGGTCCCTTGATTCGATATGCTACGAATGCTCGCAATCCCCAATCAGATCCTATAATTCATCCTTTTGGCTTAGACGTCATTTTAAACAGGAGCTGGTTCTCGACCAATTAAATTGCCGTCGATTGTACCCCTTAGTCTATTCAACTTACCCATCCTTATCAGAGTGTTTGCTTTTGGTCCCCTGCCTTGGAAATCATAATTCCTGTGCATTTGAGCTGGGAATTAGTTAGTTGTTTCTGTAATATGACCCCTTGCATTCTTTCTTCTTCTGGTTGAGTACCGATGCTCACATCATATCCCTGGTGGACCACCAGATCCTTTGTTGCATTTTTTTCCGAGAGTGTCCTTCATATTCAATAACCTTGTGAGCCTTTCCATGGGTATATAATGCCTTTGGTAATTTGTATCCTCTGCTTTGATAACCATACTCTACTTTCGAGCTTGTATTATTTACTCCGAAGTTTGTGGTATATGTTCCTAAGATGCCCCGATGGGTTGAACCAACGCCTTCCCTAATCTGTGTGAACCCGAAAGATTTCATGGGTCATACTTATCTGGTATTGCACCAGGTAAAACTTTCAACAACTAATGTCGTTTTCGAAATACAAGAGGTGAATGGAAGGTTATGCATTGAGGAAGTGGGAGTCGACCTTGAACATTGTGTTCATGCCCATGGACACGATCTAGATCCTATCATGGAAGCTTCTTCTAATAATAACTATTTCCTTGATGTAATATCCTTTGGTATCGGTGAATTGATCCTTGTCAATCGTGGTTCCGACCACATGTTCTTCTTTGATCCCATTTCTCAGGCAAGTTTAAGCACTTGTCTTATGTGGATCAACCTTTACTTTGATCTTCCGTCAAGTATTACACCCTGGTATCTCGAGATTATCACGGAACTGCATAACTTCTTATGAGTTCTCCATCAAGTACTACATTCTCACTGATTCCAATTTTTTCACGGGCTCTGGGTCATTAAACACTCAAGGACACCGATAACTGAATCAAGTCCGCATCGTGATTAAACAACTATTAGTAATCTTCTTTACTTACGAGTTTGTACTCGATCACGTCATTTCTAGCCTAACCAGCTATATCAGTATCGTGCTGATTTTAATTGTGCTACTTGGTCCTTATTTCCGGAGCACCACTTTCGGCGATGAGCTAAGCTTACGTCAATCTTCCTTGTCTTATAGTTTCACCTCGAACAACAAGCTTGATTATGAGTTGGTGTCATATCCGTGGTTCCAATAATCTTTCTTTGCATTAGTCATGTTGCTTGATGTAGCCGCTATTCAATTGCTTCTTCATGGAGCGTCTCAACAAAATTTGTCATGGTCATCATCAACATTCTGAGCTCTTCCAGGATATCAATTGAATTCATGATGAGAAATACCATCCTTGCCCTCGATGATTTGTGTTATCATCGACCACTTTATTGCCTTCCGTTCAACACAAACTTGTTCGTGTTTCGTGTTATACCTTGAGATCCTTGCTATCCAGCATTTGTTCTTTACCTTGGAGTATCACCATCTTTTTTGTCAAGAATGTCGTGAGAATTTCACCACCTCTTAAGAATTCTTGATACAGGTGATACTTCTTGCCATATCCGTTCATTCCTTGGTCCCCGTGTTGATTCTAACCATAAAACCGACAATTGAACTATGATGTGCGACTTCAAAACTTCTAGCAACCCTATTGCTTTGAAGTTAATGGTCGATATTTCATTCTTGGACCATTGGTTATCGAATCACCATTCTAACACTGATCATGCTACCTAAGCCCATATTTCGGGTGCACCTTTCAACAAATGTTTAACTATGTATGTTTTCCTCGAGCATACCTCATTATAACATTTGATCTGACAAATGTTATCTCCTTGTTCACATAAGTGTGGAAATCCATCCTTTGAAAATCTCAATGAATTGTCACTGAGTTCATCAGCCACCTCCTCATCCTCTCCTTGGTTAAATGATGAACTCTTGTTTCGGAACTCGCTTCCATAGTTCATTTCTCGAGAATCTTACAATGACATCTCGTCAATTTGTGTTGCACCTTTTCTTCTCAGGCATCCTGAGTCTGAGGTATCCTGACACCAATCGGATCTGAACCTCGGTCAGATATGATGGTGGGAACATATTTCCAAGAGTTATAACATTGGTCTTTATATGACCCGGTAAGGTGATATCGTGCCTAGCACACCTAGCCGAAGGAACTATTGTTATAGTTTCCTTTTTAGCAAGGTTAACCATTCTTCCATGAGGAAACTGTAAGACTTATTCTATAAGTTGTTCCTGATGGATCCTTTGTGTATCCAAAGTTCGATCTTTGCTTGACGACCATGCCAATGCTATCTCTAAGCATGACTGTGGTACTCAAACATCAATAAGAGCATTGGAAGCGCAATGCTAAGTTTTCTTTATCCATTATCCAATCACCGTTGTATGGGTAATGCCATGAAATTCCTCTCCCATTACCTAAATGGTTTTCTACTTTCTATCCTGTCATGGATATCGTGCTTTGCTTGTCCTTAGGAAGGATATACCCCTGAAATATGTGTTTAAACACATTTTCCTTTCCATTGTTCTGTTTAATCTGATAATCACATTTCCTTTCCATTGTCTTGTTTAACCTTTCTCGTGGTTTATATGATCTAAGCAGTAATGATTCACTGCTTATGTAAACACCCTGGTGTACAACCTTGTCAGTAAGACCGTGTTACTATTGTTGATGACATTTCGGTAACCACCGATGGACGAGAACTTTGCCTATTGGTCCACCTCGTTTTAACGAGCAGGAAAATGGTTCCCTTCATCCCCCGCCCTTGGTACCAACGATGTAGCCAACATAACTGACCGGTTATTATCTAACATGCCTTGCTATCATGACCATGCAAGATGTCAACGCCCTTCCTTATTTTAACCCACATGATGGGCCCATAACCCACAGTTCCACATGATCGAAACCTGACTCTCCTGTACATCCATGTTTCTAAAGTTATTCGACATGCTTGGCTTCTTATGTAGATCATGAGCCACCTTCTTAGTAATCAATTCTGGTATCAAACACAATACTTATTCCTGTTGCTCTGAACCCCTTTCACGCCCTGTTTCAGGCATCAAACGATTGCCTGCCCGCTCGAAACTTCTCATGGTACCTTCTTACTTTGCTCTCGATATCTTCTTAAGTTTCAATTCGAGAGTTACTTTCCGCCACCTCCCCCGATGTTATCGACCAAATAGTCAACCTTGCCGAGGTCCGTTCTTCCAGAATACCCCCTTATTCTTCCGTAAGTACGACGCCAAAGAAATGATGCCTACTTCATCATGATGACCTGAAGCAGAGAAATGAAGACATCTACGTAATAGATCGACCTTTTCGAGAAGAGCAACCAATGACCGAGAAGAATCGTTAGAATTTTGTAACCTATTCTTCCCCCTTACTCCCCTCTTAAATCTCAGGACGAGATTTCTTGTAGTGGAGGAGAATATGTGACGCCCGGATAATTAAGCTACAGTAACCCTCCACTAATGATGCCACGTCACCTCGATTTCTGTTAATAAACTCACGTTAGTTCAAAATGATTCAAATTCAAAATTTTAATTAAATACAAACAATAAAAGTTTTCAAATATTAAAACTAAAATGTTCAGAGTGAGCCAAATAATGCATAGGTAATTATGGCGGAGAAACCACACTTTAAAAAAATGCTTAAACACTCTAAAATGATTTAAACCGTAGCAAAAACAATTACATAAATGCCTTTGGTATTTTATAGATTGCTAAACTATTTTAATTCGGGGTAAAACTTTTTATGACAGTGGATTATTCTGGAACATTATTTTAGGGGCTATTGTCATATTTTACTAAACTAAAATTATTGTGCAATAAAAAGAAAACAGAAATAAAATATTAAATAGAAAGAAAAGAACAAAACAAAACAAAAAAACAAAAGAAAGACCCCCCCTTTCCCTGTTCCCATGGGCCTCGGCCCACCCGAGCCAACCAACGCAGCTGTGGGGATAAGACCAAGCCCCCCGTCTCTCGGCCTTGTCGGCACCCCTAGATCTCCCCCCCCGCTCGTTCCCCTCTCGCTCGCGCGCTCGCTCCTCCCCGGACGCTACCGTCGCCGTGCACTCCGAGATCCTGCGGCCATCGTCATTTCTGCGACCGCAGCTCGTGTCCACGAGCTCTGCCTCGCTCGCCTCCATCGAGCTGGCGCCCTGCATCGTCTTCGGAGAGTAGTGCATCGACCTCGTCGTCTCCGTCAACGCCCGCGGCCATCGGAACCTCCTCGTCGACCCCCTCGACTCCGGCACCCCCTGGCTCCCCGAGCACCTCATTCGAATCCGCTGTGAGCCTCCCCTTCAAACCTCCCTGCTCCCCCCTCGTTCAGTCGCCGTAGCCGCCGCCCGTTTCCTCCCGTGGCCGCGCCTGGAGCACTGCTCCCGCGCATGCTCGCGCACCACCCGTGCCTGCATCCACCTGCGCATGTGTGCCTCAAGCTGGCCGCCATGGCCACGCCCTGCGTCTGCCCCACCCGCATCTGCGCCGCTCGTCGCCCCTCCTCATCCTACCCTGCCTCGCGTCGCCCGCTGCCGCCTGCTGCGGCTGCTGCCTCCCTCCACCGCAGGCGCCCCTCCTCAGCTGCCTGCCTGCCTACATGACGCGGCACGCATCGCTGGCCAAGGCGCGTGTCGAAGCAAGGAAGAGCGGCATGGACGGGACGGGCCTCGCCCCCGTCCCCGATAAAGCAAGGGGACACCTAAGCGAGGCATTAAATGCATCTTGTCCTGTAATACGAGCGATAAGCTCATAGCACTGTACGCCTTTTCACCTCCTGTGTGCCACTGTGGCAGCCCCTTTCGACTATAAAAGGAGGACCATGGCGTACTGGAGAAGGATTTGGCTCTCTGGAACTACTCAACCACCGTAGCTAGTTCGAGGGCTCGAGAACACTCAATACATCCACCAAAGCAGGACTAGGATTTTACGCATCCTCGCGGCCCGAACCTGGGCAAACGATCCTTGTGCTGATTACTAATTCTGCTCTTCTTGCAACCCTACGCCCCAACAACCGTAGTAGGGATTCTTGTGATCCCGTAGGTGTCGTTCCACACCGACATCTTTGGCACGCCAGGTAGGGGGCGCAATTGTGAGAATCTGGTCTAGTAGTTAGCCTAGCGGTTCTTCATCGCCATGGCTCCCAAGAAGAAGACGGCCACGACGATCGGCTCCTCGGGGGCTGAACGGCCCGTGCCAGTACGGGCGGGCAGCGGCCCGATCGCGGACAGAACCCGGGCCGCGGTCCGTGAGCACCAGCATCGCCATAGCAGTCAGAGCTTGGCGAGCGGCGCCGTCCGTGCGCCAGGCGACGGTCCGCACGCCACCAAATCCAAAGATGGGGCTGGGCCCCCCGTAGGCGGCGCGGGGCCCTCCAGGAGTGTCGTTGTGCCACCCACGGGCGGCGCAGCAACCTCCAAGACACCCACGCCGGTGACCACTGCATGCTCTTCCCATGGTGTGCACGACGAGCAGCGTCACCACGCCGGTGACCCTGGACACCGCCGTGGGAAGAGCCCTGTGCGTCGTCTGTGGGGCGAAGGAGTTCAGCATGCCCGCCAAAGTGCTGGCGAAAATGGCGCACAGCCGCTGGGTCGTGATAGAGCTCCTTCTAACGTGGTTAGAAGTCGAAGCGCGCCACGGTCCACGCAGCTGTCGCCGCCACCCACGCCAGCAGAAGCTTTGGCGCGCGCGCAGCTGCTCGTCGACTTCCCTCCTGCTGCGGAGAAGCTCGACGAGTGGACGGCCACCATCCGGAGCCTCGTCGTCGTCGCCAACAAAGATGATCCGCGACCGGCGGGACCCTCGGGCCGCACTCCACCGAGCCATCCCATGCCAGCGCTGGGAGGACCGGGGGTGCTGCGGTCACGGTGCACTCTCCTCCTCCTCGCCAGCCGCCGTGAGCGTCGGCTCATCGTGACGACGCTTGCGATAACATCTCTATAGCGTCGTCCGACCCGCGGACCCACCGCGACTAGCGCCAAGTTCTTCGAGAACGAGCTCACGAAGATGCTCGAACCACTATCGAGCGCCGGCGTGATACACGCCACCAGTTGGACAAGCGGGCGGGACCCGCTATGGACCACCCAGCGCCGGGGGGCTCCGGCGGCCTACCTTATGAGGTGGGCTGCCCAGCCTTTACCCGCGAGCTGCGGCAGTTCCGGTGGCCGTCCCACCGCACGTTCAAGCCCGACGTCGGTGAGAAGTACACTGGCAAGACCCATCCGTCCGAGTTCCTCAGCATCTACACCATCACGATGCAGAGTGCCGGAGCTCGCGACGACAAGGTGCTTGCCAATTACTTCCCGTTGGCACTGAAGCACAATGTTATGTTTTGGTTGATGCACCTGCCGGCGGATTCCATTTCTTCTTGGTCAGATCTGTGCCATGAGTTCATTGGCGCCTTCACTGGAGGCCACCAAGATCATGGCCACGCCAGTGATCTGCATATCATTCCCCGGAAGGAAGGGGAAACCCTACGCAAGTACATCCAGAGATTCAGCCGGGTGCAGTACAACATCCCCGACGTTCATCCCGCCACTGTGATCAGCGCATTCCATCAGAACATGCGCAACCGCAAGATGCGCGAAGAGATGGTGATGACCAAGGTTAAGGATGTGGCCGAACTCGATGTTCTGGCCGATAGGTGCACCCGGGCTAAAGAGGGAAGGAAGTACCCGGCGAGGACGCCGGCACAGAAACTGACTCTACTGATGAAGACACCGCTGCCCCGACGAAGAAGGGCCGACGTCGCAAAAGGAAACGCAAGGGCAAGGTCGTGCTTGCCGTTGAAGGGTCTGACGACACCGGCGCTGCCAAGAAGGTCAAGGCAGACGACCCCGGCAAGGAGATTGCCGGGTGCGTCGCCTGCCGGGCCTTAGCGGGTACTGACAAGTCAGGGGGCTCCGGCAAGCAGTACTGCAAGATCCACCACACCAAGGGCCACGACCTCCAGAACTGCCGGCAAGTCGAGCTGCTTGCTGAAAAGCAAAAGGCCGAGTATGAGAGGCAGGACAAGGAGAAGGGCCAGGACGGTGCCGAGGGATCCGGCAAGAAGCGTGGCGGCCAAGGAGGCCGTCGTGACAAGGACAGCCAGCAAGAGAGGCCCGCCCGGGACCGTGACAAGAAGCAAGAAGACGATGATCATGACGAGGACGACGAGTTCGGCGAGCAAGAGTTCCAGAAGGCTACAAAGGCCATGTGCGTCGACGGTGGCGCCTCGCTGCATACTTCTCACCGCCAGCTCAAGCAGTGGGCGCGTGATATTACAGCAGCGGAGCCGTCGTTCGACGCTCAGAAGCCGCTGAAGTGGTCCAGCACGCCCCTCATCTTTGACACTAAGGACCACCCTAACCGCATAACCGCGGTCGGGTGTTTGCCATTGTTGGTCTCGCCAACGATACGTAACCTCAAGGTGGACAAGATGTTGGTCGACGGCGGGGTCGGCCTGAACTTGATCTCGCCCGTCGTGATCAAAAGGCTGCAAATCCCTGATGGAGACCTCGAGGAAACGGGCACGTTTCAAGGGGTCAATCCGGGGAGGAGCCAGCCGAAGGGGAAGGTCACGCTGCCCGCGACATTTGGAGGGGAGTTGAACCACATGACAGAGAGGATCGTCTTCGACGTGGCCGAGATCCCCTTGCCCTACAACGGGATCCTCGGCCGCCCGGCACTAGCCAAGTTCATGGCGGCGTCGCACTACGCCTACAACATGCTAAAGATGCCCGGGCCGTTGACCATCATCTCCGTCCCCTCAGACAAGAAGGACGCGCTGATTTGCGCTGACCAACTCTACCGGGAAGCAGTTGCAGCAGCTGCCGCCAGGGCACTTGCTCCTGCCGCTGAAGCCCCGGGAGGGAAGAAGAAGCCCGGCAAGACCTCTCGCACCCACTCCGGCAAGCGCACCTCCTCGGAGTGTTGTGCTACCGTCGAGGACGTGCCAGAGAGCTCTACCGGCAAGAGCAAGAAATCCAGAGCTGAGCCACCGCAGACCAAGAAGGTGTCCGTCAGGGAGGATGGCACGGGAGGGGCTTTCACCATAGGCTCCACCCTCGACAGCAAATAGGAAGGCGCGCTCGTCACCTTCCTGCGGGCGAATGTCGACGTGTTTGCGTGGCAAGCATCCGACATCCCCGGTGTTCCCAGGGAGGTGATTGAGCACCACCTAGCTGTCTGTCCTCATGCGCGGCCCGTCAAGCAGAAGGTCAGAAAGCAGGCTCTGGAGAGGCAGGAGTTCATCACAGAGGAGATCAGGAAGTTGGAAGCGGCGGGTTTGGTGAGAGGAGTGCTCCATCCGACGTGGTTGGCCAATCCGGTAGTGGTGCGCAAGGCAAATGGGAAGTGGAGGCTGTGTATTGACTACACAGATATCAATAAGGCTTGTCCTAAGGACCCCTTCCCGTTGCCGCGCATCGACCAGATTGTCGACTCCACGGCCGGGTGTGATCTGCTGTCATTCCTCGACGCCTACTCGGGCTACCACCAAATCTTCATGACAAGAGAAGATGAAGAGAAGACAGCATTCATCACCCCATGTGGTACGTATTGCTTTTTACGGATGCCTTTCGGGTTGAAGAGTTCTGGCTCGATGTTTGCAAGAGCAGTCCAAATTGGTTTTGAACCCCAGCTCCATAGAAATATGGAAGCGTGCATGGATGACATAGTGGTCAAAACCAAGGACGGGGCAACTCTTGTGCAAGATCTGGAAGAGACATTTGCCAACCTGCGTAAGATCAACCTTAAGCTGAACCCTGAGAAGTGTGTCTTCGTCGTTCCGTCCGGCAAGCTTCTCGAATTCTTTGTGTCGCAGCGCGGGGTCGAGGCAAACCCAGACAAAATCAAGGCTATTGAACAGATTGAGGCGCCCAAGCGGATCAAGGATGTGCGTTGGCTCACCGGCTGCGTCGCCGCCATGAGCCGATTCATCTCCAAGTCCGCCGAGCGCGCCCTTCCCTTTTTCAAAATCTTGAAGAAGGCAGGCCCGATGGAGTGGACCCCAGAAGCCGAGGCGGCGTTGCAGGATCTGAAGAAATACCTTTCCTCCACGCCAATACTGGTTGCACCTAAACCACAAGAATCATTGCTGATGTATCTAGCGGCGACGAATCAAGTGGTCAGCGCCGCACTGGTGGCACAGAGGGAGGTCGACGAGGAGGCAGTGGCAACGGCAGAACTAGCGGACGGCGAGCCAAAGATTCCCCTGGCAGGACCTGGTGCCGGCAAGGCAAGGCCCCCGGCAGAGTCTGACGCCATCAGGACAATGCCCGCACAGTCAAGCGAAGTGGTATAGAAGAAGATGATGATGCAGCACCCGGTTTACTTTGTCAGCTCCCTCTTGCAGGGGGCTAGGTCGAGGTACTCCATTGTGCAGAAATTGCTCTTCGGCCTCCTTGTGGCCTCGAGGAATCTGCGTCATTACTTCCAAGCCCACGAGATCACTGTCATCGCCCGCCTCCCGTTACAACGGATATTGCACAACCCAGATGCAACCAGAAGGATTGTGGAATGGGCCTTGGAGTTGTCGAGCTTTCGGTTGAAGTTTGAAAGTACCTCAACAATCCAGAGCAGAATCTTGGCAGAGTTCATTGCGGAATGGACCTCAACACCTGACGAAGAAATCCAAGAGACGGCTCTCCCCCGCAAGGAAGCGGACCACGACTGGATCATGTACTTTGACGGGGCTTTCTCGCTGCAAGGCGCCGGTACCGGTGTGCTGCTTGTCGCACCCATTGGAGAGCACCTCAAGTACGTGATCCAGATGCACTTTCCCAGGGAGATGTCCACAAACAACACTGCTGAATACGAGGGGCTGCTTGTCGGTCTCAGGATCGCAGCAGACCTCGAGGTGAAGAAGCTCATCGTCAGGGGTGACTCGCAGCTTGTCGTCAGACAAGTCAACAAGGATTACCAGAGCCCATTGATGGAGGCCTACGTAGATGAAGTGAGGAAGCTGGAGGAGCGCTTTGACGGTATCCAAGCGGAGCACGTTCCCCGAGCGGAGAACGACATCGCCGATTACCTGTCGAAGCCTGCTGCATTCAAGCTACCCGTGGAACCAGGTGCCTTTTTGCTCCGCTTAACTCAGCCATCCGTCAAACCATCAACGGGGCGGAACAAGCGAAGGAAATCAGGTCCCGGCAAGTACTTTCCCGCCGAGCCCCCTGGGGCTGCCGGCAAGGATGCTGCCGTGGACGCTGAGCCTGCCAAAGAGCAACTGGCTCCGGCAGGGCGTCAAGCCCTGGCCGTGGAGACAACCGCTCCCATGGCAGAGGAAATTCCTTTGGTCCTTGCCGTCGAGCCCCAGGCTCCGGCGTGGGCACAGCATACTGTCCGATTCCTCCAAACAGGGGAACTTCCTGAGGAGCAGGAAGAAGCGGAAAAAGTAGCCCGCCGGTCTGCCCTGTACCAGTTCGTCGCTGACGTCCTGTACAAGAGAAGGCCGAACGGTGTGAAATTGAAGTGCATCCCCCAGGAGGAAGGACTGGAGCTGTTGGCAGAGATACATGGAGGCATATGTGGCTCCCATATAGGGTCAAGGGCCCTTGCCGGCAAGGCGTTCCGGCAAGGTTTCTTCTGGCCCACCGCCCTCCAGGATGCCACGACACTAGTAACCAAGTGTGAAGCGTGTCAGTTCCATTCAAAGAAGCTTCATCAACTAGCTCAAGCCCTTCAAACGATCCCTCTCTCCTAGCCATTCTCGGTCTGGGGGCTCGATATACTGGGCCCTTTCCCCTGTGCTGTCGGGGGCTTTGAGTACTTGTACGTTGCAATCGACAAGTTCGCAAAGTGGGCAAAGGTGGAACCAGTGAGGAGGGTGACAGCACAGTCAGCCGTCAAGTTCTTCAAGGGACTAGTCTGCCGTTTTGGTGTGTCGAACAGAGTCATCACCGACAACGGCACGCAGTTCACAAGCCACACCTTCATGCAGTACATTCAAGACCTCGGCAGCAAGGTCTGTTTTGCTTCCGTGGCACACCCCCGGAGCAACGGCCAAGCAGAGAGGGCGAATGCTGAAGTGTTGCGAGGCCTGAGAACGAAGACTTTTGACAGGCTGCACAAGAGCGGAAGGCGTTGGATTGATGAGTTGCCGGCGGTTCTTTGGTCGATCAGGACGACGCCAAATCGAGCCACCGGTCAGACACCCTTTGCCCTAGTATATGGGGCGGAGGTAGTTCTCCCCACGGAACTCATATACGGGTCACCTCGAGTGCTCGCTTATGATGAGCTTGAGCAAGAGCAGTTGCGGCAAGATGACGCGACGCTCCTTGAGGAAGATCGTCTTCGGGCGGCTGTGAGAGCAGCACGCTACCAGCAAGCCTTGCGCCGCTACCATAGCCGCAAGGTTCATGCCCGAAGCTTTGAGGAAGGTGACATTGTTCTTCGGCGCGTTCAGTCGGCCAAGAATTCCAACAAGTTGACGCCGAAGTGGGAAGGCCCTTATCGGGCAATACGAGTCACCAGGCCTGGCGCAGTCCGCCTGGAGACCGAAGATGTTGTTTCAGTGAGCAATTCCGGGAACATCGAGCATCTTCGCAAGTTTTACCCATAAGGCGCGGCTTGCCGGGCTCCCCGACAAGCCACCTTTTGTACAAGCCTTGCCGGCAAGGCATGTAACCCTTTGTACAAAGCCAGGCGCAGACCCTGAGCACAAATAAATGAAGCGCTGGCGCCCTAAGTTATAGCATGCATGCTAGGTCGAGTCTCTTCTTTGGTTAGGGTTGATAGTGCTTAGCGGCGACTAACCCCTAGCCTAGAGGTCGAGTGTGCGTCTCTCTGTTCTTTTCTGCCCTCCTTTGGTTCGCAGGGCACATGGGCACTTCTGCTGAGCTACTTGGAAGAAAGAGAACGGACCGACGTCCCGACCCCAGCAAACCAGAGTTGCCGGGGGCTGCAAGTACAAGGATCCAACCACGGCAAGACAAGGTTGCCGGGGGCTGCAGATCCAGATAAGTCTTTCATCCTCTGTCATGCATTTCGGTACGGAACTGGGACATGTGAAACCTCGTTTTATCTCCAGGCTACCGTGCTCCCTTTTTTCCTATACCTAAGGATTATCTCTTGGGTCCAGATTTGGTTGTAGCCGCGGCGGCAAGGAGATAGAACGAGGAGCCTAAGCCCACTTCATCCCTGCCTCCGCCAAGGGCGCGAGAATGGTCAGACGAAGTGAGGGGAACGGCAAGGCCTGTTGCCGGGCGAAAAACGTTTATCTTAAATAGTAACAAGGATTCGCTCCTTGTCGCGGGGTCCACCCACGAATGAAAAACCCGGCAAACATCCCTTTTTCATTAAAATCATCCCACACAGGTACAGTTCGTACGGAATGAAAAACATGAGCAAGGGGATTACAAGTTCTAAATTTAACGAAGGCCCGAAGGCTTACAAACTGAAAAAGAGATGAGATGCTCGTAGTCCCTTTCTTGTCCCTCTCCTCAGGAGGCAGGTCAAGAAGGAGAAAGGGCAAAAGGGGCGCCTAGGCGAGCTACGAGCAGCAGAAAGCACCAAGAGAACACCTCGGTGGCTACCCAAGGGTGGGCCGGTGATGACGGTGCCGGGAAAGGAGCTGGAAGACGAGGCGGCAGGTCGCCGGACACGCAACGAAGGCATCGGTGTCCGCGTACTCCGACTTGACGGCCTTGCCGCCCGCCCTCTTCCTCTTCCGCAGCCTCCCGACGCCAGCCACCCAAGGAGACGGGCCCGAGAAGTTCAAGGAGCTGGCCCCTCCCCCGGCAAAACTCCATCGAAGGAGCGGCGAGGTGCAGATGCTGCTGCTGCCGCACCCGCCCAGGCGCAGGGCATCCGACGCCTAGTCGGACTCATCCCCGTCATCTGCCCCGCTGAAAGAACATGCGGTGCCCCCATGTTTGGTTTTGGTAATTGATGACAATCTCTATGGACTAATGGTTGCCTTGAGTTATATTTGAAGGATTTGTCCATAGGCATTTCTTGAAGTCCATGTGTTGTTTTCAAGGAGTTTATGTGGTGACCAAGGTGTTATTAAGGAATTATCCAAAGATTGGTCATGTGAGAGTAGAACTTATTGCAAGCAAGTCTTGAAGAAGAAGATTGTGTGATCATTCATGTTTACCTTCAAGACATCATCCAAATGAAGAGAGTTGGAAAGAGTCAAGGTTGATTAAGACTAAGTCAAGAGTGAATCAAGTTGATCAACACACAAAGCGCACAAGATGTACCGAGAGGGATCAAGCGATCCCATGGTGTGGTAAGCATTGTCGATTACGCTTTGTGTACTAACCCATGATCTTCGTGAGAGTTCTTTGTGGGGTTAGGTTGCGGTGTGCAAGTTCAAGTGAAGCATCATGATGAGATCAAATGCTTGAAGCTTGCCGTCCATTGTGGTGACAATGGACTTGTGAAGATGTGCGGAAGAGTGGCTCACCCATAGTGGAGTATGGGGGAGCAATCAACTAGTCTTCATCGAGCCAACACAACCAAGAAAGGTGGTCCAACTTGAGGGAGTCAAGATCGTCATCATCTAGCTCAAGTGGACCATGTGCAAGGCAAAGGTTTGCTCTTGATAGGTTTTCTATTTTACCGGTCTCATGATGGTAGTTGGGAGACCGGGTTATAGGTTCGATTGCCGTACTATCAAGGGGAGCTCTCGATGAGTAGCTTGATCGTATCGTTCATAGAGAGCTCAAACCAATGCATCCTTGCATCATCTTTGTTGGTTCTTGTTTGGTTCTTCTCTTTGTGAATTTTGGAGCTTATGGTCATCTTGATGACAAGCTCGAGTTCATCAAAAACGGAGTTCACTCGCATCTTCTATGATGTTTTCGATGTTGGAGGTTATGCCGGTTCTTCTCGGTTGGAGGTTTCACTCCTCTATTTTTGGCATACCTCCTCAAGCTACTCGTCTTTCTCAATCCAACAAGCTTGAGTTTGCTCAATTCGGAGCTCATATGCAGAAGTTATGGCAGTTTTGGTTTCCTAGCGGTAGTACCGCGGCCAGAGCGGCAGTACCGCTTATCACCCCAAGAGGTAGTACCGCTGTCCAAAGCGGTAGTACCGCCTATGGCCATAAGCGGTAGTACGGCTACGGTTCCGCGCTGGTACCGCCTCGACTTTGGGTCTTGCATTTTTCGTGTCGAGTTTTGCAGTAGTTGCACGGCAGTAAGGCACGACATTTCCACCTATAAGCGGTAGTACCGCCCTGATGGGCGGTAGTACCGCCTATAAGCGGTAGTACCGCTCCGGTCGGGCGGTAGTACCGCTATTGTTTTTTTGCCCCGTGTTCTGCTCCTCCAGCGGTAGTACCGCTGGGGTGCGCGGTAGTACCGCTTATAAGCGGTACTACCGCCCCAAGGTTCATGTTTGGTTGCTCCTTTTCCCTGCTTCTTCCACCAGAGCGGTAGTACCACTCGTGGAGCGGTAGTACCGCTCGTGGAGCGGTAGTACCGCTCGTGTGCGTGCTGAGCACATAACGGTTGGATTTTTCCCCTTCTATAAAAGGGGGTCTTCTTCCCCAATGAACCTTATCCTTTGAGCTCGTGTTCTTCCCCCATTGTTGACCTTCTTCGAGCTTGCTAACTCTAAATCCCTCCATGGATTCTTGCTAGTTTTTGAGGGAAAAGAGAGAGGAGATCTAGATCCACATTTCCACCAATCACTTTCTCCTCTTTGTGAGGGGAACCCCTTGGATCTAGATCTTGGAGTTCTTGGTGTTCTCCTTCTTGTTCTTCCTCTCATTTTCTTCCCTAGCATTAGTTGCTTCGGTGGGATTTGAGAGAGAAGGACTTGGGCACTCCGTGTGCCCTTGCCATTGCATTTGGTGCATTGGTTTGAGTTCTCCACGGTGATACGTGGAAGTTACAAGTTGAGAAGCTTATTACTCTTGGGTGCTTGGTGCCCTTGAGCTTGTTCCTCTTGGGTGCTTGGGCTCCCTAGACGGTTGGTGGTGTTCGGAGCTCAATCATTGTGGTGTAAAGCTCCGGGCAAGCGTCGGGGTCTCCAATTAGGTTGTGGAGATCGCCCGAGCAATTTGACGGGTACCGGTGACCGCCCCCAAGGGTTGCCAAAGTGTACGGGTTCGGTGACCGCCCCCAAGGGTTGCCATTTGTACGGGTTCGGTGACCGCCCTCAAGGGTCCCTTAGTGGAATCACGGCATCTTGCATTGTGCGAGGGCGTGAGGAGATTACGGTGGCCCTAGTGGCTTCTTGGGGAGCATTGTGCCTCCACACCGCTCCAAACGGAGATTAGCATCCGCAAGGGTGTGAACTTCGGGATACATCGTCGTCTCCGCGTGCCTCGGTTATCTCTTACCCGAACCCTTTACTTATGCACTTTACTTTGTGATAGCCATATTGTTTCTTGTCATATATCTTGCTATCACTTAGTTGTTTATCTTGCTTAGCATAAGTTGTTGGTGCACATAGGTGAGCCTAGTTGTTGTAGGTTTTGTGCTTGTCAAATTAACCGCTAGGTTTATTCCGCATTTGTTCAAGCCTAAATCGTAATTATTTTAAAGCGCCTATTCACCCCCCCCTCTAGGCGACATCCACGATCTTTCACCCGCTCTCATCACTTTCGCTCGAGGAAGAGCTTCCATCGTCGGAGTCTCCGTCGGAGGAACTCTCCACACAGCACTTCAGGCGAGTTCCAAAATCTCCGAAGACCTTGACGGAGAGCAACCCGTCCTCCATTAATTTGAAGTAGAGGACGAGCGCCGCCGTCAGGCTGTGGATGCGAGCAAACGTCTTCCATCCACGGCAGAGGTACATGACCCGAGGAGCCGGGAAGTCGACGTCGACCCGCGTGCCCCCATTCCCGCAGCCCCTCATGTGCAACCTGAGGGTCTGGGGCGGGTCACGCTCCATCTCCCGAGCAAACGGGGCGGGAAGACAAAGACGGCGACGCGGAGGCCGGTGCAGCCTGATGAAGAACTCACGGGGCTGGTCTCCAACGTGGCCCTCCGTCGGGAAAGGCATCATTGGCGGGGGCGAGGCCGGCGCGCGGCCCCGTCCTCCTCTTGCCCGAGCACCACGACCTCTGCCACGGCTTCGCCCACGGCCTTACCCCCTCCCCCTTCCCCTCGCGCCCGGCTCCACCACCGCGGGCTCAGGAGGAGGAGGGACGCGCTGTCGAGCGGCGACCCTCGCCGCCACCGTCGAGGGACCAGGGTTCCCCTTCTCCATGGCGGATGAGAGGAAGAAGCAGAAGCAGGAGGAGATAGAAGATAGAAGAATGCGGGATGCCATCCCCCCTCCCCTCTCCTTATAAAGGGGTGGGGTCGGGGCTCGGCCGCCCCGCTCGGCCAATCCAGCCACCAGAGGCGCAGCGAATCGAGACCGACCCGCTGCCCCAACCAGCGACGGCCCGGTTTCCCGTCTCCACCGCTTGCCACCCCAAGCGCATGGAGGACGCGTGGCGAACGTGCAGAACCGAGGGGACGGGTGAAGCGACCTCTACCCACCCCGTGATCGTGGGGTGTGGACGCCTTGAAGACCGCGACCAGGCCCCATTCAGTAAATGGGCCGCGCCTTTACGCCTCTCCCTCTTAATGGGAAAGGCGCGAGCCGCCCCTGTATTGCGATGTGACGCATGCCTGCGGAAACCGCCCCACGCATGCCGCCCACGTCACGTACGCACCCTTCCCACGTCGCGCATTCAACGCGGGTCGTGGGGAAGCGCAGCAGACATAAAATTACCGCGGTAAAAACCGCCCCTCCTGCCCGCGCGCCGTTTTGGGCCTGGCCCAACAACGTGTCGCGCTTATGTGTGGCCCACGCCCGGGGGATCCTATCGGTGTACAAAAGAAGGGGCACACCTTTGTACCCCTTTACCTGTGCACGGACATTCGGAGCCGCGCCCACGGCCGCACCGAGCGGACCGGGGGAGGTGAACCGAGGTAAAACCGAAGCTCAAGACAGCCAGAGCAACGCCAAGGCCAAGATCACAAAAGAGCAGAGAGACGAAGCAGGTTCCCCCGGCAAGGCCCTTGTCGGGGTGGCTCGTCCAACACCAGCAGAGTGAGCCACCCTCGAGCCCGCGGGTTCCAACTCAACCAACCACGTTGGAACTAGGGCTCGAGAGGCACCTCCATGGTGGCATGCAGATCTTTGTCAAGACCAAGGAATATTCAAGATCAGATGAGGACCAAAAGACGGCGACCCTCGGCAAGATCCTTGTCGAGGAAAGCCACGAGACCCCCGGCAAGATCCTTGCCGGGGACGACAGCGCGCCACGGCAAGACCCTTGCCGGGCCACCCGGCAAGGCCCTCACCGAGGACGCCAGCAGGGCCACTGCCAGGCCCGCACCAGCCAAGTCTCCACCGCCGTTCGCATGCAGCTGCCAGCCCAACCAGCTGGGATGGCACCTGCGTGGAAACATGCAGCTCCCAGACCGGATCAGCAAGCACATGCGTGGTGGCATGCAGATCTTCGTGAAGACCCTACCGCCGCGCCACCTCAGCTGCTTGCCTGCCTACATGGCGCCTCATGCAGCGCTGGCCAGGGCGCGTGCCGAAACGAGGGGGAGCGGCGACGGACGGGACGGGCCTCGCCCCTGTCCCCGATAAAGCAAGGGGACACCTAAGCGACGCATTAAATGCGTCTTGTCCTATAATACGAGCGATAAGCTCGTAGCACTGTACGCATTTACACCTCCTGTGTGCCACTGTGGCAGCCCCTTTCGACTATAAAAGGAGGCCCATGGCGTACTGGAGAAGGATTCGGCTCTCTGGAACTACTGAGCCATCGTAGCTAGTTCGAGGGCTCAAGAACACTCAATACATCCACCAAAGTAGGACTAGGGTTTTACGCATCCTCGCGGCCCGAACCTGGGTAAACAATCCTTGTGCTGATTACTAATCCTGCTCTTCTTGCAACCCCGCGCCGCGCCCCAGCAACCGTAGTAGGGATTCTTGTGATCCCGTAGGTGTCGTTCCACACCGACACCTCAACCCCACCCACGACCTCTGCTCCGCCTCTCGCTGCACGCCGTCCCACGTCGCTCGCCCGCCCTGGCACCGCGCGCTTGCGCTGCCCGCTGCCTCTGGTGCCCCGGCCCGGCCTCGCCCTACCCCGGCCGGCGCTATGCCCGCCGGCGCCCCTCTGGGTGCCACGGTGCACGCAAACGGGCGCCCACGCCCGCACGCCTGGCACCCGCCCCGGTTTGGCCTGGGCCTATGACAGCCAGGCCCCACGCCCTGGAAAACAAAAAGAAAAGAAAAGAATTAAAATACTAATTAATTAATTAGTGAATTAATTAGGCTTAATTAAACTAACCACCTAATTAGATCAATTAATCTGTTTAATTAAACTAATTGAACTTAGTTATCTAATGTGTCTATGACATGGGGACCCACTGGTCAGGTTGACCAGTCAACAGTCAAACTTTGATTGCTGACTGGGCCCCCTGTCCCCACCAGTCAGCCCCATTGTACACCTGTGGGTACACTTATGTGTACCCGTAGTATTTAACATTTAATTTTCGAATTAAAATAATTTAGAAAATGAATTAAAACTTTGAAAATTAATATTAAATAATATGTAATTCGGATGGAAAAACTTTGTACATGAAAGTTGCTCAGAACGACGAGACGAATCCGCATTCGCAGCCCGTTCGTCCGCCGCACGTCCCTAGCATAGCGAACATGCAAATTTCCCCCTCTGGCCCGTCTGTCCAAAAATGCGAAACACCGGGGATACTTTCCCGGATGTTTCCCCCCTTCATCGTTATCACCTACTACCACGTTAGAGCAGACCTAGCACCGCTCATTGTCATGTCATGCATCGTCATGCTTATGGTTGCATTATATTTATTGTTTCTGCCCCCTCTTCTCTCGTTAGATACCGAGACCGACGTCGCTGCTACCCAGTACGACTACGGTGTTGACGACCCCTCCTTTTCGACTGAGCTTCCAGGCAAGCCCCCCCCCTGATCAACCCGATATCGCCTATTCCTTCTCTCTACTGGTTGCATTAGAGTAGTGTAGCATGTTACTGCTTTCGGTTAATCCTATTTTGCTGCATAGCCTGTCATTGTTGCTACAGTTGTTACCCTTACCTGCAATCCTAAATGCTTAGTGTAGGATGCTAGTATTCCATCAGTAGATCTACATTCTTGTCCGTCTGCCATGCTATACTACCGGGCCGTGATCACTCGGGAGGTGATCATGGGTATATAGTTACGTACATATTATATGATACATATGGTGACTAAAGTCGGGTCGGCTCGTAGAGTACCCGCAAGTGATTCCGTTGTGGGGGCTGAAAGGACAGGTGGTTCCATCCCGGTAGTGGTGGGCCTGGGTTCCCGAAGGCCCCCGACTGTTACTTTGTGGCGGAGCGACAGGGCAGATTGAGACCACCTAGGTGAGAGGTGGGCCTGGCCCGTGGTCGGCGTCCGTGGTTACATCAATTAACACACTTAACGAGATATTGGTATTTGATCTGAGTCTGGCTACGAGCCTATACGCACTAACCAACTACGTGGGAACAGTTATGGGCTCTCGACGTCGCGGTATCAGCCGAAGCTCTTTTGACGTCAGCGACGGAGTGGCGCACGCCGGATTGGACCGTAAGCCTGTGCTTGTATTAAGGGGGCTAGGTCTGCTTCCGGCCGCCCTCGCAACGTGCAGGAGTGCAATGGGCGATGGGCCCAGACCCTTGCGTGCTTAGGATTTAGACCGGTGTGCTGACCTCTCTGTTGAGTCTAGGTGGGGATGCGACGTGTTGATCTTCCAAGGCCGGGCATGACCCAGGAAAGTGTGTCCAGCCAGAGGGATCAAGCGTGTTGGGCAATGTGGTGCACCCCTGCAGGGAAGTTTATCTATTCGAATAGTCGTGTCCCTCGGTAAAAGGACGACCCGGAGTTGTACCTCAACCTTATGACAACTAGAACCGGATACTTAATAAAACACACATTTTCAAGTGCCAGATACAACCCGGTGATCGCTCTCTCATGGGGAGACGAGGAGAGGATCGCCGGGTAGGATTATGCTATACGATGATACTTGGTGAACTTACCAGCTACTCTCTTCTCTATGCTTCAAGATGGAGGCTGCCAGAAGCGTAGTCTTTGATAGGACTAGCTATCCCCCTCTTATTCTGGCATTCTGCAGTTCAGTCCACAGATACTACCCATTTCATTGATACCAATGCATATGTAGTGTAGATCCTTGCTTGCGAGTACTTTGGATGAGTACTCACGGTTGCTTTTCTCCCTCTTTTCCCCCTTTCCATTCTTCTCGGTTGTCGCAACCAGATGCTGGAGCCCAGGAGCCAGACGCCACCTTCGACGACTCCTACTACACCGAGGGTGCCTACTACTACTACGTGCAGGCTGCCGCCGACGACCAGGAGTAGTTTAGGAGGATCCCAGGCAAGAGGCATGCGCCTCTTTTGATTTGTATCCCAATTTGTGCTAGCCATCTTATGGCACCTTGTTTAACTTTATGTTTGTACTCAGATATTGTTGCTTCTGCTGACTCGTCTATGACCGAGCACTTGTATTCGAGCCCTCGAGGCCCCTGGCTTGTATTATGATGATTGTATGACTTATTTATTTTTAGAGTTGTGTTGTGATATCTTCCCGTGAGTCCCTGAACTTGATCGTACATGTTTGCGTGTATGATTAGTGTAGGATTAAATCGGGGGCGTCACACCCATATTCGTCTTCTAGGGGTTTTATCCATTAGACAATGGACGCTTTTCTTTCATATTTTATTCTTTCTTTTATTTTTTTGTCTTATTCCGAGGAAACTATTAGACCAAACTCACGTTTCTAGGGGGGCGCGCGGGGGGGGGGGGGGTGTTACTGTTTATGTACATCTATCCAGATAAGCTTTATATCAAATTGCTGCAATTGATATTCGATAACGAAGAGAAGGAAGAGATCTTTGAAAAGTAGGCTTTATGATATGGTAAAGAATCAAACTTGTTTACATTTTACCAGGAAAATTTACACCACCAGCTATGAAGGAATACCTCGGAGGGTGTGTAGGGGATCTAGGAGGTTCTCTCTCATGTTCCAAGGAAAGTTACACCATCAACTATGAGGGATGTCCAAACTGCACCGTAATCTCCTATTGAAGTTAATAAGGCACTGTTCGAGATGTTCCCGACAAAAGCACCAAGACGGATATATATATATATATATCGGACACATTTTTTCAGTGTCATTGGGATGTGTGCGGCCCAATGATCAGGATTGTTTGTAGGGAGGAAAGTGCGGAGTGCATAAATGGCACCATTCCAAAGGTACCAAATCTCATTCTCTTGTCACATTTCTGACCAACCAATCTATGAAGTGTCCGGTACAAAATTGTTTCTAAAGTTGTGGCCAACCGACTAAATATGATTTTGTCGAAAATTGTTTCAGAAGAATAACATTATGCATTCATATATACCGTGCTCATAACTGATAATATCATCTCAGCATATGAATGTTTGTATTTCATAAAGCGAAGTAGGGCGAAGAAGAATATCTACTGTGCTCTAAAGCTTGATATGATGAAACCCTATATAGGGTTGAATGGACATATTTGCAGGCTATACGGTTATGGGTATGGTTAGAACTCTCTCTCTCTCTCTCTCTCATCATTTGCACAGGGAGCCCGCCATGACCGTTAGCTTCAAGTTCCGCCGCCAGATCCGGCCACCCAGGCACCTCCTCATCCGGATCTGCTCCTTGCCGCAGCTGCACACCTTCCCCAGCTCGAGATCGAGCACGTCGCCGCCATGGACCTCCTGTTCGTGCAGTAGCACGAGGGAGACGATGCCCCGCCTCGACCACGCGCCTAGGCGGCTTCCCCTTTGCCAGATGTGTGTGTGTGTGAGTGGATGAGAAAGAAGAAGACCAAGTCAATTTGTGTATGTGGCAAAAAAAATCTACCAACTCAGCCTGACCAGCGGGTCCAACCGATTAGTGATGTCATCCAAACGCTTAGCATTTTTCATTCGTGTTTTTTGCCACGGTCAGATTTTCGGTTCGATGCAAAGTGTCACGTTTTGTAAAGTGGTGGTTCTATGCATCTTACTCGATCACGTAACCTCCTCTTCCCCTAAGACAAAAATCCTCTCGCGAGAGTTAACAACTGAAAAACGTTGATCGTGTTGGGTGAGGCATCCTTCTATCCGTTGGGAATTGTACAAGGAAAGAAGTCGAGAACACACGTCAAAGATAGAGAGAGATGCCAACAACCATGTCGAATTGTTAAGTGATCATGCAAACGTTGGTACATGCACATAGGACACTGATACTATATTCGTGTATTGGACTGTAGTAGGTGAAGGAAAGATAGTGCTACGAACTGAAGTTACCTTTAGCGATTCTGTGGGACTTGGTTTCGGAGCTATGCTGGTTGCTTTGGCGACAGTGACCGGCTGAACTAATTTTCCATTGTATTGTGCCTTTCTCCAGGAGCTAGCCAATCTTGCTGTACCATGCAAGTGATGTTTCGATCATTAAGCCGCAGAACCTAACTTTGACTGATGTTTCTCCAGGAGCTAATCCAGAATACCTTGGATTAAAGATAATGTAAACGTCAATTTTGATCGACTACTCCGGAAAAAAACATCCCAAATCTGTCATATATACAGTGGGAAAGATTGATGCGAAACCACCGAGGAGCACAAAATTCGGCGTCCCTAGTATATAGCTTTACCTACTTGTCGATCGGCAACGGAAGCCGTACGTGACCAGGGGTAAGGAGGAGGCATGCAAATTAAAAGGAGGTAATATCACTAGCAGTCACAAAACTTGCGTCGGATGTGCATTTTAGTGCTAAAACTTGTAAAATACATCGTTTTGGTCGCATAACTTGCATTTACGTGCACATACGGTCACAATCCCGTCTGCCTTCATACGACGTGCTGGCGTGGCATACCTGGCCCGCTGGCAGCCTCTGATTCCGCCCGGCGCGGCGCGCGCGCGTCTTCTTTGCAGAAAACCCCTTAGCCCGTTTCATAATTAGCTGAAAAACCCCTGCAACGGCGGAAACAGGCAGGCCTGCTATTTTTGCCCAAAGGGTCCCCAAAAATGCTACCCGTTCATTCCCACTCCTCCTCACCGCTTCGTCTCCCTCCTCTGTGTCGCTCCTTTGTCTCCGTCGATTTTTCCAACACGGTGGCGGCTCGGCGGCCGTCGTCGTAGGACATGGATGACCCGCGTCGTCGGGTGCGAGGCGATCCAGCGCCGCCGTATGGTTAGTCCTACTGTCCTTTGTCGTTTCTGACTCTGCATCTGTTTGTTGTTATGTTCGCCGTCTTCGACGTAGTTAGGGTTCATGGGGTAGGGCGATCAAGTCTGATTGATGTACGTTGGCGCCGTGCGTAGCCCGTTCTGGACATAGGCATTACGTACGGATGGTTGTTGGGGCCATGCTTGCGGAATCGTGCTAGGGTTTAATTAGGGGTTATCGAGGAGGTCGCTTTATCCATAGAAATTGATGATCAGAGGAACGAGAGGCCTCCATGTAAATTGTTCTAGGGTTTAATTGGGGGAAATTATTTATTAGATATTTGACAATGTGTACTGCTGGTAGTTGAATCTTTCAAAAGTCTGAATGTGTGCAGTGTTATCTGAAGTTGCTTGTTGTCTCTGTAATCCTGCGCCTAGTTTAGTCGTTAGTTAAATCCAGTTAGGAATAAAACGGCTAGTGCATGAGCCTGTTTGTGCACTGACCGAGAAACGATCTTGCTGCCGCTGTCTGACATTGCTGCAGTTAACTGAAGTTGGCATTTGCTGAATTTTTTCTCTGAAATTGTTGGGAGGACTGATGTACTTGTTAACTGAATCTGACATTTGAACATGTGAATTCAACATGATGTACTGATTTGTTATGAACTCTTTTACATTGCAGGAGATTTTGATGGTCTGTTCAGTGTTGAGATCCACCATAGTGGTTTCTTTTGTGGCAGTGACATAAGCAGAACATACATGGACTATGAGGTTGATTGGTTTGACAATTGTCAGACTGACACTTGGTCCTTACTCTGGATTGATGACTTTCTTCTGCAGCTAGGCTATGATAGACAAGCTTCAAAGATTGATGTTTACTGGTGTTTACCAAGAAAGACAGTTAGTGATGGCCTGAAGCTCTTGACCTATGATCCCGACATTGTTCTTATGATTTGTGCAACATTAGAGCACAAGAACCTGCTGCTGATAGTAGACCATGGTGATACCCTGCAGTCATTAAACAGAGATGATGTTCTGACAAATGGAGTGAAGGATCCACCTAAGGTTATTACTCCAAAGAGGCATGGAAAAGAAAATGTCAGCTATCCAGAGAAAGAGCAGAGTCCTAGAGAGAAAATGTCAAGGACAGGAAGGAGATCTATGTCATTTGGAGAAGGATGTAGCTCAAGGAATGCTATGGAGGAGGAGAATATTGAGGATGTTAACAATAGTGAAGAAGAGGGAAATGATGAGGATGCAGGGTCAGAAACAGATGAGGAGTTCTATGAGAGTGACTATGAAGTTGCAGAAGGTGATGATGATTTGTTTGAGGCAAATGTAGACAAAGATGTTGATGATCACAGAGAGAAGAACATATTGCCAGACTTTGAAGAAGAACTTCCAGAAGATGCTTTGGAGGACAGCCACTTAAATATGTCGAAAGAAGAGAAAGAGAAGTTGAAGCACAAATTCAGTACTTTCAACCCAACAACTGATCTGAATGCACCTGTGTTTAAGATTGGGTTGGTGTTTGCAGATATGAAGGAATTGAGGCATGCTCTCACTGCATACAGTGTAAGGAATAGGGTGAAAGTGAACAAGCTCAGAAATACTTCAGTATCACTAGAGGCTGTATGCAAGCCTGGTTGCACTTGGTACTTGAAGGCAGGTAAAGATAACAGGTCAAGTAGCATACAGATCAAGAAGTATGTTGACAATCACACTTGCACAAAAGCATGGGACCTGAGAGTTCTGACTGCTCCTTTTCTTACTAACAAGTTGAGAGAAGAATTCAGAGACAATGAAAAAATGCCTCTGAAGAAATTTTCAGATAAGGTGGAGACAGAATATAATTTGGTTCCACACAGGAGTAAGTTGGGAAGAGCTAGGAGAGCTGCAGTGAATCAAATAAGGGGAGTAGATGATGACCAATACAATACTTTGTGGGACTATGGTCAGGAGCTTAGAAGGAGCAATCCAGGAAGCCAGTTCTTCTTGTGCACTAAGGAAGTATTTGATGAGAAGACAAAGAAGGTACAAGAATGATCTATGGTCTATAGCAAGGTCCACTAATGAAGCTGCATACACCAGGAACATGGATCTAATGAAAGAACACAGCTTGGGTGCCTACACCTGGGTTGAGAAATTGGAGCCAAGAACATGGATCAAAGCATTCTTTGACCCATTTTGCAAGTGTGACATATTACTAAATAATATGTCAGAAGTGTTCAATAGGTTACTCTCTTGTTATTTTCTTGTCAACAACAAATCAAATGCCAACTGTGTGCTTACATATTTGGTACTATTTTGCAGTTCCATTTTGGATGCGAGGGAAATGCCAATTAAGTCAATGTTGGACCAAATTATGTGGAAGCTAACAAACAGGATTGTTGGTAAGCAGAGAGAGGCAGAGAAATGGACAGGCAGATTATGTCCCAAGATACAGAAGAAATTGGACAAGTATGTGGAGTGGGCAAAGAACTGCAGGGTGCAAGAGTATGGGCAAGGTGTTTTCAAGGTTTTCTCTTTGAACAACACATACATTGTTGACCTGAACATGCTTTCTTGTGAATGCAAAAGGTGGGTACTATCTGGCATACCTTGCCATCATGCAATTGCATGTTTTAGGCATGAGAGAATTGAGCCAGAGAGCATGGTCCATTCATGCTACACTGTTGAGGAATATAAGAAGTGTTATGGATTTAATATGATGCCAATGACGGACCCACAACAATGGGAAAAAATGCATGGCATTGCTGTTCACCCACCCCTGTACACAAAAGTAATGGGCAGGCCTAAGAAGAACAGGAAAAAAGATCCAGAAGAGAAGAAGGACAAGACTGGGGTGAAAAAATTGAGCAAACATGGTGTGACCATGCATTGTTCTGTTTGTGGAGCTGCTAACCATAACAAGAAGGGCCACCACAATCATGTTAATCAAACAACAACTGAGGAAACAACAATTGAAGAAGAATATGACGATCCAAGCATAATTGCTGTACCATCCTTTGCTTATATATTTTCCCCTCTAATCTTCAAACTATACTTAAACATTGATACATTGGCTTCACCTGTTGCAGAACATCATGCCACACAGAGTCTACCCTCAACTCGATCCAACACAAACCCCTGACTCAATGGTTTACAAGATGCAAGAAATGGTAATATATTCAGTGACAAAATTATGCAGATGTAATTACCATTTAAGTGCTTACATACCCACCTTTTTATATTGTACTTCTGTGAGCAGGAGAAGTTTACATATCCAGCACCTAGGGAATTTGCCCCCCTACCTGAGTCTAGCTTCATTGCCAATGCCAGAGACTCAATTCCTATGGTTAGAGTTACAACAGCCATGTCAAGAGGCAGGGTGAGAAAGACTGCCAATGAGAAAGTTGCAAGGCCAAGAAAAAAGCAGGCAAGGGAAGGCAATATTGCAATGGGAAGCAATGTTGCAACAACTGGAAGCAATGCTCCAACAAGTGGGGCCAATGCAAGAGGAGGTGGCAATGCAAGAGGAGGGGCCAATGCATGAGGAGGGGCCAATGCAAGAGGAGGGGCCAATGCAAGAGGAGGTGGCAATGTAAGAGGAGGTGGCAATGCAAGAGGAGCAAGAGCTGCTGCTCCAAGTTTCTACAACTTGCTATTTGGACCCGATGGATCCACAATACATGAACCGCCACTTGTCATGCAGGGTGAGGAGGAGGTCATTTTTAGCCAAAATACACCAGGAGCTAGCCAGGATCCTTATCTCTATGATGAAGGTTGGCCTGATGATTTGCATGACTTTTTGTCTTTGTAGTTTACATTACATGCATCTTTAGGTGAAAGTCTGATGGAGTTCATGAATGAACTTGTTGGTTTGGTGATGGAGTTCATGAATGAACTTGTGGTCTCTAGTTCAGTAGTTATTTAGAAGACAATGTGATAACAGTTATGTCACTTTTGGTTTGGTTCGTACGACTAAGAAACTACTTATGTTAGTGCCAAATATGTCATTTCGATTATGATATGTTCCTGTTCACTTAAGGTCAATTTGTCTGTGCTAGATCCTTGTTGCAAGTCTGCTATATTACAAATCTTGGCCAAAAGCTTAATAAAACAGCAGAAATGCTGTCCAATTTGGTCAAAAGAGTTGCTGGGATTTTTTGCCAAAACGGATTTATAAAACAGCAGAAATCCTGTCCAATTTGGTCAAAATAGTTGCTGGGATTTTTGTCAAAAATGATTTATAAAACAGCAGAAATTTGGTCAAAATGATCAATTGACTGAATTTCCCATCAAATCCACACACTGCCAATGCAACTGAAATCATCACTTTACTGAAAAATAGAGTGACAACACATAATTCAGATTACATTCAACATCATCCAACCTCTACTTCACAGCTAATGCAAAGACAATGGCGCACAAGCCTACACATATGGCTATTGCAAACACTAGCATCCTATCTCTACAGATCAATTTCTCCTTGTTGATCCTTGCAATCATCTTCTTTTCCATCTTATGCTTCTCCATCTCAGCCTGCTTTTCTGCATCTTTTTCTTCAACCTTTTTTCTGCAGCACCTTGTTCTTCCTATCCAGCTCAAAAATAACACTCCTCAAATCCTGCACAAGTCATGCACACATCAATACACTTATGCACTGCCAGATTCAGTTTTAGTTGTGTTTACTCCTATTTTACCTCATTCTTCCATCCCAACAACCTACTGCCTTTGTTGCTGCCTCGGTTTGCAACAACATGAGTCGGATCCAGTGAACATTCCGGCAACTCCTCCTCCTAAAAATCAATTATTTCTGAGAAAAAGTAGGGTAACAAATCGTACATGAACTAGACAGATCTGTTACCTCATAGTGGTTCTTCGATCCCCAGTGATACACCGCCGTGGGCTTCCATTCTTCCCCGTTCCATTCCTCTGCCTCGCGCTTCTCTAAGCCAGCGCCGCCCATCTCGAACAGATCCCGCCGCCGGCCACCTAGTGCACACGTCGCTGCGAGCCGCCGCCGTCGCGAACCGCGGGTTAGGGATTTGGGAATAGGGGGCAGCGATTTGGGAACAGGGGTTGCGGTCAGCTGTACAGAGGGCCACTGTCAGCAGGGTCTATTTTGCGTAAATAGTAAACGGGCCAAGGGGTTTTCTGCAAAGAAGACGCGCGCGCCGCGCCGGGCGGAATCAGAGGCTGCCAGCGGGCCAGGTATGCCATGCCAGCACGTCGTATGAAGGCAGACGGGATTTGTGACCGTATGTGCACGTAAACGCAAGTTATGCGACCACAACGATGTATTTTGCAAGTTTTAGCACTAAAATGCACATCCAACGCAAGTTTTGTGACTGATAGTGATATTACCTCAATTAAAAACCAGAGGTGATGGATGGCACGAATGCACTGGCTTTCGCTCGACTCCAAAGCTATAGTACTCCAGCTCAAGCTCCTGCCTTGATCGTTCATCCACCGAAGCACCTAACGAAAATTGACCACGTAGAATACCTCAAAGAAATGGGACGGTGGTACGTACGTAGCTGGTGGTACACGCTTGCAGCTTCCTACGTGTATATATAAACTCAAGTACTTGTTGGAACAAAAGCATTCCATCCTCACCTAGCCATACATCTGCTACTCAAGAGCTCATCAAGATCGGCAAGCTAGCTGATTAGGGCCTAATTGAAAACCCTGGCCATGGCGATTTCCTCCCGTCTTCCGGCTGCTTGCTCTCTCCTCATGGCGACTCTGATGCTGCTCATCGTTCAGGCACAGAGCATCACTAGACGCTACGATTTCAATGTAAGTATTATATGTATACACGTCCACATTCATCTATGCTCTGCATGCATTTCCGGGCGTGCACCTGATTTCTCACATGGATGGGGTTTGATCGTCTTCCAAACCTTGATCTCTGCAGGTGCAAATGGCGAACGTGACGAGGCTGTGCGCCAGCAAGAGCATCGTGACGGTGAACGGGGAGTACCCCGGCCCGACGCTGGTGGCGAGGGAGGGCGATCGCGTGCTCGTCCGCGTCACCAACCACGTCGCGCACAACATGACGCTGCACTGGCACGGCATTCGGCAGCTGCGGAGCGGCTGGGCCGACGGGCCGGCGTACGTTACGCAGTGCCCGATTCAGACGGGCCAGAGCTACGTCTACAACTTCACCGTCGCCGGGCAGCGCGGCACGCTGTGGTGGCACGCGCACATCTCCTGGCTACGCGCCACCGTATACGGCGCCATCGTCATCCTCCCCAAGCTCGGCGTGCCTTACCCGTTCGTTGCGCCGCACAAGGAACTTCCTCTTCTCTTCGGCGAGTGGTGGAGGGCGGACACGGAGGCATTGATCAGCCAGGCGCTCCGGACGGGCGGCGCCCCAAACATCTCAGACGCTTTCACCATCAATGGCCTCCCTGGGCCGCTATACAACAGCTCCGCTAAAGGTACATTGCGCTCACTCTGTGCTTCCATGCGTCTTAATCGTCAAAGTGTCATAATTGCAACAACAACAAAATCGTCAAAGTGTCATGCTTACCGTGCACCCATGACACTTTGCAGACACGTTCAAGCTGAAGGCGGAACCAGGAAAAACATACCTGCTGCGCCTCATCAACGCTGCTCTCAACGACGAGCTCTTCTTCTCCGTCGCCAACCACACACTCACCATCGTCGAAGTCGACGCAGTTTATGTCAAACCGTTCCCTGTCAAGACTCTGATAATCTCTCCGGGCCAGACCACAAACGTGCTCCTCACAGCCAAGCCGTTCTATCCCAAGGCTAACTTCTACATGTCCGCCGCGCCATACTCCGTCATCAGGCCTGGCACGTTCGACAACACCACCGTCGCCGGCATCCTCGAGTACCACAACCCTCATTCCGCCTCCGAGTCAAGCTTCGACAAGGACCTGCCACTCTTCAGGCCTACTCTGCCGAGGTTCAACGACACCGGCCTGGTCACCAACTTCACCTCCAAGCTCCGGAGCCTCGCCACACCGCAGTACCCGGCGGCCGTGCCGCAGTCGGTGGACAGGCGGTTCTTCTTCACGGTCGGGTTGGGCACACGCCCTTGCCCCGTGAATGCGACATGCCAGGGGCCTACCAACACCACACAGTTTGCGGCAGCCATCAACAACATCTCCTTGGTGCTTCCTTCCACGGCGCTCCTTCAGTCGCACTTCACAGGCAAGTCTCGAGGTGTCTATGGGTCAAACTTCCCGGTCCTGCCCCTCTCACAATTCAACTACACGGGGGTATCGCCGAACAACACGAACGTGGCCACCGGGACCAAGCTGCTCGTGCTACCATTCAACGCGTCGGTGGAGCTGGTGATGCAGGACACGAGCATCCTTGGCATCGAGAGCCACCCTCTGCACCTGCACGGCTTCAACTTCTTCGTTGTCGGGCAAGGGTTTGGCAACTACGACCCTGTGAATGACCCAATGAGGTTTAACCTCGTCGACCCCGTCGAGCGGAACACCGTCGGCGTGCCGGCTGGTGGATGGGTTGCCATACGGTTCCTTGCTGACAACCCAGGTAAACAGAGTTGCATATACTCTCTATATTCATGAAACTGGATGTTTAGCCTGTACTCATACGTGTGATATGCATCTATCCGCAGGTGTATGGTTCATGCATTGCCATTTGGAGGTGCACACAACTTGGGGACTACGAATGGCATGGTTGGTGCTAGACGGGAGCCTGTCGAACCAGAAGCTGCTCCCCCCGCCATCCGATCTTCCCAAATGCTAGTCGGAGAGGATCAAAGTTGTTGATTTTTCCTCATTTACCGGTTTGCTAACTAGCAATTGATTTCTCCTTCAGAAGATTTTTAGTGTATTAAATCAGTGTGCGGGTCTTGTAATTTTCTTGTGTTTTCTAAATATTTTATTAATACTTTGTAGCGACAATGTTTTGACTCTTCTCGAATAAGCAATGACTTCAATAGAATGTCCGAATCTTTAAGCCATTTTTTGTTGGCATTTCATGTTGTTTAGACCATTTGTTATTAAAAATAAATGTTCATTAGTTTCAGTGAAACTATCTTTAGAGGTACAAATAGCATGATTGGCTAAACTTACATGAGCTAAAATAAACTTCAATTCTTATCTTCACATGCTCGATGAATATAGAGCGCTACAAGTATTTGTTTTGAACCATTTGTTCCACATTTTGAACTATTTAGCATTTATATTAGTTAATTTCCATTTCCTAGTGAAATTGGATGTGATTTATCACACGACGGATATTTTCCGATTTATTTCCATCAACACCTTAGTCAAAGTAGTACATGGCAATCTTTGGGAGATAGCGCGAGTGGAGATCACGCTTTTTAGGGTGGCATGGAGAGCCTAACACATTGGAGGAGGGGACGGTGTACACATGAGAACATGCCATGTGTGATTTGTAAATGACGGTTGAATGTGTGCATGATGCTTTATTTGTGGTTGATGCAATTTGCTTAATTTTCTTAAGAATGTGTACATGATAACTTTTAAAACTAATGTTGTTCATCCAAGTGTGGGTTGTTAAACGACATAATAAGGAAACAAATTAAAGTCTATATAAGGTGATTTTGTGTTTACAGTGGCAGTTGTTGCTCGTGGTAGTAGTGATTTCCCGCGGCATCCTCAACAGTTTTTTGCGGGTATCAGACACTAAAATTGTCGAAGCACTTGCATTGCGAGAGGCTCTCTCGTTGGTAGATGATCATGACAGGCCAATACTTTCAAATTGCTAATGAGATTATGGCTATAGCATCAGATTTTGATGATATTGCTTTCCGCCTCATCTTTGATGGCCTTTGGGCCATGTAGGTGCAAGGGGCCTCGGCCCCCTGCCGACGGGAGGGACCTCGTTCTCGTTGTTGTTAGGTTCATCGTTTTGGTTGGGGCTGTGTGGCGGCGACGACGTCCCTCGGCAGGAATAATGTCTCTCACATTCTATCCCGTCCTGATCGTGCGCCTAGCTTCATTGGAGGGCGTGTGAAGGTGTGTCTCCGTCAGATCTCGTGGGATTCGGTCGGTGTTGGTTTTCGGTGAATCTATTTCGATTTGGTCTTCGTTCATCTTCGTTTGTGTGTTTATAGATTCGCCTTCCAATCTACGACTTTTTTCATCGGCGATGGTTGCTTCTCTGGTGCGCTGGTGGCCTTAGCACACGACTTCTCGACTGTCTATTACAACTAGATTTGCCCGACTTCGGGGAGGGAGAGGCGATGACGGTGTCGCGCCTTCGACTCACATGTGTGTTTGTAGTTGTTGCTAGGTGGTCCACGGACCCGACTGTAATTTTTATTAGCTCTGGTGTCCTTTGTACTGTCAATTGTTATAATTAAGAATGAATGGATTGAAAGTTGGGCAAGTCTAGCGAGCGGCCGGCTGCTCGGTAGCCGTACCGAGCGGTCGGCCTAAATTCTAAATTGTGTGCGCGCACTATTTCTGTCTATGCTACAAATTTGGTCTAGTAGTCCCTTTTTCTGCTACGTATAAAATGCCAGCATATGCATCTCTCCTTTTGTGCATGCATATGCATGTGCATGTGTTTGTTCACATTTATTTTGTGATTTTAAAATTTTAAAAAGGCATAATTTTCAATCCGCGTGTCGAAATTCAGATCCGTTTTCACCGTTGGAACACTCGCGACGTGCTCTTCAAAAGTAGATCCCACATGGGGATGTTTCGACGAACTAGTCTTCCTGCCAACTAAATATCAATGTGCGTGCAACTAGACTACATTGCCGCGCCAACTGAGCATATATGTGTAACTAGTCCTGCCAACTAAATATCAATGTGTGTGCAACTAGACTACATTGCCGCCTCGGTTGCGCATAGGTGTGTGTGCAACTAGTGTCCTGCCAACTAAACATCAATGTGTGTGCAACTAGACAACATTATAAGCCAACTGAGCATATATGTGTGCAACTAGTCTTCCTGCCAACTAAACATCAATGTGCGTGCAACTAAATTACATTACAAGCCAACTAAACATCAATGTATGTGCAACTAGACTACATTACAAGCCAACTAAACATCAATGTGTATGCAACTAGACTACATTAAAAGCCAACTAAGCATATGTGTGCGCAACTAGTCTTCCTGTCAACTAAACATCAATGTGTGTGCAACTAGACTACATTACAAGTAGGGAGGATGGTTGCACATCTACGACTAGGTAGTTGGCCACGGCAGTAGACTAGTTGCAAATTAGGTTGTCATGATTATGCAGCCCTAAAATTTTGTTTTGAAAAATGTTGCATCATGTAGTACTAAAGTTGCACAACACAGTACTAAATTTGCACCATATAGCTCCAAAGTTGGCATAAAAAAAATTCATCGAAACATACCCCATGCGGGATCTAATTTTAAAGATCTCGATGTGAGGAGTCCAAAGATGAAAACGGATCTAAATTCCGATGCAAGGTTTGAAAGATATGACTTTTTAAATTTTTGTGAAAGATAGTTAAATCAGTCACATACGGAGAGAGATAATGGACATCACGTACTACTTTTTCTTCTAATTATATTCCCTGGCCCACTATTTTAAAGAGCAACAGTCCAAAACCAGTTCAAATGATTCAACACAGATGGCACCTGGACTATGTCCGCGCGGAATCGAGTGGCCAGGAGCCGACCGCTCGGTTCGCCCAAACAATGCGTATGCACTTTTTAGATTTTAGGTTGAAAGTTTCTTGAAAAAATATTTTCAAACAGAGAAGCTCACACACTTGCCGGTTCATCACTTTGAAATAATTTCGGCCTGTTTGTTTGGCTGATTGATCCATCTGAGGCCTGACTCCTGGTAGTAGATGAAAACGTCTCCTCCCACTAAACGCGCGTTGCTGAAAATTCTGAAATAAATTCAAAATAATACGAACACTAAGATTTGAACTTTGGTAGACTAAGAATAGCACTGTCCTCTTAACCATCCAACACAGCTTTGGTTTGCCCCAAATACTTTTGTTATGTGATCAACAAATGGGTACATAATTTCTGAAGAAAAAAAAACATGTTTCAACAGTATCAGCCGTCCTGCTCCCGCCACACACACCCATATCACACATGCCGCTCCTCCACCTCTCGCTTCCGGCGCACCGTCTCCTCGTCGGCCGCCGGCGACTATTCGCCCCGCTGACGCCTCCTCCCTCTCGTATCTCGATAAGGTTTCCCTCGCAAGCTCCCAGGCCATGCATCCATCCTCCGATGTGATTTCGGTAGCAGCAACCGCCGCCGCCGCCTCTTCGGCTGATCTGTTCTGTTATTGGACAGGGCGGCAGCGTTGATATCGTCAGCCGCGGAGGATGGATGCGATCTCCCCTTCCCGCCAGAGCGCGCTCCCCACCGCCGCGAGCTCGCCGCAGCCGCCGCCTCTGTCGAGCGCGCCTGCCGCCTCTGCGTAGACGTGAGTTGACCTCATCCCCTCCTCTAGGTTTCAGATTGGGCGCCGGGGTCGTTGCCATTCGGTGGCATAGCAGTGATTTAACACTGTAAAGTAGGAGTAGCTCTCTTGATGTAAAGTTCGATGGCAACAAAGTTGAGAAAAAATTAGAAAGGATCAACTAATTTGCATATTATTCTCTGAAGTCAATTCCTGCGGTGTTGAAATTTATTTTGCAAAAAAAGAGTGAAAAGGTCCGTGGAACACCGAAAAGTCAGTTCCTTGCAAATGTTTGATAAAGCTCGAGACATATTGTGTGAAGAGGTTCATTTCTGGGGTAAAGTTTTGTAAGACAGAACATTTTAAGCATCCAATGCGTAATGCAGTATGCTAGACACAGAGAAAATCCAGTCATTTCACGTACTCGGTAGCTTTAGTAAAATCATCAAAATGATTTACCTATTCTAAAACACAGTTGTGTATTGTGGTCGCCATGTGAGTGTGATCATAAAAGGTAAACAATCTCATTTAGACAATTTTAACCATACACAGTAGAACAACAATAATATACTTCATTTTTTTCGAGGAACCGGCAGCAGCACTGCCTTTTCATTTAGACGAATATGAAGGTTTATGTACAGATGTGTCATGTTTTTGAAGGGAACTTGGCGGAAACAATAAGACAGGAACAGACTGACTATTACTCCCTCTGTAAAGAAATACAAGAGCGTTTAGATCACTAAAGCAGTGATCTAAACGATTTTATATTTCTTTACGGAGGGAGTACCTTAAAGCCAATACCTTCCATGGCATGGGCGTGCCCAAAAGCCATGTCGCGTTGGAGAGCCAGAGCGGCAACCTCAAAATGGGTGAGGCGGTTCCGCTGAAGATGCGACGATTGTGTTCCTTCCATATGTTCCACAACGTGTATAAGAGAATACCACTCTGGCATCGCTTGACCTCCTTCAGGCCATTGGAGATCATCTCGTCCCACCAATGTGAGACTGCCGTGATGAATAGAAGCGTTGGGTCCGCCACCATATCCATATTCTCTCCCGTTCAATCTTTAACGTGGCCCCAGACCGCTGTCAAGAAGGGGCAGTTCTTGCAGAGGTGCATGGCCATTTCCGGCTCCCCCAGACATAGTTGGCATGGCAGATCATATGGCCATCAAATGCTTCATATCATGCACCGTTTATTTCTGAAGTATTGACATCACTCAGTTTAGTATATCTAAGTTCTTTCCAAAATACAACATATATACCTGAAAATAAGGATAAACTATGGGATAGTTAGGAAATAAAAGGTACATCCATTCACTGAAGCCAGAATTATTTCTTGTGTATCAGGTCTTAGTTTAAGTTCAATAGGCAAAGACCAATTTTGGTCTAGTTAGTTTTGTTGCGGTTACTGAGAAGAGCATAAGTAAAAAACAGAAGCCCCAAAGGTTTCAGCAGCAATAGACTGCACTAAACCCAAACGTTGACTTCGTGAGTTCTCAGTGCATCATTTAATGGTGATGTAATAAATTCAAATGCCTAGCATGTTATCGATTGTTTAGCTGATAACCTGAGCTACATTTTGCTGGTTAATTTGTATGCCTTGACAGGTGAAGAGATCACTTCTTTCAGGTGGAAGGAAGATTCTTGAAAAGAATGACCAAAGTCCTGTGACAATTGCAGATTTTGGAGTTCAGGCCCTTATCAGCTTCGGTAATTCATAGCATAATTCCTTAGTTCAGCTTAACATATGCACTTTGTACCTTTATCTGATGCCATATTTACCCTACTGGAAGAGCTCCAGCAACTGTTTCCATCAATACCTCTGGTGGCAGAAGAGGACTCAACATTTCTGAAGTCATCTAATCCTGATGATAACAGTGGTAATGTACTCATTGAGTCAATTTCAAGTGCTGTCGCAGACAAAGTGAAAAATAGTGGTTCACCTTTAACTCATGATGATGTATTGAGAGCTATTGATAGAGGAGGCAAGGACGCTGTCTCCTTTGATTCAAATCCTGCTACTTATTGGGTAAACTGCCAAGTTTTCATTAATCGCATATCAGGATCTGTAAAAGTTCGTTCCACTGAGTTATCATGATGCTGTGGTTTTGAAGGTACTTGATCCAATTGATGGCACTAAAGGTTTCTTGAAAGGAGATGATGCTCTGTATGTGGTACAGCTCTCTGTTTATTTGTTTCTTTTTGCTTGAATGAACGGCAGGAGCTCTTCCTAATTATTTTATGGGAGGGAAAGATTATGTACAGGGGGCTAAAAGACAAACAGCTAGGTGCCAAAACTATTTAATCTGTACAAGAGCTTGCAGAAACACCATTAGGCTGGCTGAGATAAGTAGGTAGCTAGCAGTCTATCATTGCTCCATCCCATTGCTCATTGTCTTCACAAACTTCGTATGCATTCTGTCTTGGGCTTAAGGGTTGATTCTGCAAGATTCTACTACTCCTCTACTTACATAAATTCTACCAGCTATGAATAACTAACCCAATGGAGTCATTCGATGCCTTTCTTTTGAAAATTGTGCCTTTCTCTCGTCACAAAGCTGACAGGGAAGCCAAGTTGTAAGAGTCCATAATATTCATGATGTCACAGCCTAGCCAGCTGAGTACCGTATTCCGCACAAATTTAGCAAAAAAGGGGGCATATTGGAACATCCTTTCCTGTGATGTGTCAGTGTATGGGGCAAGATTGTTCCTGAAGGCCATCCACTCTTGGTAGGGTGGCTCTGTGTTCATTATAAGGCTCATCACTGGGTATCGCTGACTGCATCCTGCAACTTGGAGTACAATCGTTGTTACAGAACTGCAACGGCATAGACCTTTGTTATGAACATTTTCTGGACATTATGTGTGTTGGACACTATCTTCTCAAACGCACATTAAAATGCGTATTGTACTAGAAAATGTCGTGATGATCCATATTGGACTGTTTATATGTGTAGCTTGTCTCAGGGCCTCCATCATGTGTTCCTTTGTAGCATAAGCGATCTAGATGCATGCATCAAAAGCCCCACTCAACATTATGAGACTCATAGCACGTTGGGGTTTGTAGATTGATGATTTTCCACATGGTTCCTCACTGAAACAAACCATATTTAACATTGTAACATCGTCATTTTATTTACTGGCGTAAAGTTTGCTTGCAGCTTTTTTTTAATGAAACACTGTCCTTTTGGATTTGCAATCTTTGATAATACCAAGTATGACAAAGTAGGATATCTGAGTACTTAGTTTGGCAAATTAGGGTTGGTAAATACCATTTTTGTTCGCTCGTCTGTGGTAGCTGTTCAGTCTGAATTTTGCAGGTCCATGCTTTCTAAAATTCTAAGTGCTACCTGAGCAATAGATCATGGTCACTACATTTTCGTATTATTTTTCTTCTGATATGAAGCTATTCTTGCTTTGTCTTAAGGTCGGTTTGGCTCTTGTGGTGAACGGGAAGGTAGCAGTGGGAGTGATGGGATGTCCAAATTGGACCAATGGTACCACGGCAAACAAGAAAGAAGAAAATCTTGATCCCTGTCCTGGCAATGGCATCCTTATGGTGTCTCATGTATGCTGTGGTACTTGGTCTAGGCACTTGTCTCCTGAGATTGGCCAGTTCACCACAGCACAGGATGTTTGGAAGAGATGTTTTGTTGATGCATGTTCAGTTGTGCACATGGCACGCTTCTGCATTCCGGATAGCCAAACTTGGAACATGATACCATTATCCGTCCTCTTTGACTCAACAACAGATGAATCTGATACTCGAGATGAGAATAAAATTCTTCTCCGATATGCTTGCTGTGGCAGGTTTGTTGCATTTTCTATTTATTACCAGCATTATACTAGAAAAGTATGTTAGGTTGATAGTGACTATCTTAGACTGATCATCGATGAGTGATAATGCTCTTGCTGATGTTTTGTAGCTTGTGCAAATATATAATGGTAGCATCTGGGAGAGCCTCAGTTTTTTTCAGTCGAGCACGGGTGAACACTCAAATCAAGGTGTCCTCTTGCTTGAAATTCCAATGGTTCTGCATGACAAGTTAAACAACTTGCGGACTATGTTTACACATACGCTGACCTTGTCTACTCCCACTGTTTGCATAGGCTTGGGATCATGCTGTTGGGATGATTTGTGTGCAGGAAGCTGGTGGTCAGGTATATACCTCTGTCTGAAATCTACATTTGTTCTATCGACTAACCGGCATTAGTATTATAACTTTTGTAATTTTGCAATTTTTTGAAACTGACAGATCAGTGACTGGAGTGGAGAACCGTTGGATCTTGCAGCTGACCTAACAGGGCGAAGAATTCTGTACCCTTCAGGCGGTGTTCTTGTCACAAACGGCGCTCTGCACGACAAGCTCGTCGAACTGATCTCAGCAAACTATAAATAGTAGATGCAGTGTTGCGCAGCTTCAAACAGGAGCACGATTTTGTTCTGTCTGTAACATTTTACCGCATGACAAACTGTATCGGGTCTCGCATTCATAGAGGTAAACCACAGCCTTGTTCAGAATATTTACATGAATCAAATAGCACAGTTCCCTTTGACTAATGAGCACCTGAATGAATTTGGCAAGCAACGTCACCCAGAAGCTATAGGCGTGAAATGCGGTACCGTGCTCGATGTTCCCTTGAGTCGGCATCTAAATTGCCTTCAGAATTATACAGTCCTTGGCCTTCAGAGTCTCTGCATCTGTTGGATAACCTTGAGAAGGTTGCATTGCATGGTCGTACGACGTCCACGCAGGCAAGCACCCCTGAGCCGAAGGCCTCATTCAAGCAAAGCTTGCAGCGTGGAGAAGCGAAATCTCGGACAAATCTGACATCGCTGCACCTTGCAACATGTTTGGCCACCAATTCTCTTCAAGCCCAAGAAAAAGGCACCCCCAAAGCTTGCAGGATAACGACCTGCAGAGATCGTTCGTAATGCAAAATTGCCACCTTATAAGCATGATTAGCCCAGCAAATCCACATCACGTACACCCGGACGACCTTTACTGCTGCAGCCACTACGACGGTCTGGACACTGATCCGTTGGCCTCTCCGGTGACACGTACCTCCGCCTGCCGCGGGTTCAGTAAACCGAGATGACCCGACATTATATCTTCTTGCTGTAGCCTATGCTGACTTTGATGGGCGCAATAAGAAAGGCTACTGATCAGATGTTTTTGTGTGCAGAAAGTCGTAATTATCGTACGCGTCTTCAGAATAGCTCTGCTGCGTAAGCAAGCTAGCTTAGCTATCAGGGTGAAATTAAGTTGTCCAAGGCATCAAGAGGGTTAACTTGATCTGAAATGCTGCCTGTCGCTTGCTGCAGGAACCGCCCATGCTTGCCAAGAGTCAGCCATTCCGGCATGCAAACCCCGGCTGATTGACCAGCGGAAATGACAAGTGTACAAGTGGTTGGACTTCAGATGTCGTGAAAGTGTATGGAACGAGCCAATGCCGTTCTTGCCCAGATCAAGTGCCAAATGCTCTCAAGTGTATGTGCTGGTGAACTACTATTTGCGCTGGCGTCCGAGATCGAGCATTGTCGGCGCTAGTTTCGTGTATTGAGCTACGCAACTGAGATCTTGGTATCTCACTTGACACCATATAAAAACATCAAGGAAATTGTTGTTATAATGCTTAATCAACAACAAGCGGTGCGTATTGGACACTAAGCATGAGGTCTTTCTTCTCCAAAAAACAGTGCTTGCATGAGCATGAGCTAGCGTCGGAACGGCCAACCAATGTACTCCTACTACATATGAACAGCTGCGTATGAACAGCCGAAAACAGGTACCAAATGTTCTGAATAATTCCGATTTATATACTCCTCAGCACGTCCTTTCAGTCAGACATCTGAACATTAATTTCTCTCCTTCTCTTTCTAGCCACAAACTGCACTCCATCATGAATTGTCCTCTGATGCTCTGACCCATATGCTGAATCGACCAAGGTCCAAGGCATATACGGAACCAAGTGCGCTAGCTGTTTTTATGCCACCAACTCGCCGCATCCAGATGACAATAATGTCGCATAAGAAAGATACACCCCTAGAAAATTAAATGTCCTGCTTGCCGTTTCCAGGCCATATGCATCCAGGGAGCAAGTACGATATGCATGGGCCATGACATGAAATAACAATGTTTCCCGCCCATCTACTCTTGCTAACTATAGGCGGAGGCGATCCAGGTCACAACCAAACGAAACCACAGCCACGGGCGCCTCATCCTGGCCACTGACAAATATTTTTATGGAGCAGCTGGGAGTGATGCAACGGAGGCGCCAGTTTGTATGTTGAGTTGACAGTTTGTTGACACCTCATCCATGGATCCACGTATGTACGTACCTCGTCCCCCATGCAAATACCATAGTTTTCTACGGACCCCACGCATGAACAGTGATCACAGGCTCGCAGAGATGCCAAAAAAGAAAAAAGAAATAGTATAGGAGATCGTCACAGCTATTGCAATTAACTAACCTCTCAATCATGTTCATGCCTGATCACCAAATGAATGTTCTAGCAGGATCAGGTTCAGATAATACACTTAACTATGCATGGATGCCCTGCACAAACAAAGGAGGTAAAGATTAACTGGCTCATGCGTAAGTACTGGCTGGAGTGCACTATTTTACCTTGCATTGGTTGATCTGATCGCGCTCCAACGTGGCGACGCCTGATCCGTGATCACAGGTGCTAATCAACCATTCCGGACTATAGAAAACGCGATCACATCCGCGTAAAGTGCAGCAAGACGAAGTCAGAGTTGTCTTGGCCAGCCAGCTCCACAATAATCTACAGTATCTAACGCGATGCCTTTGCGTCTAAACAATGAAATCCACAAACCCCTGGCTAAAAATACACAATTATGAGAGGGATTTGAATACGTTAAACGTCAATGTTAGGATGAAGCAGGCGAGACCGGGGTGACCTCACGGAGATCTCCCGGATCACCCAACCGCGAATTAACTATTGCGCGCGCGCGTATAGAGAAGGACGCCGTAGCGCCTAGACTATTGGAGGCCGGGGGACACGTAGGCGCGTGTGTGCGTCGCGTTATTCGCAGCAACTCTCTGTCCGTCGCGTAGGTCAAAAGGGCGACGTAAGCGGTGCTCCGTTTCGGGCAGGGGATACGCCATGGAATCCTGATCTCGCGCCACGTGAGCCCCCGATCAGGTATTAGGGGAATACTTAAGAGCTTCATGCGGGCGGGTTAATGGTTGTTAATCTGAGGGCGTGTGTTGGCTCGCTTGAAAACTGCTGGGGATTTGTTTTGAGTAGTGCGTGGAAGAGGGCCGGTGTCTCCATGGCGAGAGACATGGAGGCGTATGCAGCTTATGTGTTGATTAATTAGAGTTAAGCTACTAGCAAATCTAGCTAGCTGGCTAGGTTATCCCTGTGTACTCCAACGCTTCCTGATTAAGTAGCTAGGTAGGTGGGTTAATTGTAGTATACGCCATGTTGTACGTATGTATCAGTGTATCTGATCGCGGATTAACAAATGGTGTAACATGCATGTCTAGCTTGTCCGTCTTATCTACTAATACGACGACCGGTCAAGTCTTGCAACAAATCTACTGTACTAGCGAGCTACTGTACCTAGCTAGTACACGTACGCATATATATGCGCCATGCGTACGTACTGGTGTACTACTCTCTGGGTTGCCGTATGAACAACGATCGCAGTGGAAGCTGCGCGAGAGTGTGATCTCACTGCCCGTACTTTTATCACCATATATATATATTTTTTCCCTAGTGTTAATAGCGATCCATGTACGGACGCTGGTTAAAGTACTCCGGTCGATCCCCGGAAGCATCGGCAAGCATTGCTCGCTGGCACTTCACAGGTGTGCACGGTGCGCACACACGCGCGAGGCGCTGTCGTCGTTACGTCTGCACGCCAGTCTAATCACCTCTCGGTAATTTTAGCCTCCGGTTTCGTTCGGACCAGTCGGTTGGCACGTACTCCGTTTCACAATACATGCCTTTCATTTGTCAAAATATAGATGTATCTAGACATGTTTTAGTATATAGGTACATCCATTTTTGGATAAATGGAAGTCAAGTATTTTGAAACGGAGGGAGTACAATTGAGCTCATCACGCATGCTCAATTAATTGAGCACTACTGGTAGTATGTGGTAAAAAAAGTTTAGATGCAAGCATGTACCCTTAACCGAAACAGTGATTGCATGTAGACCATTGATTGCATGCATGCTCCCCAATTAAGTCTGAGAAGGACGGTCGGCCAACTAGTCCGAAATAGCCTGTTCTATTGGACGCGGGGTTATTTTCATGACATACGATAATGATGTTTGCATTCGGAAATGGACGCCAAAAGTGGCTACTGCCTCCGAAAATTGTATAATGTTGCTGTGTGAATCCGTACCGTTAGTGGAGCGACCTGCAGACTACTAATCGCCTTCCCTAATTTGGACTTGGTTACCCCTCCTCCTGCTTAAACTAATTAAGACGGGTGCCTTATTTTGGAGGGCTGGCTAATCAGGGGGTAGCGGTACAGGTTTGTGGTTGGGCAACAGAGATCATTATTAATCATCTCACTACATTAGTATTAACCGCAAGCAAGCAAGCATTGTATAGGGCATTGACTGTTTTAGTCGCTGCGCGTTTGATGGAGTGGATGAGATATTTGTGCATTGTTAACTTTGCCGTAAGCTGCACAGTTTGGCTTTCTTTTCGTCCCTTCTCCAAATTAATCTTCTATTTGTGGATGTGCTCATCAGCTAAATTGAACCTGCTCGTTGGTTTCGTCTGCGCTACTAGCTTTTTTTGCGTCACCTTAATCTGGACATTAATATTGAATTTATGCACCAGCCAACTCATCCAAAAGTCCGAACTGATGGTGGGAGGTGGGCAATATATTTCAACACTCCCCCTCACGTCTAGGCTATTTTAGTCCTTAGACATGGGATCGATGTAGGCTGCAGAATCGTTTTATTTAATACTGCGTTGGCAGGATTTTGAATTCAAGACCTCTTGGCTCTGATACCATATTGAATTTATGCACCAGTCAACTCATCCAAAAGTCCGAACTCATGAAGGAAGATGGGCGATATATTTCAACAATTAAATCAATAAATACTCAGTGCTGGAAAAAAACCTTCATTCAAGCGTGCTCTCGTGTTGTACTCGCATGTACGAGTGGCTTGATGTGTGCCGGCCGTGTCGAGCAATTATTGTGATGCACAAAAGGTCAATTGACATGGACACTACAAGCTCGATTGGCAGACACGCGTCCCTACCGGAAAGAGAGCTTAATGGAGTACCAAGTGAGTGTTGCGTGTTTCATGGAACTAAGACAACAAAAGACGATGCTAAATGCCAAGTAAGTTTCATTTTCACCCATTTAACTATGATCTTCTTCTTTGCAGGTGATTTAACCGCGATCTTGTACGTAGTAGTAATCTTTTTAGTAATATTATTAGGTATTCAGGGTACGTTCATGCTGTGTTGTACTACTCCTTATATGAGCCTTCACTTGCGACATCAATCGTTCATGCTTCGTTCACTCGTAGATCGCATCCGTACAACAGGGTAGTAGCAATATTCTCTCCCTGGTCGCGTTTTCCTGGCTTGATGTCACTTTCAATTTCCTTTACACACACTCTGATTTGCTTGGGCAAACTTTTTTGACGTTTGTTTTCACTTTACATATTAACTAGTAATATCAGCGCAGAAACCGCGCCTGCTGGTTGTGGAGGGACACGAAGTACGAGTCGCAATCCCCAAAAATAATAGCACACGAGTCCTTCGGACGAACACCCCATCGAGCCTTTTTGCGGTACACCACATGAGCAGGTGGCACACCTGTGCACACCCGTGTACTTGTCAGCCACACGGTCGCCGGCCGGCACACGACGTACGTGGGGAACCGCTAAAATCCTTCGCCCGAAAATCGATCCATCGGTCGTTTTACACGACACAAATCTAAAGACGAGCAAAAAAAAGAAGTAAAAACGTGGCCACGTCGGGATCTTGCATGATCCGCAGATAGATCTCGGTCGACGTCGACTCCAGCACACACGAGGGCGAGGTCCCCGAGCAAGAGCGTCGCGAATTCGATTTCGAACACACGCGCGTGGCGCGTCTCCTTTTGCCTGTCAGATCTTCTTTCGTTACGGACCACGGCGGGGCGAGACTGTCATGTGGCCGGCCGGCCGGCCGTCCGGCTGTGCCCGGCATGTCAGCTAGCGAGGACGTACGGCGGGAAGGCGGTGCGGGCGCAGGGCCATGCACAGGAATTAAAAGGAAAGCTGCACGCGGGCCTCTGCCGCCTTGCCAGTTTATCGCCGGTGCTGGCCCCTCCCGCCGCTGCTGCTGCTGCCATGGCCATGGCCCGTTGCCGTGGGAGCAGGGCAGTGCGTTTTTCCTTCCATGCAGCAGTGTCCGTGCAGTTCCTCGACCACGAGGGCTTGCTAGGGATAGATAGAGTTGGCCGGGCCGGCACGAGTCTGGGCCGTCCGTCAGCGGGGCGAGGTGGCGCAGGAGGGCGGGCACCACAAGGCAGGGCAGGCCAGCGGCGTTCGTCAACGCCAGCTAGCCGACGGGAGTGGCAAAACACGAGTCAAATATCGATAGATTAGATTGGATTGGATGTTTCGCCCGCCAAGAAATTTACCCACTACTACGTAGATCCTTGGTTTACTAGTAGTAGTAAAAGTAAAATACAGTACAGTTGACTGTTTTGCACTCCATCATTGTCTTTTGTTTCCTAGCTCGTTCAGCCTGACGGAGTCTAGTAGATTCTACCACGATCGGTAAAAATGGCATGTTGCTGATGGAACGGGCAAAAGGCCAAGGGAGGAGGAAGCACGCTCCACTGATCTACTCCGCAAGGATCGACACATGTGATTATCTCGGTCAAAACACAAGACAATGTTCCACGAGGCTACGGGCTAGCCTTGCCTGCGACGATGGGATAGTCGGGGTGGCACGCCAGCGCGTGCCGTGGGATCTGCCTGGCTACTTTGGGGGGTGGCGTCCCGCCCTGCGTGCGTTTCTTGTCTTCCGGTCGCGACCTTTTTTACCCCTTCCATCCTCATCCAACGGACCAGACGCTTTCCGGCCGTGGGCGTGGCCCTGAGACGAGACGCAGCCCGCAGCCGGCAGGAGAGCCACGTCGCGGCCGCGATAAACAAAGGCCGGCACCGAATCCTGTTGACTTGGACCGCCACCCCCGGCCCGTCGCCCTCGCGCCCTTTATAAGCCTTTCCATCGCCCCCACACACCTTCGTCTCCCGTCCTCTACCTCCATCCATCCGCCCAGTTTCAGTTTTCACACTCTCCTAGCTAGCTAGCTCCTCTCCATACTCCAGCTGCGAGACAAACTGAGCCTTTTCCTGCTTGTTCCATCGCCCAATCCGTCTCTACAGTTCTTGTGTACGCGATTAGATGGGGCGCGCGCCGTGCTGCGACAGGACCGGGCTCAAGAAGGGGCCGTGGACGCAGGAGGAGGACGAGAAGCTCATCGCCTACATCAAGAAGCACGGCCAGGGCAACTGGCGCACCCTCCCCAAGGATGCCGGTAAGCGACTCGGACTCACACAGCTGCTTGCTCTGGCAACCGATCGATCCCACACAAAGGTGATGGATAGATAGATAATTAATCGGTTGTGTTGCGTCTGTGTGTGTGCAGACCTGGAGCGGTGCGGGAAGAGCTGCCGGCTGCGGTGGACCAACTACCTCCGGCCGGACATCAAGCGCGGCCGCTTCTCCTTCGAGGAGGAGGAGACCATCATCCAGCTCCACAGCATCCTCGGCAACAAGTAAGAACTACGTAATTAACAACTATATATGCACTCAGTTCACATCATTCAACTCGACGTAGTACGGTTTCCTGGCGAGTTTGGTTTTGATTTTACATGATTGCTCAGGTGGTCAGCCATTGCGGCGAGGCTGCCCGGACGGACGGACAACGAGATCAAGAACTACTGGAACACGCACATCCGCAAGCGCCTCCTCCGCATGGGCATCGACCCCGTCACCCACGCGCCGCGCCTCGACCTCCTCGACCTCTCCTCGCTCCTCAAGCCTGCCGCCTACTACCCCACGCAGGCCGACCTCGACACGCTCCGCGCCTTCGAGCCGCTCGCCAACTACCCGGACCTCCTCCGCCTCGCCTCCACCCTCCTCGCAGCCCCGACCACAACCTCCTCGCAGCCCACGACCCAACAGCAGATGCTCCTCCCTTGGCTGATCCAGGCGCAGATGGCGCAGCAGGTACCTCAGGCGCCGCCGCAACATGCCACGGCCGCAGACATGTTCTTGCAGCCCAGCTCGGCGTGCCAAATGCCGGGCCTGGTTCACGCGAACCCCGCGCAGCAACTACACCAGGATCACGTGGTGGCCTCTGACTACGGGCAGCTCCCGGGCTACGACAACCAGCTCGAGCTCGACTACGTGCCGGCGCTGATGCAGATGGCGTCAGACACGTCGAACCTGCAGTGGAGCAGCCCGGTCACAAGTAGCAACAACAACAACTGCAACGTCGGCTCCGGCGTATCCACGCCGTCATCGAGCCCCGCCGGGCGTGTGAACTCGGCTTCAACGGCAGCGTTCTGCGCCAACACGAGCAATATTGACGCCTTCAGCGCCGACGCCGCCGGGCTGTTCGACATGCACCTGTCCGATCTCCTGGATGTGAGCGACTACATGTAGTGAAAATACAAGTACGGGTTCCATTCCACATGCATGCATGTGGAAACTAAGTTGAACAGTTCATCACGTACTACCGACCGAGAGGGGGCAAACACATGCATGATGATCACGTACGAGAGCCGTTTTTGTACAGGATTGTACCATTTTTATCCAGTTCATGGTCACTGGTTACTGTTAGAAACTTCACTTTTGCTTTTCCTGTTATTCTTATTTCGATCTTCAATTCATTGGTGTGTGTGGTGCATGTCAGTGTGGGGAATCATGGCAAAGGTGGCTTCATATGATTGGTGGAGGCGGCTGCTGTCCCTCTCACTTGCATCATATGCTTTGTCTCCAGTGAAGAAAAATAGGGTCACTTGCATCATATGTCTGTTTGTTCTTGTTCATTCGATTTCTTTAGTTTAATTTTGCTGCCTCTTTTATTTCATTGGTTACTGTACCACTGAGAATATAATATAAGTATAAAAGAAGAAATCAAATGGAGGGAGAAAAACCAACTAGAATAAGGACACAAGTAACTGTCAAGTCACTGATGGTCACATGACAAGCAATTATTCTTTAATCGTTGGGAAAATAGACTGGAGTTGGTGCGCAACTTAATGATTGCTGCTGCCTGCTCCGTCGATCGACGAGCGACCAACAGTTACCCGATTGACCACATGTATTTGTTTTTCTGTATATAAGTCAAAGAGAAATCTATGGTAATGGATTAATTAGTAAGCTTCATCAAAGTTTACATTCCTCGTAATACTATATGTTGTAGTTGTAGTTTGATATAACCGTCTTGTTTGGGTATGGTCAGGTCAACACACACGACTCGTACAAGGCTGCATGAGCCTAGGTAGTACGCCTTCAAGGCCAATGTGTGTAGTGTACGTACATACATACCAAAGCAACTCAATGTATGTATGCATTCTTAGTTATACGCATGGCATATCATTATTTCCGTACGTATTTAAGACCTTAACTGGAAAAAACATTAGATTAATGAGGCCATGACCTTGTCTTTAAATGCATTATGTAATTATGTGCGCATAATATGTTTGCTCAAATGGAGCCAGTGTGCATCGAGCTCATTATTCGATAACAAATTTGATGAGCGAACATGCGTTGGATATTAGATCTTATAGCGCAACGTAATCAGAGTTGTTGATCTCGGCGCGTGAAAAGAGAGAAGAGGGAGATGTATGATCTGCCGGGAAAGAGAAAGAAAGGGAAGGAGGAGAAGGAAGGACAACTGGATGGAAGAGATGATGAGAAGGAGGACGAGGAAGCAGAAGGAAGCGGGGCGGGGAGCTGACTGGTGGCGACTAGCTCGCACATGTCATCTTATTATCGTGAGTAACGGAACTCTAACCTACGAGCGTGGTGTGACATAACGAGTCTACTAGAGGATGTCTAGGACCCCCCCCCCCCAATCCAATCGTGCTAATGTAGGAACTCGGAGGATTCACATTATTTACGTGATCAAGAGATATGCTCCCTGCAACAGCAAAAGATCATGTTGTAACGCCACTCCATAAATAGATGTCTTGCTACCGAAGGCGACAAAAGTATATAATGGCCTTGATGACCATTGTCGGTCAAAGATAATCTCCATCCGGGGAAGCAATAATCGGAAGACCTAGTTTCGTACATACAACTACATACTCCCTCTATAACATAATACAAGACATGTTATAGAGAGAGTATATAAGAAGGTACCTTTAGGGGGCCTAGACCTTGGTAAAACTACATATTTCCTATGAGATCCCTCTGGCCACTACCACTCTCTTTATTGTTCTTCATGACCCCTCATTTTGACCTTAAGATTGACGGTGAATCAATTATCGGCAGCTCACGCACGCCTGGAGCCTAGCTGTATTTTGTTTGTCAACCCACAAGCGGTGCAGTTGCGACACTACCGATCTCTATCCTGGTCATGACCATCGCTGGATTTGTGGGCATCCAGAACCACTTAGACCAAATGTGCTCTTGATAGTCACGGCAAAACCAATGAAATCGTGCTAGACTCCAACCCGCCCCTAAGTCGTGAAGATCGGAACGACCATAGATCCCAGGCGAGAGCGGAAACTCATTGCTTTCTCCAACATGAAGCCTGGAGTTTGCCAAATAATAAAGGAAGACATCACAAGGATCTTAGGCAATCCATAAACGGTGAAGGCGTATTTTACTTTCTAGCTCAATGACCTACCATTTCTAGTTCAAGCATGTAGACTTGCTACCACATAACAAAAGATGGGCCTTCATTCCGAAAAACCTTCCATCTCTCTAACAATCCAAATACTTGAAGGAAATATGCCCTAGAGGCAATAATAAAGTTGTTATTTATATTTCCTTATATCATGATAAATGTTTATTATTCATGCTAGAATTGTATTAACCGGAAACTTAGTACATGTGTGAATACATAGACAAACAGAGTGTCACTAGTATGCCTCTACTTGACTAGGTCGTTGAATCAAATATGGTTAAGTTTCCTAGCCATAGACATGAGTTGTCATTTGATTAACGGGATCACATCATTAGAGAATGATGTGATTGACTTGATCCATTCCGTTAGCTTAACACTTGATCGTTTAGTATGTTGCTATTGCTTTCTTCATGACTTATACATGTTCCTATGACTATGAGATTATGTAACTCCCGAATACCGGAGGAACACTTAGTGTGCTACCAAACGTCACAACGTAACTGGGTGATTATAAAGGTGCTCTACAGGTGTCTCCGATGGTACTTGTTAAGTTGGCATAGATCGAGATTAGGATTTGTCACTCCGATTGTCGGAGATGTATCTCTGGGCCCTCTCGGTAATGCACATCACTATAAGCCTTGCAAGCAATGTGACTAATGGGTTAGTTGCGGGATAATGCATTACGAAACGAGTAAAGAGACTTGCCGGTAACGAGATTGAACTAGGTATTGAGATACCGACGATCGAATCTCGGGCAAGTAACATACCGATGACAAAGGGAACAACGTATGTTGTTATGCGGTTTGACCGATTAAGATCTTCGTAGAATATGTAGGAACCAATATGAGCATCCAGGTTCCGCTATTGGTTATTGACCGGAGATGAGTCTCGATCAATAAAGGGAACCTACATAGTTCTCGAACCCGTAGGGTCCGCACGCTTAACGTTCTGTGATGATCGGTATTATGAGTTTATGTGTTTTGATGTACCGAAGGTTGTTCGGAGTCCCGGATATGATCACGGACATGACGAGGAGTCTCGAAATGGATGAGACATAAAGATCGATATATTGGATGGCTATGTTTGGACATCGGAATGGTTCCTGTTGAGTTCGGGCATTTACCGGAGTACCGGGAGGTTACCGGAACCCCCGGGGAGTGTATGGGCCTTATTGGGCCTTAGTGGGAGAGAGGAAGAGGCGGCCTAGGAGGGGGCGCCCCGCCCCCCCAAGCTCAATCCGAATTGGGAGGGGGGCCGGCCCCCCTTTCCTTCCTCCCTCTCTCCTCCTTCCTTCCTCTCCTACTCCTACTTGGAAGGGGGGAATCCTACTCCCGGTGGGAGTAGGACTCCCCTAGGGCGCGCCATTGAGAGGGTCGGCCCTCCCCCTCCTCCACTCCTTTATATACGGGGGAGAGGGGCACCCCATAGACACACAAGTTGATCATTGTCTCAGCCGTGTGCGGTGCCCCCCTCCACCATAATCCACCTCGGTCATATCGTTGTAGTGCTTAGGTGAAGCCCTGCGCCGGTAGCTTCATCATCACCGTCATCACGCCGTCATGCTGACGAAGCTCTCCCTCGACACTCGGCTGGATCGATAGTTCATGGGACGTCACCGAGCTGAATGTGTGCAGATCGCGGATGTGTCGTACTTTCGGTACTAGGTCGGAACGTGAAGACGTACGACTACATCAACCGGTTGTCATAATACTTCCGCTTACGGTCTACGAGGGTACATGGACTACATTCTCCCCTCTCGTCGCTATGCATCACCATGATCTTGCGTGTGCGTAGGATTTTTTTGAAATTACTGCGTTCCCCAACAGTGGCATCCGAGCCAGGTCTATGCGTAGATGTTATATGCACGAGTAGAACACAAAGAGTTGTGGGCGATAATAGTCATACTGCTTACCAGCATGTCATACTTTGATTCGGCGGTGTTGTTGGATGAAGCGGCCCAGACCGACATTACGCGTACGCCTACGCGAGACTGGTTCTACCGACGTGCTTCGCACACAGGTGGCTGGCGAGTGTCAGTTTCTCCAAATTTAGTTGAATTGAGTGTGGCTACGCCCGGTCCTTATTGAAGGTTAAAACAACACACTTGATGAAAAATCGTTGTGGTTTTGATGCGTAGGTAAGAACTGAAGGAAATATGCCCTAGAGGCAATAATAAAGTTATTATTTATTTCCTTATTTCATGATAAATGTTTATAATTAATGCTAGAATTGTATTAACCGGAAACATCATACATGTGTGAATACATAGACAAACAGAGTGTCACTACTATGCCTCTACTTGACTAGCTCGTTGATCAAAGATGGTTATGTTTCCTAGCCATTGACATGAGTTGTCATTTGATTAACGGGATCATATCATTAAGAGAATGATGTGATTGACTTGACCCATTTCGTTAGCTTAGCACACGATCGTTGTTCATACATGAATAAAACCTTATATGGTTACACACCCAATGAAAATGGTTCGTTGGATCTCGATCGTAGTGATACACATATTCATAATATTGAAACCAAAAGATGCAATGTTAATAATGATAGTGCAACTTATTTGTGATACTGCCGTTTAAGGTCATATTGGTGTAAATCGCATGAAGAAACTCCATGCTGATGGGCTTTTGGAATCACTTGATGCTTGAAAACCATGCCTCTTGGGCAAGATGACTAAAGCGCCGTTCTCCGGAACAATGGAGCGAGCAACAGATTTGTTGGAAATCATACATACTGATGTATGTGGTCCGATGAATATTGAGGCTCGCGGCGGGTATCGCTATTTTCTAACCTTCACAGATGATTTGAGCAGATATGGGTATATCTACTTGATGAAACATAAGTCTGAAACATTTGAAAAGTTCATATATTTCAGAGTGAAGTGGAAAATCATCGTAACAAGGAAAAAAAGGTTTCTACGATCTGATCGTGGAGAAGAATATTTGAGTTACGAGTTTGGTCTTCATTTGAAAAAATGCGGAATAGTTTCGCAACTCACGCCACCTGGAACACCACAGCGTAATGGTGTGTCCGAACATCGTAACCGTACTTTATTAGATATGGTGCAATCTATGATGTCTCTTACCGATTTACCACTATCGTTTTGGGGTTATGCATTAGAGACAGCTGCATTCACGTTAAATAGGGCACCATCTGAATCCATTGAGACGACACCATATGAACTGTGGTTTAGCAAGAAACCAAAGTTGTAGTTTCTTAAAGTTTAGGGTTGCAATGCTGATGTGAAAAAGTTTCATCCTGATAAGCTCAAACCCAAATCAGAGAAATGTGTCTTCATAGGATACCCAAAGAAGACAGTTGGGTACACCTTCTATCACATCATCGTCACCACGCCGTCGTGCTGACGGAACTCTCCCTCAAAGCCCGGCTGGATCGGAGTTCGAGGGACGTCATCGAGCTGAACGTGTGCTGAACTCGGAGGTGTCGTGCGTTCGGTACTTGATCGGTCGGATCATGAAGACGTACGACTACATCAACCGCGTTGTGCTAACGCTTCCGCTTTCGGTCTACGAGGGTACGTGGACAACATTCTCCCCTCTCGTTGCTATGCATCACCATGATCTTGCGTGTGCGTAGGATTTTTTTTGAAATTACTACGTTCCCCAACAGTGGCATCCGAGCCTGGTTTTATGCGTAGATGTTATATGCACGAGTAGAACACAAGTGAGTTGTGGGCGATACAAGTCATACTGCTTACCAGCATGTCATACTTTGGTTCAGCGGTATTGTTGGATGAAGCGACCCGGACCGACATTACGCGTACGCTTATGCGAGACTGGTTCTACCGACGCGCTTTGCACACAGGTGGCTGGCGGGTGTCAGTTTCTCCAACTTTAGTTGAACCGAGTGTGGCTACGCCCGGTCCTTGAGAAGGTTAAAACATCACTAACTTGACAAACTATCGTTGTGGTTTTAATGCGTAGGTAAGAACGGTTCTTGCTCACCCCGTAGCAGCCACGTAAAACTTGCAACAACAAAGTAGAGGACGTCTAACTTGTTTTTGTAGGGCATGTTGTGATGTGATACGGTCAAGGCATGATGCTATATTTTATTGTATGAGATGATCATGTTTTGTAACTGAGTTATCGGCAACTGGCAGGAGCCATATGGTTGTCGCTTTATTGTATGCAATGCAATCGCCCTGTAATGCTTTACTTTATCACTAAGCGTTAGCGATAGTCGTAGAAGAATAAGTTGGCGAGACGACAATGATGCTACGATGGAGATCAAGGTGTCGCGCCGGTGATGATGGTGATCATGACGGTGCTTCGAAGATGGAGATCACAAGCACAAGATGATGATGGCCATATCATATCACTTATATTGATTGCATGTGATGTTTATCTTTTATGCATCTTATCTTGCTTTGATTGACGGTAGCATTATAAGATGATCTCTCACTAAATTATCAAGGTATAAGTGTTCTCCCTGAGTATGCACTGTTGCGAAAGTTCTTCGTGCTGAGACACCACGTGATGATCGGGTGTGATAGGCTCTACGTTCAAATACAACGGGTGCAAAACAGTTGCACACGCGGAATACTCAGGTTAAACTTGACGAGCCTAGCATATGCAGATATGGCATCGGAACACTGAGACCGAAAGGTCGAGCGTGAATCATATAGTAGATATGATCAACATAGTGATGTTCACCATTGAAACTACTCCATCTCACGTGATGATCGGACATGGTTTAGTTGATTCGGATCACGTGATCACTTAGAGGATTAGAGGGATGTCTATCTAAGTGGGAGTTCTTAAGTAATATGATTAATTGAACTTAAATTTATCATGAACTTAGTACCTGATAGTATTTTGCTTGTCTATGTTGATGTTAGATAGATGGCTCGTGCTGTTGTTCCGTTGAATTTTAATGCGTTCCTTGAGAAAGCAAAGTTGAAAGATGATGGCAGCAATTACACGAACTGGGTCCGTAACTTGAGGATTATCCTCATTGCTGCACAGAAGAATTACGTCCTGGAAGCACCGCTAGGTGCCAGACCTGCTGCAGGAGCAACACCAGATGTTATGAATGTCTGGCAGAGCAAAGCTGATGACTACTCGATAGTTCAGTGTGCCATGCTTTACGGCTTAGAACTGGGACTTCAACGACGTTTTGAACGTCATGGAGCATATGAGATGTTCCAGGAGTTGAAGTTAATATTTCAAGCAAATGCCCGGATTGAGAGATATGAAGTCTCCAATAAGTTCTACAGCTGTAAGATGGAGGAGAATAGTTCTGTCAGTGAGCATATACTCAGAATGTCTGGGTATAACAATCACTTGATTCAACTGGGAGTTAATCTTCCGGATGATAGCGTCATTGACAGAATTCTTCAATCACTGCCACCAAGCTACAAGAGCTTCGTGATGAACTATAACATGCAAGGAATGGATAAGACGATTCCCGAGCTCTTCGCAATGCTAAAGGTTGCGGAGGTAGAAATCAAGAAGGAGCATCAAGTGTTGATGGTCAACAAGACCACCAGTTTCAAGAAAAAAGGCAAAGGAAAGAAGAAGGGGAACTTCAAGAAGAACAACAAACAAGTTGCTGCTCAGAACAAGAAACCCAAGTCTGGACCTAAGCCTGAGACTGAGTGCTTCTACTGCAAACAGACCGGTCACTCGAAGCGGAACTGCCCCAAGTATTTGGCGGATAAGAAGGATGGCAAGGTGAACAAAGGTATATGTGATATACATGTTATTGATGTGTACCTTACTAATGCTCGCAGTAGCACCTGGGTATTTGATACTGGTTCTGTTGCTAATATTTGCAACTCGAAACAGGGACTACGGATTAAGCGAAGATTGGCTAAGGACGAGGTGACGATGCACATGGGAAATGGTTCCAAAGTCGATGTGATCGCGGTCGGCACGCTACCTCTACATCTACCTTCGGGATTAGTTTTAGACCTGAATAATTGTTATTTGGTGCCAGCGTTGAGCATGAACATTATATCTGGATCTTGTTTGATGCGAGACGGTTATTCATTTAAATCAGAGAATAATGGTTGTTCTATTTATATGAGTAATATCTTTTATGGTCATGCACCCTTGAAGAGTGGTCTATTTTTGTTGAATCTCGATAGTAGTGATACACATATTCATAATATTGAAGCCAAAAGATGCAGAGTTGATAATGATAGTGCAACTTATTTGTGGCACTGCCGTTTAGGTCATATTGGTGTAAAGCGCATGAAGAAACTCCATACTGATGGACTCTTGGAACCACTTGATTATGAATCACTTGGTACTTGTGAACCATGCCTCATGGGCAAGATGACTAAAACACCATTCTCCAGAACTATGGAGCGAGCAACAGATTTGTTGGAAATCATACATACAAATGTATGTGGTCCGATGAATATTGCGGCTCGCGGCGGGTATAGTTATTTTCTCACCTTCACAGATGATTTAAGCAGATATGGGTATATCTACTTAATGAAACATAAGTCTAAAACATTTGAAAAGTTCAAAGAATTTCAGAGTGAAGTTGAAAATCATCGTAACAAGAAAATAAAGTTTCTACGATCTGATCGTGGAGGAGAATATTTTGAGTTACGAGTTTGGTCTTCATTTGAAACAATGCGGAATAGTTTCGCAACTCACGCCACCCGGAACACCACAGCGTAATGGTGTGTCCGAACGTCGTAATCGTACTTTACTAGATATGGTACGATCTATGATGTCTCTTACTGATTTACCGCTATCATTTTGGGGTTATGCTTTAGAGACAGCCGCATTCACGTTAAATAGGGCACCATCGAAATCCGTTGAGACGACGCCTTATGAACTGTGGTTTGGCAAGAAACCAAAGTTGTCGTTTCTTAAAGTTTGGGGCTGTGATGCTTATGTGAAAAGGCTTCAACCTGATAAGCTCGAACCCAATCGGAGAAATGTGTCTTCATAGGATACCCAAAGGAAACTTTTGGGTACACCTTCTATCACAGATCTGAAGGCAAGACTTTTGTTGCTAAATTTGGATCCTTTCTAAAGAAGGAGTTTCTCTCGAAAGAAGTGAGTGGGAGGAAAGTAGAAGTTGATGAGGTAACAGTACCTGCTCCCTTATTGGAAAGTAGTTCATCACAGAAATCAGTTCATGTGACTCCTACACCAATTAGTGAGGAAGCTAATGATGATGATTTATATAACTTCAGATCAAGTTACTACTGAACCTCGTAGGTCAACTAGAGTAAGATCCGCACCAGAGTGGTACGGTAATCCTGTTCTGGAGGTCATGTCACTTGACCATTATGAACCTACGAACTATGAGGAAGCGATGATGAGCCCAGATTCTGCAAAATGGCTTGAGGCCATGAAATCTGAGATGGGATCCATGTATGATAACAAAGTGTGGACTTTGGTTGACTTGCCCAATGATCGGCAAGCCATCGAGAATAAACGGATCTTCAAGAAGAAGACTGATGCTGACGGTAATGTTAATGTCTACAAAGCGCGACTTGTTGCAAAAGGTTTTCGACAAGTTCAAGGAGTTGACTACGATGAGACTTTCTCACCCGTAGCGATGCTTAAGTCCGTCTGAATCATGTTAGCAATTGCTGCATTTTATGATTATGAAATTTGGCAAATGGATGTAAAGACTGCATTCCTGAATGGATTTCTGGAAGAAGAGTTGTATATGATGCAACCCGAAGGTTTTATCAATCCAAAGGATGCTAACAAAGTGTGCAAGCTCCAGCGATCCATTTATGGACTGGTGCAAGCATCTCGGAGTTGGAATAAACGTTTTGATAGTGTGACCAAAGCATATGGTTTTATACAGACTTTTGGAGAAGCCTGTATTTACAAGAAAGTGAGTGGGAGCTCTGTAGCATTTCTAATATTATATGTGGATGACATATTGTTGATTGGAAATGATATAGAATTTCTGGATAGCATAAAAGGATACTTGAATAAGAGTTTTTCAATGAAAGACCTCGGTGAAGCTGCTTATATATTGGGCATCAAGATCTATAGAGATAGATCAAGATGCTTAATTGGACTTTCACAAAGCACATACCTTGAAAAAGTTTTGAAGAAGTTCAAAATGGATGAAGCAAAGAAAGGGTTCTTGCCTGTGTTACAAGGTGTGAAGTTGAGTCAGACTCAATGCCCGACCACTGCAGAAGATAGAGAGAAAATGAAGGTCATTCCCTATGATTCAGCCATAGGTTCTATCATGTATGCAATACTGTGTACCAGACCTGATGTGTGCCTTGCTATTAGTTTAGCAGGGAGCTACCAAAGTAATCCAGGAGTGGATCACTAGACAGCGGTCAAGAACATCCTGAAATACCCGAAAAGGACTAAGGATATGTTTCTCGTTTATGGAGGTGACAAAGAGCTCGTCATAAATGGTTACGTCGATGCAAGCTTTGACACAGATCCGGATGACTCTAAGTCACAAATCGGATACGTATTTATATTGAACGGTGGAGCTGTCAGTTGGTGCAGTTCTAAGCAAAGCGTCGTGGCGGGATCTACGTGTGAAGCGGAGTACATAGCTGCTTCGGAAGCAGCAAATGAAGGAGTCTGGATGAATGAGTTCATATCCGATCTAGGTGTCATACCTAGTGCATCGGGTCCAATGAAAATCTTTTGTGAAAATACTGGTGCAATTGCCTTGCCAAAGGAATCCAGATTTCACAAGAGAACCAAGCACATCATGAGACGCGTCAATTCCATCCTCGATCAAGTCAAGGAGGGATACATAGAGATTTGCAGGATACATACGGATTTGAATGTTGCAGACCCGTTGACTAAGCCTCTCTCATGAGCAAAACATGATCAGCACCAAGACTCCATGGCTGTTAGAATCATTACTGTGTAATCTAGATTATTGACTCTAGTGCAAGTGGGAGACTGAAGGAAATATGCCCTAGAGGCAATAATAAAGTTGTTATTTATATTTCCTTATATCATGATAAATGTTTATTATTCATGCTAGAATTGTATTAACCGGAAACTTACTACATGTGTGAATACATAGACAAACAGAGTGTCACTAGTATGCCTCTACTTGACTAGCTCGTTGAATCAAAGATGGTTAAGTCTCCTAGCCATAGACATGAGTTGTCAGTTGATTAAGGGGATCACATCATTAGAGAATGATGTGATTGACTTGACCCATTCCGTTAGCTTAGCACTTGATCGTTTAGTATGTTGCTATTGCTTTCTTCCTGACTTATACACGTTCCTATGACTATGAGATTATGCAACTCCCGAATACCGGAGGAACACTTAGTGTGCTAACAAACGTCACAATGTAACTGGGTGATTATAAAGGTGCTCTACAGGTGTCTCCGATGGTACTTGTTGAGTTGGCATAGATCAAGATTAGGATTTGTCATTCCGATTGTTGGAGAGGTATCGATGGGCCCTCTCGGTAGTGCACATCACTATAAGCCTTGCAAGCAATGTTACTAATGAGATAGTTGCGGGATGATGCATTACGAAACGAGTAAAGAGACTTCCGGTAACGAGATTGAACTAGGTATTCAGATACCGACGATCAAATCTCGGGCAAGTAACATACCGATGACAAAGGGAACAACGTATGTTGTTATGCGGTTTGACCGATAAAGATCTTCGTAGAATATGTAGGAACCAATATGAGCATCCAGGTTCCGCTATTGGTTATTGACCAGAGATGAGTCTCGGTCATGTCTACATAGTTCTCGAACCCGTAGGGTCCGCACGCTTAACGTTCTGTGACGATCGGTATTATGAGTTTATGTGTTTTGATGTACCGAAGGTTGTTCGGAGTCCCGGATATGATCACGGACATGACGAGTAGTCCCGAAATAGTTGGTACATAAAGATCAACATATTGGATGGCTATGTTTGGACATCGAAATGGTTCCAGGTGAGTTCGGGCATTTACCGGAGTACCGGGAGGTTACCGGAACCCCCCGGGGAGTGTATGGGCCTTATTGGGCCTTAGTGGGAGAGAGGAAGAGGCGGCCTAGGAGGGGGCGCGCCCCCCAAGCCCAATCCGAATTGGGAGGGGGCCGGCCCCCTTTCCTTCCTCCCTCTCCCCTCCTTCCTTCCTCTCCTACTCCTACCTGGAAGGGGGGAATCCTACTCCCGGTGGGAGTAGGACTCCCCTAGGGCGCGCCATAGAGAGGGCCGGCCCTCCCCCTCCTCCACTCCTTTATATACGGGGGAGAGGGGCACCCCATAGACACACAAGTTGATCATTGTCTTAGCCGTGTGCGGTGCCCCCCTTCACCATAATCCACCTCGGTCATATGGTCGTAGTGCTTGGGTGAAGCCCTGCGCCGGTAGCTTCATCATCACCGTCATCACGCCACCGTGCTGACAAAGCTCTCCCTCGACACTCAGCTGGATCGAGAGTTCGTGGCACGTCACCGAGCTGAACGTCTGCAAATCGCGGTGGTGTCGTACTTTCGGTACTAGGATCGGTCGGATCGTGAAGACGTACGACTACATCAACCACGTTGTCATAACGCTTCCGCTTATGTTCTATGAGGGTACGTGGACTACACTCTCCCCTCTCGTTGCTATGCATCACCATGATCTTGCGTGTGTGTAGGATTTTTTTTGAAATTATTGCGTTCCCCAACAATACTCACATGAACTTTGACCTCCATTTAGAGCTGCACCCTTTGTTTTCTTCAATATCTATTAATGTCTCTTGTGTGTAGTTGTTTATTCTTTTTTTGAAGAGAAAACCGTAGAACAATAGTTCTACGGTAATTTTCATTAAAAATATTTACAAATCAATTACAAGGAGTTTAAGCTTCCATAATACAACTAACCAATACCAGTTCGTGTCACAATCATTTCGTTGAAAAGGATTAAACTCTAGCCGATCATCATCGATGAGCTGCTATCCAATCTTGCAGAGCCCTTAGGTGCTTTGCCTTTATTCTGTACTCCAAGAATTGTAAGTCATTCTGTAATTTGAATTTCCAGCAGTTCACACTTGGTACTTCATTTCTGAAAACTTTACCATTTTGTTAGATCCATACTTCCAGCATCCTTGTATGATAATTTCCATAGCAATCTTGGGGGGGGGGATTGTTTGGCTAGCAGAATGCCATCAAAAACAGAGATGCCCAGTCTTTTAATGGAAGAATACTCTTCCAGTAGTCTTGAGAGAAGCAGCAGTCCCAAAATAAGTGTCTACTATTTCAGCAGTCTTGAGAGAAGCAGCCGTCCCAAAATAAGTGTCTAGAGGTCTCCTTTGTGTGCTCATTGTAGAATACACCGTCATAACAATCTAGATGGAAATATTTTTTGATAATAAATTCCTTGAGTTAACCCTATCATGTAGCAAGAGCTAGATGAAAATCTTGTGTCTAAGCCTGCTAGAACATTTCCATATCCACTTGAATATGTCATGGACCTCTTCTTGCTGGTTAAGATTGTGATGCATGGTGATAGAGGAGTACTTGGCAGTCTGCCCTTTGCATTTCCATTGGCCCTTGTTTATGAATATGTTGTTGTTGATCAATCAAAAGTTTTAACTCCATGTACTAAGCATGAGCTTGAGCTGTTAAAGGGGTGTGAAAGAGCTGAGAGGGACATTGGGCTTCAATCCATTCAGATACAGTTTGGTGTTCATTGATTGCAAAAGAGTGCAAATGAGGGAATCTCTGCCACATGGGTTGGTCTTGCCAAGTATGTTGCCAAAGCAGAGTTGATTTTCCATTCCCCTACTGATAAGAGGCATTCTGTTTATAGGTGGGTAGCAATTTTAAATGATTTTTCCACCAAATAGAACCTTCTAGTCTAGACCCAGGAAGCTGATTATTATAGTATTTCTCCCAAAGAAGATTGAACCAAGGAAGAGGCTCTCTGTTCAGGACTTTTGCTGGTTCTTCATCATAAGAGCTTTGTTATGAAAGCTCGCATCAAGAATGCCAAGGCGCGCAACAGGCCACCCTTTAGCTTTGACCAGGTAACTTTTGTTGGAAATAAGCCCTAGAGGCAATAATAAAATGGTTATTATTATATTTCCTTGTTCATGATAATTGTCTATTGTTCATGCTATAATTGTATTAACTGGAAACCGTAATACATGTGTGAATACATCGGCCACAACATGTCCCTAGTAAGCCTCTAGTTGACTAGCTCGTTGATCAATAGATGGTTATGGTTTCCTGACCATGGACATTGGATGTCATTGATAACGGGATCACATCATTAGGAGAATGATGTGATGGACAAGACCCAATCCTAAGCATAGCACAAGATCGTGTAGTTCGTTTTGCTAGAGCTTTTCTAATGTCAAGTATCATTTCCTTAGACCATGAGATTGTGCAACTCCCGGATACCGTAGGAATGCTTTGGGTGTACCAAATGTCACAACGTAACTGGGTGACTATAAAGGTGCACTACAGGTATCTCCGAAAGTGTCTATTGGGTTGGCACGAATCGAGACTGGGATTTGTCACTCCGTATGACGGAGAGGTATCTCTAGGCCCACTCGGTAATGCATCATCATAACGAGCTCAATGTGACTAAGGAGTTAGCCACGGGATCATGCATTACGGTATGAGTAAAGTGACTTGTCGGTAACGAGATTGAACGAGGTATTGGGATACCGACGATCGAATCTCGGGCAAGTAACATACCGATTGACAAAGGGAATTGTATACGGGATTGATTGAATCCTCGACATCGTGGTTCATCCGATGAGATCATCGAGGAGCATGTGGGAGCCAACATGGGTATCCAGATCCCGCTGTTGGTTATTGACCGGAGAGTCGTCTCGGTCATGTCTGCGTGTCTCCCGAACCCGTAGGGTCTACACTCTTAAGGTTCGGTGACGCTAGGGTTGTAGAGATATTAGTATGCAGTAACCCGAAAGTTTTTCGGAATCCCGGATGAGATCCCGGACGTCATGGGGAGTGCCGAAAGGGGTCCGGGGGTCCACGAGGGGGTCCACCTGCCCCGGGGGGGGGGGCACATGGGCTGTAGGGGTGTGCGCCTTGGCCTATATGGGCCAAGGGAACCAGCCCCAAGAGGCCCATGCGCCAAGAGATAAGGGAAAGGGAGAGTCCTAAAGGGGGAAGGCACCTCCTAGGTGCCTTGGGGAGGATGGACTCCTCCCTGCCGCACCCTTCCTTGGAGGAAGGGCCAAGGCTGCGCCCCCCTCCCTTGGCCCTATATATAGTGGGGGGGAGGGAGGGAAGCCGCACCCAAGCCCTGGCGCCTCCCTCTCCCTCCCGTGACACATCTCCCTCCTCCCGCAGCGCTTGGCGAAGCCCTGTTGGATTCCCGCTACTTCCACCACCACGCCGTCGTGCTGCTGGATCTCCATCAACCTCTCCTCCCCCCTTGCTGGATCAAGAAGGAGGAGACGTCTCTCCCAACCGTACGTGTGCTGAACGCGGAGGTGCCGTCCGTTCGGCGCTAGGATCATCGGTGATTTGGATCACGACGAGTACGACTCCATCAACCCCGTTCTCTTGAACGCTTCCGCTCGCGATCTACAAGGGTATGTAGATGCACTCCTTCCCTCTCGTTGCTAGTGATCTCCATAGATTGATCTTGGTGATGCGTAGAAAATTTTGAATTTCTGCTACGTTCCCCAACAGTGGCATCATGAGCCAGGTCTATGCGTAGATTCTATGCACGAGTAGAACACAAAGTAGTTGTGGGCGGCGATTTGTTCAATTTGCTTACCGTTACTAGTCTTATCTTGATTCGGCGGCATTGTGGGATGAAGCGGCCCGGACCGACCTTACACGTACTCTTACGTGAGACAGGTTCCACCGACTGACATGCACTTGATGCATAAGGTGGCTAGCGGGTGTCTGTCTCTCCCACTTTAGTTGGATCAGATTCGATGAAAAGGGTCCTTATGAAGGGTAAATAGCAATTGGCATATCACCGTTGTGGCTTTTGCGTAGGTAAGAAACGTTCTTGCTAGAAACCCATAGTAGCCACGTAAAACATGCAACAACAATTAGAAGACGTCTAACTTGTTTTTGCAGGGTATGCTATGTGATGTGATATGGCCAAAAGGATGTGATGAATTATATATGTGATGTATGAGATTGATCATGTTCTTGTAATAGGAATCACGACTTGCATGTCGATGAGTATGACAACCGGCAGGAGCCATAGGAGTTGTCTTAATTTATTGTATGACCTGCGTGTCAATGAAAACGCCATGTAATTACTTTACTTTATTGCTAACCGTTAGCCATAGTAGTAGAAGTAATAGTTGGCGAGACAACTTCATGAAGACACGATGATGGAGATCATGATGATGGAGATCATGGTGTCATGCCGGTGACGAAGGTGATCATGTCGCGCCTCGAAGATGGAGATCAAAGGCGCAAGATGATATTGGCCATATCATGTCACTTTATGATTTGCATGTGATGTTTGTCATGTTTACATCTTATTTGCTTAGAACGACGGTAGCATAAATAAGATGATCCCTCACTGAAATTTCAAGAGACGTGTTCCCCCTAATTGTGCACCGTTGCGAAGGTTCGTTGTTTCGAAGCACCACGTGATGATCGGGTGTGATAGATTCTAACGTTCGCATACAACGGGTGTTGACGAGCCTAGCATGTACAGACATGGCCTCGGAACACATGCGAAACACTTGGGTTGACTTGACGAGCCTAGCATGTACAGACACGGCCTCGGAACACAAGAGATCGAAAGGTCGAACATGAGTCGTATAGTAGATGCGATCAACATGGAGATGTTCACCGATGATGACTAGTCCGTCTCACGTGATGATCGGACACGGCCTAGTTTGACTCGGATCATGTATCACTTAGATGACTAGAGGGATGTCTATCTGAGTGGGAGTTCATTAAATAATCAGATGAACTTAATTATCATGAACATAGTCAAAAGGTCTTTGCAAATTATGTCATAGCTTACGGTTTAGTTCTACTGTTTAAGATATGTTCCTAGAGAAAATTTAGTTGAAAGTTGATAGTAGCAATTATGCGGACTGGGTCCGTAAACTGAGGATTGTCCTCATTGCTACACAGAAGGCTTATGTCCTTAATGCACCGCTCGGTGTGCTGAACCTCAGCGTCGTTTGTAGATGTTGCGAAACATCTGACATACAGGTTTTGATGACTACGTGATAGTTCAGTGCGTAATGCTAACGGTTTAGAATTGTGGCACCAAAGACGTTTTTTGAAACGTCGCAGAACATATGAGATGTTCCGAAGACTAAAATTGGGATTTCAGACTAGTGCCCACGTCAAGAGGTATGAGACCTCTGACAAGTTTCTTAAGCCTGCAAACTAAGGGAGAAAAGCTCAATCGTTGAGCATGTGCTCAGATTGTCTGAGTACCACAATCGCTTGAATCGAGTGGGAGTTAATCTTCCAGATGAGATAGTGATGGTTCTCCATAGTCACTACCACCAAGCTATTAGAGCTTCGTGATGAACTATAACATATCAGGGATAGATATGATGATCCTTGAGCTATTCACGATGTTTGACACCGCGAAAGTAGAAATCAAGAAGGAGCATCAATTGTTGATGGTTAGTAAAACCACTACTTTCTAGAAGGCCAAGGGCAAGAAGGGATACTTCATGAAACGGCAAATTAGTTGCTGCTCTAGTGAAGAAACCCAAGGTTGAACCCAAACCCGAGACTAAGTGCTTCTGAAATGAGGGGAACGGTCACTGAAGCAGAACTACCCTAGATACTTCGTAGATGAGAAGGCTGGCAAGGTCGACAGAAGTATATTGGATATACATTATATTAATGTGTACTTTACTAGTACTCCTAGTAGCACCAGGGTATTAGATACCGGTTCGGTTGCTAAGTGTTAGTAACTCGAAATAAAAGCTGCGGAATAAACGGAGACTAGCTAAAGGTGAGATGACGATATGTGTTGGAAGTGTTTCCAAGGTTGATGTGATCAAGCATCGCATGCTCCCTCTACCATCGAGATTGGTGTCAAACCTAAATAATTGTTATTTGGTGTTTGCGTTGAGCATAAACATGATTGGATTATTTTTATCGCAATACGGTTATTCATTTAAGGAGAATAATGGTTACTCTGTTTATTTGAATAATACCTTCAATGGTCTTGCACCTAAAATGAATCTCGATCGTAGTGATACACATGTTCGTGCCAAAAGATATAAAATAGTAATGATAGTACCACATACTTGTGGCACTGCCATTGGAGTCATATTGGTATAGAACACATGAAGACGCTCCATGTAGATGGATCTTTGGACTCACTCGTTTTTGAAAGATTGAGACATGCAAACCATGTCTATTGGTATATATGCATGAAGAAACTCCATGCAGATGGATCGTTTGGACTCACTTGATTTTGAATCACTTGAGACATGCAAATCATACCACATGGGCAAGATGACCGAAAGGCCTCGTTTTCAGTAAGATGGAACAAGAAAGCAACTTGTTGGAAGTAATACATTTTGATGTGTGCAGTCCAATGAGTGCTGGGGCATGCAGTGGATATCGTTATGTTCTTGCTTCACAGATGATTTGAGTAGATGCTGAGTATATTTGCTTGATGAAACACAAGTCTGAATTATTGAAAGGTTCAAGTAATTTCAGAGTGAAGTTGAAGATCGTCGTGACAAGAGGATAAAATGTCTGTGATATGATCATAGAGATGAATGTCTGAGTTACGAGTTTGGCACACAATTAAGAAATTGTGGAAATTGTTTCACGACTAATACCGCCTGGAACACCATAGTGTGATGGTGTGTCCGAACATCATAACTGCACCCTATTGGATATGGTGCATACCATGATGTCTCTTATAGAATTACACTATCATTTATGGGTTAGGCATTAGAGACAACCGCATTCACTTTAAATAGGGCACCACGCAATTCCGTTGAGACGACACCGTATGAACTATGGTTTAGAGAAACCTAAGCTGTCGTTTCTTAAAAGTTTGGGGCTGTGACGCTTATGTGAAAAAGTTTCAGGATGATGAGCTCGAACCCAAAGCGGATAAATGCATCTTCATAGAATACCCAAAACAGTTGGGTATACCTCCTATTTTAGATCTGGAAGCAAAAGTGATTGTTTCTAGAAACGGGTCCTTTCTCGAGGAAAAGTTTCTCTCAAAAGAATTGAGTGGGAGGATGGTGGAGACTTGATGAGGTTATTGAACCATGACTTCGACTAGTGTGTAGCAGGGCACAGGAAGTTGTTCCTGTGGCACCTACACCAATTGAAGTGGAAGCTTATGATAGTGATCATGAAACTTCAGATCAAGTCACTACCAAACCTCGTAGGACGACAAGGATGCATGCTACTTCAGAGTGGTACCTAATCCTATCTTGGAAGTCATGTTGCTAGACAACAATGAACCTACGAGCTATGGAGAAGCGATGGTGGGCCCGGATTCCGACGAATGGCTTGAGTCCATAAAACCGAGAGGATCCATGTATGAAAACAAAGTATAGACTTTGAAAGGACTACTTTATGGTCGTAAGGCTGTTGGGTACACATGGATTTTAAAAGGGAAGACAGACAATGATGGTAAGTATCACCATTAAGAAAGCTCGACTTGTCGTTAAGATGTTTTCTGACAAGTTCAAGGAGTTGACTGCATGAGACTTTCTCACTCGTAGCGATGCTAAGAGTCTGTTAGAATTATATTAGCAGTTACTGCATTATTTATGAAATCTTGCAGATAGGATGTCAAAACATTGTTTCCTCGACGATTTTCTTGAGGAAAGGTTGTATGTGATACAACCAGAAGGTTTTGTCAATCCTGAAAGATGCTAACAAGTATGCAAAGCTCCAGCAATCCTTCTAAGGATTGGAGTAAGCATCTCGGAGTTGGAATGAATGCTTTGATGAGATGATCAAAGATTTTGGGTTTATACAAAGTTCATGAGAAACTTGTATTTCCAAAGAAGTGAGTGGGAGCACTATAGAATTTTTGATGAGTATATGTTGTTAACATATTGTTGATCAGAAATGATGTAGAATTTCTGGAAAGCATCCAGGGTTATTTGAAAAGTGTTTTTCAATGGAAAACCTGGATTAAGCTACTTGAACATTGAGCATCAAGATCTATAAGGATAGATCAAAAACACTCAATAGTACTTTCAAATGAATACATACCGTGACAAGATTTTGAAGGAGTTCAAAATAGATCAGCAAAGAAGGAGTTCTTGGCTGTGTTACAAGGTGTGAGTATTGAGTAAGACTCAAGACCTGACCACGACAGAAGAGAGAGAAAGGACGAAGGTCGTCCCCTATGCTTTAGACGTAGGCTCTACAGTATGCTATGCTGTGTACCGCACCTGAAGTGTGCCTTGCCATGAGTTAGTCAAGGGGTACAATAGTGATCCAGGAAGGGATCACATGACAGCGGTCGAACTTATCCTTAGTATCTAGTGGACTAAGGAATTTTCTCGATTATGAAGGTGGAAAGGGGGTTCGTCGTAAAGGGTTACGTCGATGCAAACTTTGACACTAATCCGGATGACTCTGAGTAGTGAACCGGATTCGTATAGTAGAGCAGTTATTTGGAATAGCTCCAAGTAGCGCGTGGTAGCTGCATCTACAAGATGACATAGAGATTTGTAAAGCACACACGGATCTGAAAGGTTCAGACCCGTTGACTAAAACCTCTCTCGTAAGCATAACATGATCAAACCCTAGAACTCATTGAGTGTTAATCACATGGTGATGTGAACTAGATTATTGACTCTAGTAAACTCTTGGGTATTAGTCACATGGCGATGTGAACTTTGAGTGTTAATCACATGGTGATGTGAACTAGATTATTGACTCTAGTGCAAGTGGGAGACTGTTGGAAATATGCCCTAGAGGCAATAATAAAATGGTTATTATTATATTTCCTTGTTCATGATAATTGTCTATTGTTCATGCTATAATTGTATTAACTGGAAACCGTAATACATGTGTGAATACATAGACCACAACATGTCCCTAGTAAGCCTCTAGTTGACTAGCTCGTTGATCAATAGATGGTTATGGTTTCCTGACCATGGACATTGGATGTCATTGATAACGGGATCACATCATTAGGAGAATGATGTGATGGACAAGACCCAATCCTAAGCATAGCACAAGATCGTGTAGTTCGTTTTGCTAGAGCTTTTCTAATGTCAAGTATCATTTCCTTAGACCATGAGATTGTGCAACTCCCGGATACCGTAGGAATGCTTTGGGTGTACCAAACGTCACAACATAACTGGGTGACTATAAAGGTGCACTACAGGTATCTCCGAAAGTGTCTGTTGGGTTGGCATGAATCGAGACTGGGATTTGTCACTCCGTATGACGGAGAGGTATCTCTGGGCCCACTCGGTAATGCATCATCATAATGAGCTCAATGTGACTAAGGAGTTAGCCACGGGATCATGCATTACGGTATGAGTAAAGTGACTTGTCGGTAACGAGATTGAACGAGGTATTGGGATACCGACGATCGAATCTCGGGCAAGTAACATACCGATTGACAAAGGGAATTGTATACGGGATTGATTGAATCCTCGACATCGTGGTTCATCCGATGAGATCATCGAGGAGCATGTGGGAGCCAACATGGGTATCCAGATCCCGCTGTTGGTTATTGACCGGAGAGTCGTCTCGGTCATGTCTGCGTGTCTCCCGAACCCGTAGGGTCTACACACTTAAGGTTCGGTGACGCTAGGGTTGTAGAGATATTAGTATGCGGTAACCCGAAAGTTGTTCGGAATCCCGGATGAGATCCCGGACGTCATGGGGAGTGCCGAAAGGGGTCCGGGGGTCCACCAGGGGGCCCACCTGCCCCGGGGGGGCCACATGGGCTGTAGGGGTGTGCGCCTTGGCCTATATGGGCCAAGGGAACCAGCCCCAAGAGGCCCATGCGCCCCTAAAGGGGGAAGGCACCTCCTAGGTGCCTTGGGGAGGATGGACTCCTCCCTGGCCGCACCCTTCCTTGGAGGAAGGGCCAAGGCTGCGCCCCCCGCTCTCCCTTGGCCCTATATATAGTGGGGGGGAGGGAGGGAAGCCGCACCCAAGCCCTGGCGCCTCCCTCTCCCTCCCGTGACACATATCCCTCCTCCCGCAGCGCTTGGCGAAGCCCTGTTGGATCCCGGCTACTTGCACCACTACGCCGTCGTGCTGCTGGATCTCCATCAACCTCTCCTGCCCCCTTGCTGGATCAAGATGGAGGAGACGTCTCTCCCAACCGTACGTGTGTTAAACGCGGAGGTGCCGTCCGTTCGGTGCTAGGATCATTGGTGATTTGGATCACGACGAGTACGACTCCATCAACCCCGTTCTCTTGAACGCTTCCGCTCGCGATCTACAAGGGTATGTAGATGCACTCCTTCCCTCTCGTTGCTAGTAATCTCCATAGATTGATCTTGGTGATGCGTAGAAAATTTTGAATTTCTGCTACGTTCCCCAACAACTTTATCCCAGGAGATCAGAGCTGGACCTAAATTTTCCTGCCCATATTTTCTCCAGAAGAAGTGCCTCAGAAGCTTGTTGATCTGATTTACGTTTGCAGCAGGAAGGGGCAGGGTGCTCATAAAGAAGATGGGAAGTGCAGAAAAAATAGATTGAATCAGTACCATTCTTCCATCAAGATTTAACATGCTTGAGCAGCCTGTCAGTCTTCTCTCAATCTTTTGTCAAATAGGTGTAAAATCCTCAATTCTTAGTCTGCTCGCAGTCAAAGGTAGTCCTAAATAAGTGAACGGGAAACTACCAATCTTGCATTCCAAAATTTGCGAGATTTGATGATGGTTGCTCTGTGTCACATTGATTAGGATCGGGATGGATTTGTGGAAGTTTATTTTTAATCCAGTTTGTGCAACATAATGTCTTGGAAGATTGCTCATCTGCATAATCTGGATCTGGCAAGCAGGGAGAACAAGAATAGTGTCATATGCATACCGAATTATTGGAAAATCCTATGTCCATGCACATGTAATTCTGGTCGTTTTGCACTTTGGGCATCCCCAACAAACGGTGACGAATAGTTCCAAGTTTCACAATTGTAGTTTTAAAGGATAAAACCTTTCACGTGGAGAAGATTCTTTTATTTGTCATATTATGTTGAAGTGGCCAAAAGAAGACTTTGTGCTTAGGTCAGAGGGGTTGTTGGTTAATGCAATAATCAGTTTGTGGGCCTTTATTAAAGGGTATCTATTATTTCCTAAAATGTTGGCCCACTTGTCATGGCTAGATCAGACGTTGTTCCTTTGAGTGTTTTTTGTTTGTTTCGTAAATGATGTATCTTTGGATGTATATATCATTCTGATAACATGGGAATGTGTGCTCCTCTAGCTTCGACCTAGGCCATGATCCATGTGGCTTGTACTAGCTAGAAGCAATTCACAGTTGAACATATCTTGGCGACAAGTATGTGGGCGTGCAAGACAGCTAGCGAGATTAACCTCCATATCTCTACCTCTATGTAGTTAGGTCTTATATGTCGGCATCATCGAAATCACAAGATAATTAGTGCACACCTTGCTTGAAAGAAGGGTTTGACATGAGTACGAGCGTATGTTGCCTAAGTAGTTAGGGCTCATTTGGTTTGGAGGTTTTTCACATGAAGACAATAGGAGCAAAGGTTTCATAGGAAAGTTCCACGTAGATGCATCCGCTTTGTAGGAAACAAGAACTACATTTCCTTAGGAACACTGTTCATTTCGTTTGCTCGTAGGGAAAACTACACATCTAATCAGAGCTCTTTGCGCAACTTAATCCTATTCCATTGATGTACTATTCCTAATTTTTTTGCGAGGTACTGTTCCTAATTCTACGCTTTTGTTTCCTGCAAATTGGATGTGCCCTAATTCTAGTGTTTTGTTTTGTGAAAAAATCTAGCACATGTTAGGGTGATCTAAATATGTGCATTTGCTATTGATCAACTGCCTATTTTTTTGTGTGGCGTCAATCGATTTCCAAAGAACGAAGAAGAACAAGCGTTGTGGAGCTTCGAGGCTGAGCCGGGAGTAAGCCAGACCGAGACGACATGGCTGGCCACAACATCATAGGTGGAGGCGATTCAAAGGGTTTGGCAGGTTCAGGTGTGGGGCTTTCTCGTAGCGACACGGCTAATGCTTGAATTAGACAAAGTTGGACCGTCCGAGCCAGAGGGTTCGGATAGGATGTTAAGGAGAGGCATGTGACGACT